>NW_026974145.1:743500-1115250 GCF_037042905.1 Lytechinus pictus | reverse complement strand
TATCTCTACATCTACATGTACCACTGGGGAGCGTTTCATCAATATTTTTATCCGACAAGTTGTCAGATCTGACATCTTTCCTTGATTCTGATTGGCTGAGAGGCACTGTTCCTATGGTAACTGTCGGATAAACTGGTACTTGTCGGATAAAATGTCCGACAAGTCCTTTCATGAAACGCCCCCCAGGTTTCTCTTTTATCTTGACACTTTCCTTTAAAGGGAAAGTTCACCCTGAAGAAAAGTTTGTTGTAAAAATAGCAGAAAAAATAATAAAAAAATATTGAAGGTTTGAGGAAAATCCATTAAAGATTAAGAAAGTTATTAGAACTTTAAGACATGGATTTGTGACAAGCAGCTGCCCCATACGTTGTGTAATATAAAATGCATAAATTTCAATGTTTTAATGGTTCGTGATGTAATGATTTGTCTGTTGATATAACAAAGGTACAGTTATAACCATTTTCAATTTTCTGAGAAAAGGTCTTTTCATTGATTTTTTACCATGCTATCATATGTAGGAAAGCTGCTCACATGACGTCACAAATCAAATAATTAAAATTAAGAACTTTTTCATTCTTTGATGGATTTTCTTAAAACCGGCAACATTTTGTATTTTTTTCCTGCTATTTTTACAATCAACTTTTTGTCAGGGTGAACTTTCCCTTTAATCACTAACCTATCCTCTTTCTATCTTTCCTTCTTCATCATCTCTCTTTATTCATTTACCCACTATTCCTTTCTCTTCTATATCTCTTGCCTTCCTACTTGCCCGCTTCCTATATTCCATTTCTCTTTTGTTTCTTTTAACCATCTCCCCATCAATACCTAAAAAGCAACATATTTTAGCTTTCAATATAATTCACTGTCCTATCATTTGGAAAGAGCAGAAACAAACACCTTTTTGAAACTCGGAAGTAAAAATTAGAACCTGTGAAAGAATAGGTGCCCTTTTCCACAATATCCGTAAGCTTTCATGAAACTGGACCCTGATGAATCACAATGTCATAAAATCATAAATTGAAAACTTATACACATTGGCATATAACACAAGCTCAAGAAAAGTATGACGCATGACACATTATATTCAAGTCATAAACATTTGTCACTTTTATTATTTTTTTTTCATCTTTACTCCAATTTCAATTTTTCGTAAGTTTTTTTTCTCCCCTTGAACAACTCCTGTACATGAACATGCACGTAAATTAAAAAGTAATAAAATAAGAGAACCACACATTTCAATGTCAAATTTCATGAGAACGAGGTACTGACGAACCAAATTCATGTAACACTAAGCTCATAAACAGCAATATATATATATTAGATTATAGAAAATCTGCAAATTACTGGAGAAACAGTTCTAGCCATGTACAATCAAACTTGTTATGATTCAGTCTCAACGAGGTATGTTTTTTCTGTTTTATGTGAGTAATGTCCCTGTCAAATGATGGCGCATCAAACTACAGATACATATCCATTACTAGTTTGGATAGGACTCCTCAGGTTCTGTAGTCTACTGTGGTCGTATGATGGTCAATGTTTAGAGCATTTAGTCTCAAACATAGTTGGTGTTACTGCCCAAATCTGAAACATTGGAAAAGCTCTAACCCTAAATAGACTGGGCTATTTCGATGCCTAAGAAGACTGAGGGGGGGCTGATTCAGCCCCCCTTATGATCTCGGCCTTCGATAGCGCGATCGCGATGAAAATTGGCACGCGCGTTACCCATGGCATAATCTACAAAACTACAAGATCAAATTCTGCGAAAAATCTAATTGCAAATTAATAATGCTAATTTATGCGTAAAATCAAAAGTTTGCTCTAATTAACTAAATAATGCCCCTAAAATGCTAATTCTTGGCACACGGACACTTTATATGAATGTGATCAAATGTACTTTTATTGTTTTGTAAATTTCTTATGTATTTCTATGTTTTTCGACTTTCTTTTTTTTATTGTTTTTTCAATGGAAATTGTCGGGGACTTTATTTTGACCAGAAATAAGATGGAATTAATTGATTTCAATCAGTAAAAGGAAAAATAATAATACATTTATGAATTTTGGCTAAAAACACTATTTGCATTGGATTTGTACACAAATTCACGTTTAGCAATTTTGGGTCTGTATGCACTTACGAAATGTTGCGTAATTTCGGAACCGTGTGCCTGGGGGTCGCAATTTAGGTCTCAAAAGTTGCGCGAGACTTGAATGTAAAAAGTCAGTGAGCGACGCGGTCACAAAATTTCATGCGGCAGATTTATCACGAAAAATGTCGAGGGGGGCTGAATCAGCCCCCCCCCCCAGCCTTCTTAGGGTTAACGTTGCAATGAAAGAGAATTTTCCGGGCTCCCTTTTTTTGTTTGTTTCCTGGGCTCTCTTTAGCATATCATGGGCAATAAATTGTCCCAAGCCCCCATGTAATTAAATCCCTGAGGAAGGGAATATTACATTTCCAAAGTATCTGACCACCAAAATGATTTGCAATTATCTGTAAAAGTTAAGTGTCAACCAAAAAAGATAATCCATCAATTAGGGGATAATCACAAAAATGAAGATGAAAAATTGTCATTTTATTTCAGTATAGTTGAATTAAACATCCCGCTAACAATTATTATATCATTCGCAAGAATCATGTAGATAGTACATAATGAAATAAATTGAAACATAATAATAACAATCATGCAATACGATATTTGAAGGGAAAGTGGTCAGGGGAAAAAATAATTTTCTAAGGAAAAGTTATGAGCCAAGTGTTACATAAAATATATCTCTCTCCAAATGAATCAAATGATTCTATAATTTGTCGACTCATACTCTCTGCTTTATCTACACACAAAAATCAAGTCATATAATAAATACAACTATTTTCATTTCACTATATTTTCATCATGGGTGCATACAGAAAAATAAGAAAACTCATTTGGTTTGCTATAAAACCCTGACTTAGAGAAACTAAGAAATCAGATTTCAAGTGATAGTGAATAGTAATAATTATAATAATATAACAATACATATTTTTTTTATAATAGTTTTCACTTCAATGTAGCATCACAAGTGGTTGCATGAATTTTTTTTTCATCATTTCATCACTTTCAAACATGAATCTATACAAGAAATTGAGAAAAATACTGCTCTATAACACATGATAATGTGGCCATCCCCACATACACACACTTCTTCAATGTACAGAACCTTGCAAATACATTACACTCCTGATTTCAACAATATGCCGAGTATTCTGTGCATTCTAAAAGACGGGACAGATGAAAGAAGGCAATCTGAGAAGAGAGCACATAAAGTTCTAGTAAAAGGTTTATCTCCATTTTGCGTAATAGTTGGATTTCATGAGAAGAGATGTCATGGTCTGGTGGATTACGTCCTGAACTCTGGACAGGGTTCCCACAGAAATTTGAGAACAGAATTCCATGATTAAATTGCTGCTTTCCATGACTTCCTTTCTGGCACGGTTTCCAAAATCACCCGCGTTATGATGGCCTCCACCTCCCCTAACGGCCATCCGTTCCACCCACTATCTTACCCATGACATGTACATCTATTATCATCAGTATATGGGCTGTTTCTGACAAGGGCTTCGTAACACAAAGATAAGCGATCGATCGCTAAATGAACTGACCAATCAAGATCAATTTTACACACGCATTTGGCGCAAAATACCGACCAGGAACCAATCAGAAGTGTTCTTTCATAATTGCTATTCATCGCTAAGCTTTGTGTTACGGGGCCCAGGGTACCATTTTCGTTTCACCAACACCCAAAATTCAAACAATTGAACACAATTCCATGACACAATTAAAATTTTTCAAAATTCTGACTTTTCCCTGACTCTCCATGACCACAAATTTTTCCAGGATTTTCCATGACTGTGGGAACCCTGCTGGATCACAGGGGTCTTGGTTCAAGTCTGTGGTGGAAATCTCCTTTGGAAAAACATAAATCTCCATGTAACAACCCTCCTAAAAAAATTGTTAATGGGTGCATTGTAAATACAAACTCCTGAAATGCTGCAAGCACCAACAACTGATCTATCATAGGGATCATTGTTGCTCTAAAACTTTTTGAGTACCACTAAACTTGAGCATGACTCATTATGTGAGCAGTCACAATGCAATTGCACTTCATGCTTTTCTGTCAGGGTCAATGAAACTTGCTACTATGAATCAGCACGTACATATTACTAGTTTTCTACTACAGTTGACAATGATGCACCTTTGCAAATCATGCTGCAAGTTGCCATGTTATCATTTTACAGTTCGATCCAGCAATTTAAGGAACATGATAGAAGCAGTCGTACATGGAATATCATCTCGCTCATAGACAGTTAGCACATGCCACTGTTACAAGCAAACGACATACGGTACAAGCTGGGTTCACAATGTAGCGAGTCTAGGTAGCAGCTATCCAACGTTTCTAGCTGCTTCCAAGTGTGCAAGAAAAATTGCAATAAGAATGGACTCGAGCATGGAAAATTGTGCTTGCTTGTGGGTCATTTAAAAATCAAAACAAGCAACCAGCACAGGCCCATGCACACATAAGCCCAAATTCACAAAGGAGGTTCCAATTGTACCATGGTACAGAATAAATGCACGCCCTCCATAAAAGGCGCATTATAATTCATGCTTGAAAGTGTGATAATTCAAGAAATCTGAATCGCCCATGGTTTTGTACGATGGTATAATTGAAACCACCTTTGTGAAATCAGGGCCCCGTCTTACAAAGAGTTACGATTGATCCAATCAACCTCAAGTATACGGAAATCCATCAATGTCATAATTTTTTCTTCAGGAAATTCGCTCAATGTCCTTTGAAAACAGAAGCATACTGAATTGTCCAGAAAAACAGTGAATGTATGAATATACATCATTTCTAGAAAATATTTAGAACAAACATGTATTTTAGATGTTGACATTGCTGGCTTTTCATAGTTGCGATTGATCGGATCAATTGCATCTCTTCATAAGAGGGGGCCCAGGCCATGGTGAACATGTTTAATCACATTTTTTTGATGTAGGGCCTCTGAAGTCTGTGTTCTAGAAATACAAAGCAACACAAAAACTAACGTAAGGATGTGACACTAGCATGGGTGTTGGTTATTTTGCACTATGAACATCATTCTCCCCAGATACTATTGATTATTCTATTTAATTTGTACTTACAGATGGGTGTTTCAGAAAATCAATCATGATGCAATATTGTTGAGACATTGAATTAAGAAACAAGAAATAAATATGGTTCCTGTACAGCATAATTTCAATTTTCCTGATATAAATAAAATAAATTCCCTGATTGCAATGGAATATCCAATAAAGACATAATATAAAAGAGAGAAAATGAAGAAAAAAAATGAACCCCTGACTCTAGACATAATCCTACGCAAATAATGCCTACATAAAATATGACTAAAAAATAAATGATACAAAAAAATAACAAGGAATTTTAGTAAAACTGAACATCACATGTCTAGAGGAAAAGTATTAAGTCAAATTTCGTGATTTTAGTCATGATCATTTTATAGGTAAATTGTACACAGGCTTTCAATCAATTGAACTTGGTATGATGGCTAATTTGGTTCCAGTCATTAATTAATTTTATGGCATGGCTAATACAATAAAGAGTCCTTTAATCTAGGGAAAATGTCCTGAAACGGGGCTTATGAAAAGATTACTGAGACAACACAATCAAACACAGAGAATAATAGCAATACAAATGTCATGATGGGCAGGAGAGTAAAAAAGCACAGTATTTGAGTAATAGTTTTCACATGAAGATACATGTACATTGTACCACTTTACACAGCAACCTTCCCCAGTAGTCTCTTCACAAAGTCTGTCACCCTAGTATTTTTACCAGACTCACCGGTTTCTCATCAATTGTTTTTGTCTCTCATGATAGAATATATGCAATGACTGATCACAGACGATTTCCACTTTATTTCTATGGAAATTTGTTGACTGTCAAATTTGGTAACATGTGAAGTTGAAACATCTGTCTTCGTGTGTGCTCTGTTTGGACATATTTTTGTAAATCCAGAGACAACTGCAAGGTAGAGGGCCTACGTGTATCCACAAGGCAAATGTACAGAACCGTGTTCTCCATCAGTCATGAGAGAGCACATTCAATGCACAATAGCCGGACACAGTAAATCCCTACCAATTACGCTTTCTAGACAAGATACAGTTGAGATAAGCGCCCTGTACTCTCCAGGTCAGAATCAATCCATAAGGTCAAGACCAGGGACGGTTTCATGAAGTGCTTTGCAAGTGATTTTCATCAATAAATTTGCTCTCGGCCAATTGGTTTCAGTAATTTTTAATAACTGTGAACAACTGCTCCTTAGGGACCTGATTCATGAAACTTGTTCTTACTAACAGGTATTAAAGATTCAGTTATCCATTAATTCTACTGGCAAAGAGCAAATTTGTCACATAATTTCGGCATTTGTCTTATGAAACAAGACCCTTGTCTGGTCACATCTTGGTAGGTTAAATCATGTTCCTCTTAACTGACTGGATGAGATGAGTAGTTGATCAAGCAGCACCAGGATTGGTCAGGTGGATGTCCCTTACAGCATGGTATCTCTTTCTTTCCATGAGATGAAGTGATAATATCTCAAGCAAGAGACGAGATGGTGGCTGAAGAACAGAGCGCATCCTATCCATTGAAGATGATCCTCCTTTCTTAAGAAGAGCCATGCATTGATCTCAAGGTCCGGATGAAAATGCACGATGACTACATCAGCGGGTAATGTCACGTTCAGTAATACAGAGAGATACACGTTTGGATGCGTTCATCTCGGCTCCCAGTGAATCGTCTATGTCAGAGTACTTCATGAACAGAGGCAGCATAATCGTGTCATTGAATGATCTTTACATATTAAGTCAATCTGCACAGAGTTTTTGAATGAGGCAGCACTCGCGATGGAAAGAGGCAGGACTGTTGGTGGAATCACAAGGGACGGGGGTTGGACATAGGAGAGGAGGGTTGTAAAGGGACAAAAGAGGTTCCGTTTAAACATACAATACAGGGCGTGAATCGGGATTACATAAACTGGAATGAATGTTAAATAACAATTTGTTGCTTGGGCCAAGACATAATATAATGAGGAAAAAAAAACTGCTATGAACAATGAAAGAAATTACTTAAATACAACGTTCATACAATGGAAGGTAAATATACTTAAGGGGATTGAATAAAAACGCCAAATTTGATTAAGCTGCCGTGGGGTTTCTTCCCAAAACTTTAACTCTAAATTAGTCAGATAGCTTGCATATATATGGAAGAAAGTCTCAGACATTTTACAATCATGATTCCAAACAAATTGCAGAGTCCAGCTCTTGAGATATCAATGAATATATGATCAGAATTTATTGATAAATAATCATTTCAACTGGGACTATTGCATACAAGAGAGGAAAATTCTCTGAGAAAGAGAAGGGGGGTGGGCGTGCAAGACCTCGGTCTCCACATGTATGTGTGGAGACTCTGATGATCATACACATAGGAAAGAGCAGCATGCTTCCAATATATAGAAGGGCATGGATTCACGGGAGGGGGATGGAGGAGGGGGATGGAAGGCCAGCGTTAGTTTAGATAGTGGTCTACTCCTGAGAAAGCACATGACCCTGCTCCGTACTTGGACATGAGTTTCATGGTCTCGGTCACATGACATAGGGCAAGCTCCAGAGGCGGGTGCTTGGGCATGTTCTGTGATTCTGTCAACAACAAAAAAAGAAGGGGAAAAAAAGAAGACATATTACCTTAGTGAACAGAGAAGACCTAAATACAGTCTCATTAATTTAGCATAATTGTTTGGTAATTGTTCTTGATTTCTCCCGATTTATTTCCCTTACTTTCCTTAAGTTACTCTCACATTAGACAGTTATTTTTGTTGCTCTTTTCTCATTTTCAATTGTCAATACTGAATCTACTTAAAGCCGTCACAACAAATTTTCTTTTAATTTTTCTTTAAACCCATATTACATAACAATAATTTTATATTTAGGAGTAAATTATTTTTCCAACACATGTACTTTTTCAAAGCTTTCCAAAACTAAGATCACTTCCTCATTATTATCATGATTATACCGTAATTGTTTTTGTAATTTCTTGATTCTTTTGTAACATTGCTTTTTTGTTGATTTTATGTGTAATTTTATGCTTTTTTGTAAAACATTTGCCAATTCAGCTGTAACAAGCTGTGATCATGTTTTAATAAATCTTGAATCTTGAAAAGTATCATATTTCAGCAAAGAAGCAACTAACATTAAAATGAGAAAGACCCATGTACAATACCATGGGCATGGAAACTTAAAATAAGACCCACCTTAAAATTCATTCAGGAGTCAGGAAGCACATCAACTTTAAAATGTATCTCCTGAAACTTACCCATCCCTTTCAGATAATTTACATTATTCTTGAGTGCAAAGATGTAGTAAATGCATCTGATTCTGATTGTGTGGAAATATTCTTATTTTTGTACTTCATCTCAAGTATTCATTCATTTCAACTCTAGTCAGTCAAATCTTGAAATTCCATATTAATAACAAACAGGATGTTATGAGAGTATTCTTGTGTCAACATAATCATCCTTTTATAATGAACATTCTAAAAGGGTTCAATATCTACAAGGAACATCAATTCAAGTTCTGTTCCATTTACGATGCAGTCTGGAGCAGAAGACATACAAAGTAAACTTCTAATATGGATGTCTATTCTAATTATTCATTGGCAGAAAAAAGCTGCTGAAAACTGCTTATCTTATAAAAGAGAGCCAATGGAGTAAATTAGAGAGTCAAAAGGGGCCTAAGCTTTCGATCCTAGCAGAATCTTCGTCGGAGGCAACTAGTGTTGCTGTTGCATGTCTATGTACTATATTGAGTTTGTTCCACTTTATGTTTGTCATTTTGCCTCCGATGAAGATTCTGCTAGGATCGAAAGCTTAGGCCCCTTTTGACTCTCTAATTATTCATTGGTATACATCCATATTGCAGTCTACTTTCTTGGGAAATTGTGAACTTTCCCTTTTTAACTCAACATGTTTTTACTTAAATAGGAGTCATGAATGATTTGACAAGAATTTTTTCTGCTACAGCAGAGCAGAAATAGAGTATGGTGAAATCCTTAGGCACATCAAAATCATCTTTTTTGTGTGCAAAAGTAATGGCTTATAAACCTTCAAAATTAACCCTAAATAGACTGGGCTATTTCGACGCCTAAGAAGACTAGGGGGGCTGATTCAGCCCCCCCTTATGATCTCAGCTGTTGATCGCGCGATCGCGACGAAAATTGGCATGCGCGTTATCCATGGCATAATCTACAAAACTAGAACATCAAATTCTGGGGAAAATCTCATTGCTCATTAATCCTGCTAATTTATGCGTAAAATCAAAAGTTTGCTCTAATTAACAAAATAATGCCCCTAAAATGCTAATTTTTGTTTCACAGACTCTATAGGAATCTGATAAAGCGAAAAATGTTGAGGGGGGCTGAATCAGCCCCCCCCCCCTCAGTCTTATTAGGTTAGCAAACCCATAAAGTCAACTTAAGAATATAATTCAATGAAATCATCACATGTAAGTGATTTTAAGTCCTTAAAATTGATTTCAGCTCTTTATAAAAACTTTTCACTTTACTGCAATGATATACTGACTTACCTAATATGGCACTATTTAATGCGGCACAGACTGGTTCTCGTAATAATGGATCTAGCTGGTACCCTTTTTCACTATTCCATGGGTCTGCATAGGCTAACAAACTAAATGCCTCCTGAAAAAAAAAGAAATAAATGTCACATTTTAGAGAAATCAAACATGTAACTTGGAAAAGGAATGAATATATTTGAAGATAACATTACAATATGAATCAGAGGTGTTTGCATATTTTGTAACTAATCAGTTCTGAGAACTTAGTATCATAGATTTGAGCACCAAAAAGTCCTCACATCATATCATCCTTGATAGAATCGTGGTGAAGAACATTGGAAGGTCAATAATCAAAAAGTTATCCACCTTTCACATGGATAATCTGTTCTTACCCGTAAAGCATTGGCATTGGTTTCGTTCTTGCCGTTCTCCCTGGTGATTTTGTCGTAGAAGCACTGAAGTTCCCGACCAAATTTGAGCATATGTTCAATTGCTGAATGGCTCCCTCCACAGAGCTGACGGACGGGTGGTAACGATGTACCTTCTGCACAAGATGATGATAGAAATAAATTACAATACATTTCAGGTATCGGTGGAATTTTACATTTATTGTTATCCCTTGGAAATTGACCTCAAGCCTTCAAATTTCCATTACAGAAGCATTTCAGGTACTATCAGTAGAATTTTACACTTAATGTTATCCCTTGGAAATTGACTTCAAGCCTATAGAAAGGCACTGATCCATCCACCATTTCTCTTAAGTTGCTTGCTCTTACAAGCACTGACTAACTTCTGTAGACTCTGGTCTGAACTCCATGTAAACAATAAAATAGTGCCTATTCAACTGTATAGACCATATTTAATACATGTGCGCTCTTATTAAACTATACATTCTAGACATATATGATGACGCTTCTTTGGGAATTTTTCATTTGCTGTCGGCATCAGATTTTGTGAGAAATTATGACTGCTCAACTATTACTTCAGAAAAACTGACACATATGAAGCTTATATGTTTTTCACACTGCACATATTTCCCGTGGTTAAGCTTAGCCCATTTCGGTTTCACACTACATTTGAGCAATGTGGGCTAGCACGTTAAATAGTATGGTACTATCTGGCCCTGGAAAAAAAGCAGGGTTAGCCGGCTTATTGCGGTGCAAGCACCACAAAAGCGGTCTAAAAGATGCAGTGTTAAACGAAATCGGGCTAAGGAAAAGTGGGGCTAAGCATTAGCCAATCACAGAAGTTGAAATTGCACGTTAATCACGCTCTGTGTGGCAAAATCATCAATATTCATGAGCTGTGTGCGATAGTCCGGGGTTAAGGCGTTAACCCCAGTTAAGCAAATAGTATGGGGTTAAGAAAGAGTGTGAAACAAAAAAGATAGTGTGGGGTTAAGGAAATGCAGTGTGAAAAGCATAATAATGTCCTATGCATAGTACTTTCAAGAAGAATCCAACTCAGACAGAAATTTTAAATCTTAAATGAAACAAGTCAGAGATGCAAATAGGCGACAGTTTGGAGAAAAAAATGCCATAACTATCTTATTCCTTGTCCTTTTAATTTCAAGCTTTCATTCAATATTCTGTTTTCTTAATTTTGAAAACCACATACATCACTTTATTACAAGAAGCAGATTCCCCTACCACATGCATATTGTCCTATGCTTACCATATGTCCAATGCACATTGCCCTATGCATATTATCTTGTATATTTCCCTGTACACATTGTACACATTCCTATGCAAATTGTCTTATGCTTCCCGTCTGTACCCTTCAGACAATACTAACCTAGTTCATCTGTTTCCATATCTTCTGTGGGTGGGCACACACCATTGACTGATGATGATGATAATGCCTTGCCGTTTGTCACAGCATGTCCATTACTACTATTTCCATTAGTGTGAACACCATTGGTTTCATGACAGTCTACATCCATGTCTATATCTGACTCCGGGTTTATTATCCTTGAGGAACCGTTCATGACACTACCGTTCGTGGTGAGGTTGAGGGCGTTCATGGTTGAGGTCATTGCAGTGTTTGTGGTCAGTCCATCTTGCTGTTGCTGCTGCTGTTGTTGCTGTTGCTGATGTTGCTGTTGTAAGTTCTTAGGACTCTTTGGTGATATAGGTTTGGAAGTGTTGAGGAGACTACTCCCATGCCTGCCGCCGGTGCTACTACTACTACTACTTGTGCTACCTCCTGGTATTCCTGAATGATGCATTTGTAGAGGGTCCGTAGCTAACGGTGATGATATACTGAGATGAGGGGAGGATGAGGAAGGAGCGGCGCTATCACGATGAGGGCTCATGGCCGGACTTGCATGTCTACTACTCGAACGTGATGACCGTGAGCTACGTGGCTCGCTGCGGGGAGGCCGTATCTCGCTCTCTGTCCCACTCACAATCTCCACAAACTGGCGGCATTTGAGCATGAATTCCAGATTGGGGTTTTGTTGAAGTAAATTTGGATAGAGTCTCTGTGTTGTAGCTATTGCTTCACCCATGCAACCTGCTAATACTAATCTTTGAAGTTCTGTAAGACAAAAGAAGATCATAGTGTTACTCAATATATAATATATATATCCAGTTATCATAATTTCAATTTCAGCATATTCTGTAATGTATAATTGCGGTACAGAACTAAAGAAGTTTTTTTATGAAATGATGAAGTGATGAATGAATAGTTTTTATTTATAATAAACATATTCTCATGAATGTGTCTACATCACATTGCACTAGAAAAATCAAAATAATAAATTGCCGAGTGAGAAGAAAGTACATTTCACTGATACATGTGCAGTACTGCACATAAGTGCTATCAAGTACATATTGCAGATGATCTTAAGTGTTTACGAGTTACAGCATCTTGTTTATTTTGGCCTTGTGCAAAGCATGAATAAAGTACCATACTAATTACATTTTTAAAGGGCATAAGAAATAAGATTATATTTTGTTTTCATAAAATTAATTTAATAATTTTTCAGTCATTTTGACTACACATTCAATTTCACAAACTTCAATGTTCGTCCAACAAAACCATGCATCATTAAAACTGCACCAGTGTATTTTTTGTGGGAAAACACAAACAATTGATCACCATGGTAACCTGATAATAAAACCTCACATCATACAATAATAAATGAAATGGAGGTAATCAGTTGGAATGAAGGATAAAAACTGAGAATGGTTATACCCCTGAGGAAACTACTGGCACAGGAAAATACCGTCTGTTTTCATTAGACATCTTGTCAGACAAGGACACAACCACCAACATATGGATTCACTGGGAACTTATTCATGTAGTATGAAGAAACAGTTTGAAAGATGTCAAGTATCTATCTATCTGTGTGTCTGTTTGTCTGTCTATATATCCATCCACCCACCCACCCATCCATCCGTCCGTCCGTCCAACTGTCTGTATATCCATCCATCCGTCCGTCCGTCCAACTGTCTGTATATCCATCCATCCATCCGTCCGTCCGTCCAACTGTCTGTATATCCATCCATCCGTCCGTCCGTCCAACTGTCTGTATATCCATCCATCCATCCGTCCGTCCGTCCAACTGTCTGTATATCCATCCATCCATCCGTCCGTCCGTCCAACTGTCTGTATATCCATCCATCCGTCCGTCCGTCCAACTGTCTGTATATCCATCCATCCATCCGTCCAACTGTCTGTATATCCATCCGTCCGTCCGTCCGTCCGTCCGTCCGTCCGTCCATCCATCCATCCATCCATCCATCCATCCATCCATCCATCCATCCATCCATCCATCCATCCATCCATCCATCTATCTGTCTATCTATATATCTATCCATCCACCTATCTATCTGTCTATCTTAACATTGATTGTATAAAGATCCAATATCATTTCCTCTACATACGAAAATCATTACATGTCTGTGTGCAAAAATATGAATGGTTTGAATGTTATGCTAATATAACATCATACATGTCAATCAAAATAATGAATGACTCATCTTAGACATGCATGTGGATATCCACACAGGATTGAAATGATGACTGTATAGATTAAGAGGACAATACAACAACAATATTTAGACACACAAAGGATTTTTAAAAAGTACAGTTAAACAGAGGGAAAAAATAAATTAGAGGATGCAGAAGAGGAAGAACAGGCACAGGGACATGTGATGCAGAGATGGGTGCAAGATACGAGAAAGAACTTGAGGAGTAGTAAGAACAAAGAATTACAGACATGGAAGTGTTCTTAAAGGCCAATTCCACTTAAACAAGTCAAATAGACAACGATAATGTTAAATCTTAAAAAAAATCAAATTGGATATTTTTAAATATTGCTTAATTTTCATAAAACAGTTCAACATAGGTGGTATGCAAATGAGCGAACTGATGTCACACACTTATTTTTCCTTGTAACTGTAAAATATGGTTGACTCCATCGTTATAATCTGGATTCTGGAATTGCCACTATTGCATCTCAAGTTAATATTCAAATCTACCCCCCCCAAAAAAAAAAAAAAAAAAATTAAGGTGTTTGACATTTCCGGCTCACTCATTTGCTCATGTGTTGCAAATCCGTTTTTGTTTAACTGGATTGTCGTAACGTCCTATTTCAAAATTATCTTAATGGAATGTATAGTATTTAAAAATTATCTTAATGGAATGTATAGTATTATGTTTATTGATATTTTTTTTATTTCATCATATCAATTTGTTGTTGGGATGGATTTGACCTTTAACTGTTCACTATATATAAACACTGAACATGCAGTTTTACAAGACAACATCAACAGCAGGATTAGCAGGTGGCGAATAAGGAAATGAAACTCACTTTGCCTGTTTTTAATTGACATGACTTCTTCAGCTATTGTTTGTCTTGTACTCCGAGCAAAGCTCTCGGCTGTTTGACTGTAACCATGGTGAACTAAATACGTTGACACAATTCTTTAAATGAGAAAGAAATAGAAAGAAAATATGCTCAACAGATAGTAACATATTTATCAAGAAAATATACATTTTAACCCTAAATCTCCCGGGGTATTTTGATTCTTGTCATTCCGGGGGGGGGGGGGGGGGGCATTATGGCCCTCCCTTAAGATCTACAACAAAAATTTGCATGATGTTAGAGAATGACGTAATCTACGCAGTTGCATTGGTAAATTTCACTGAATTCATACATTTTTATTTTATATGAATTAATTATGCTAATTTATTCATGAAATCATACATTTTGCTCTGATTCACTAAATAAAGCTCCTAGAATGCTATTTTTTGGTGAAAATATTCTTTATAGCATTCCTAACAATTGTGAATGAAAAAAATTCTGGTACCAAGACTGATTTCTTATCTATTTTATTGTTTTTTTAATTTCTCATGTATTTCTTTGTTTTTTCAATGGAAATCGTTCCAGACTTAATTCTAATCATTAACAAGGCAAAATTAATTAAGTTCAATCAGTAAAAGTAGAAATATTGATACATTTATGAATTTTGGCTAAATACACAATTTGCATTGGATTTGTACACGAAATCACGTTTATGAGCAATTTTGGGTCTGACATGCACTTACATATTGTTGCGTAATGTCGTAACCGCGTAACGGAGCGTCACAAATTTGGTCTCAAAATTTGCGCGAGACTTGAAAATAAAAAGTCAGTGAGCGGCGAGGTCAAAAAATTTTGCGCAGCAGATATATCGCGAAAAATTGTCGAGGGGGGGCCATTATGACCCCCCCCCCCCCCCCCCGGGAGAATTAGGGTTAAGTATCTACATTGTCAAGCGCTTTAATATGAATTTCATTGAAAGTACTATATAAGATGTGAGTTATTATCATATCTTCACAAAAAAAGTCCTAGTAATATTTACTGTACTATGCAGGGCTGTCTGATATGAGAAAGACAAGTGAGGCAGATTACTCATTAGATACAGTACACAAATAATAAGCATCATTGAGACTACTTTCACTGTCCATTTCTTTCATTTGGCGCTGGCCAACTTTTACACCCTGGACAAATTTTTTTTGGTATAATCTGATAAAACTTGGAGCATCCATCCATTAATAAACTTCCTTCCTATCAAGAAACACAATTTACCAGCTTTCCCCAGAATGTAAAATCTTGATTGATATGCACATGGACGTACAAATATATTCATTTTTGATAAATATATGCACACAGCGCCAGTTCTAAAATAACTTCACTGGTTGCCCGTGGTGGAGCGAATAAAATTCAAGATTTTTTTGGCTTACATGGAAAATTGTTAATGGTTGTGCTCCTCATTATTTTAACGATCTTATCTCAGAATATGGACCCACTTGAAATCTGAGATCTTCAGGAACAGGGCTGTTGATAACTCGTAAAGTCAAATGCTCATTTGGTGAAAAAGCTATTGCTCATAGTGCTCCAACTTAACACCCCCCCCCCTCCTGTGTAATAATTAAATTTGCACCTCTAAATAGCAAACTAGAGAGAAGCCACACTCTAAATGCTATATATTATTATCATTATCATCATTTTCAAGTGTTTGGTACTTCAAATCGGAAAAATAGCATTAAAAATGGACACACTGAAGCTTTTCAATGTGCACTCATCGGAATGAAATCCCATGAATGAACAGAACACAAGAACAAAACAATATGTCAGTAAGTCCTTTTCAATGCTATTTTCCAATATTTTTCTTTCCATAAAAGACGTTGTGCAAACCTGTGTAGCACTGATTGCCATTCCCCTTGGTCATCTGGTACTGGATAATTCTCTATTGTTGTCTTAGTCTTCATCCTCATTTCCTGCTTAGAAGAAATAACATCATCATTAAAAATAACTTTATAATCTCATTCACCTGACAAAATTAAAGGTATGAGAATGTAGTTGCAGCAAAATTTTTTGGAAGTCTTTAAAATCAAGGTTTAATTCACCATAGATCTAAACCTTGTACATTAACATGAACTTATCTTTGTGAAATCATTAAATCTAATAACTGAAAACTGACAACACTTATGATCACTAACACAGTGTATAACTATTGCTTAGAAAAATACCCAACATTTGATGGGAATGCATGTTTATTTTGCTCATTTCTCAGCACTAACGCATTTTCCTCCAGAGCCATTCAGCACATTAATACATACAAACGCTTGGGTGGTATTTTTACTGGATTCTATTCGAACTCTTTTTTAGATTGTTACCTTAACTGGCTTTTCCTTTTAAAGGACAGTGGATTTACCTAAATGTTTAATTTTGGGTTACCAAAGCAAGATGATAAATTGATCATATATAATGAGTGAATCTTATTAAAATGAGACCTCAAATTAAGTGTAATTCCTATGGTAATTACGACTAAGGCATATATTTTTTTTTTATATAAAAAATACCAAAGTTAACTCTACATTTCTATTGACTTAATTAACAGAGCTTAATGAAGCGTATAATTTCTGATCATTTATCTATTCAACATTATAGATTGGGCATGTAAATTTAGATTTGTTCTTTGTTACTCAAGGACTGGTCAAAAAATATATATAATTCATAAAGTTTGATGCAAATCTAAATTTCCATGATAGGATCAGCAAGATACATATTTTGATAAATAATACATTTATTTCTAAGATTCGCATAATTCAATAAACCATCCAGAAACTATCCCATGAGGTTGCTAAATTTCATGGATACATTCAAGGCAACATGTATTGTTGATCATAATAATATTGATATACCTGCATGAGGTCTTCTATATTGAACACAAATGGGCTCTGACCAAAGTTTGTATCAACGATTTCACCAGGCGTCTGAAGGCCTACGGTTGGATACAAGTTGCTCTGTATTAAAAAAAGAAGAAGAAAAGACGAAGTGAACTATAATGAATATATAAACAACAAAGGCGTGAGAAAGACTTGATGAACGATTAAACCAAACAACAATAACAACAAAAATGGAGAAAAAAGAGAATAAGGGGCAAAATACACAGAATATGAAAAAATATTTCTGGAATTCAAATATAAAACTAGATTTTAATTCGTCATGCGGACGAATTAGGTGGTCTGTCGTATAGATAGATAAACAGGAAAAAAATATTTAAACAGATATTAGATTGAAAAATAGATAGACAAACAGATTTACATAATCAAACAGATACATACAAGAAAGATAATTATATTAGATGGATGGAGTGATGGATGGAGAGATAAATTATAGGTGGTTATATTAATAAAACATAGACATATAAAGATAGATATAGAGAGACAGACATATAGATAGAGAGACAGACATATAGATAGATAGAGAGACAGACTTATAGATAGAGAGATAGATTGATAGATATATAGATATATAGATAGATAGAGAGATGATTGGTGGTTATATTAATAAAACATATATAAACATATAGATAGAAAGAGAGACAGACAGATAGATAGATAGACAGATAGATAGACAGACATATATATAGATAGAGAGACAGACATATCATGAAGCTATTACGAGCTATCTCGTAATAGCTTCATGCTGCGTGGTCCTATCGCGTTATGTAAGCGGGCTCTAACTTTCGCCTGGCGGCTCGCCAATTGATGTTAGATATCGTTCCTTCGCCCGAAGGAAGCGATAACAAAGGATTAAGAGAGAAATTGGAAGATGGTTCTCCTTCTCGTGATAGCTTCATGGATAGATAGACAGACATATAGATAGACAAACATATAGATAGACAGAGAGACAGACATATAGATAGACAAACATATAGATAGACAGAGAGACAGAAATATAGATAGATAGAGAGACAGACATATAGATAGATATATAGATAGATAGATAGATAGATAGATAGATAGATAGATAGACATATAGATAGATACAGAGACAGACATATAGATTGATAGAGATCGAGACAGAGATAGATAGAGAGACAGACATATAGATGAATAGAGAGACAGACATATAGATAGATAGATAGATAGATAGACAGATAGATAGATAGATAGAGAGACAGACAGACAGATAGATAGATATATATATAGATAGATAGATAGATAGAGACAGGCAGATGGATGGATAGATAGATAGACATATCTAAACAGATAGATACATATATATTAGACAGAGAGAGAGAGAGAGAGATAAACAGACAGATAGATATACAATGTAGGTAGATAGACAGACAGACATATGGATAGATAGAGAGAGGGGGACGTATTCAAACAGAAAGATATATATTAGACAGAGAGATAGATATGTCATGTAGGTAGATAGACAGACAGATAAATAGATATGATATAAAAAAGTAATTATAATCTGTTTTATTTTGCAATATTTTAGCTATTATTTGTTAGAATTCTTATAATTGATCGTGGGCAAGATAGCTAAAAAAAAAAAAAAAAAAAAAAAAATCATGTTCACCCGCGGACTCGAACCCCTGCCTGCATGATGGAATGAGAAGTAAGTCTGACGCCTAACCGATTGAGCTAGAATATTTCCCATAGACTTAACACGTAAGCAAAACACCAGAATCTCAAATCCAATCTTGCAAGTGAATTACGGGCATGATCCCGACATCTGATCGGAAAATGAAGGAAACGCAACCGAAAGCTTAGAATCTCAGCTACAACATACTAAAAGCTCAGGGATAACTAGCAACAAAAATTGGAGATATGGCTTACGAAATAGAAGAATGTAGAATCTAGTTTTGAGAAAAAGTCATGTCCCATAGAGATTACACGCAAAATGAGTAAAAATGACATGCCATTATTATTTGCAATTTTTGAGGATGATTTGTCTATCAAAATGAAAAATAAAGGCAATAACTCAGAAAGAGTAAGAACTAAGCTACAACATATCAAAAATTGGGTGAAAATTGACCAATATTCACGGAGTTAGAGCAAGATTTGCATAATTATAATGACGTCATAATAGGCAAAATGGATTTTTTGAATTCCGACGCCATTTTGATGACGTCATAATATAATTGAGGGTCAAATGAGACATGAAATTATATCTCTAGTTCATACTCTATCAAAATATGAAAAAAAAATTGGGGGTCCCCATGCGTTCTGAAGAGCTACAGCGGATTTTCTATAGGCATGTTTTTGCCCATATATGGCCTATAGTGAGAGCTCGCGCGCACACGTGCTGCAAACTTTAACGGGTGTTAATTTCCTTATTAATGGTCGTAGAAGGTTGATCAAGGTATCAAATTGCTCAAAATTATATGATCAATGCAATGAAATAAAAAAAACGGTGTTTCTGAGTTGCATTCAAGGCGTTACGCGCGGAAACGCGCGCGCATACGTTTGCGCGCGCAATTTTTTGAAATGCTTAAAATGACCTAAAACGTACTCTGTTTTGGTCAAAAAGTGATTTTTAGCATTTTAAAATTTTGACGCGCGCGTACGCGCGCGTCGTGACCTTCAGGTGACCTTTGATGACATGACCTGATGACCTTTGATCTGAAGTTTATGTCATGTGAATTTGATTTATTTTTGATAATTGATAATGGAGATATGATTGATAATGTGATTTTACAAAATGGCGTCTAGATGACGTCATGATGACGTCATGACATTAAGATTCTTGCAGAATTGAGGTCTTATTGATGTTGATATGTGGTGATATTTTGATGATTATTGAATATGAACTTTCTGAGATTTGCTGTCCACAAGAAATGGAGGAAATAAAAATAAGAAATAAAAATAAATAAAAACTAGATTTTAATTCGTCATGCGGACGAATTAGGTGGTCTGTCGTATAGATAGATAAACAGGAAAAAAATATTTAAACAGATATTAGATTGAAAAATAGATAGACAAACAGATTTACATAATCAAACAGATACATACAAGAAAGATAATTATATTAGATGGATGGAGTGATGGATGGAGAGATAAATTATAGGTGGTTATATTAATAAAACATAGACATATATAGATAGATATAGAGAGACAGACATATAGATAGAGAGACAGACATATAGATAGATAGAGAGACAGACTTATAGATAGAGAGATAGATTGATAGATATATAAATATATAGATAGATAGAGAGATGATTGGTGGTTATATTAATAAAACATATATAAACATATAGATAGAAAGAGAGACAGACAGATAGATAGATAGACAGATAGATAGACAGACATATATATAGATAGAGAGACAGACATATCATGAAGCTATTACGAGCTATCTCGTAATAGCTTCATGCTGTGTGGTCCTATCGCGTTATGTAAGCGGGCTCTAACTTTCGCCTGGCGGCTCGCCAATTGATGTTAGATATCGTTCCTTCGCCCGAAGGAAGCGATAACAAAGGATTAAGAGAGAAATTGGAAGATGGTTCTCCTTCTCGTGATAGCTTCATGGATAGATAGACAGACATATAGATAGACAAACATATAGATAGACAGAGAGACAGAAATATAGATAGATAGAGAGATAGACATATAGATAGATATATAGATAGATAGATAGATAGATAGATAGATAGATAGACATATAGATAGATACAGAGACAGACATATAGATTGATAGAGATCGAGACAGAGATAGATAGAGAGACAGACATATAGATGAATAGAGAGACAGACATATAGATAGATAGATAGATAGATAGATAGACAGATAGATAGATAGATAGAGAGACAGACAGACAGATAGATAGATAGATATATAGATAGATAGATAGATAGAGACAGGCAGATGGATGGATAGATAGATAGACATATCTAAACAGATAGATACATATATATTAGACAGAGAGAGAGAGAGAGAGATAAACAGACAGATAGATATACAATGTAGGTAGATAGACAGACAGACATATGGATAGATAGAGAGAGAGGGACGTATTCAAACAGAAAGATATATATTAGACAGAGAGATAGATATGTCATGTAGGTAGATAGACAGACAGATAAATAGATATGATATAAAAAAGTAATTATAATCTGTTTTATTTTGCAATATTTTAGCTATTATTTGTTAGAATTCTTATAATTGATCGTGGGCAAGATAGCTAAAAAAAAAAAAAAAAAAAAAAAAATCATGTTCACCCGCGGACTCGAACCCCTGCCTGCATGATGGAATGAGAAGTAAGTCTGACGCCTAACCGATTGAGCTAGAATATTTCCCATAGACTTAACACGTAAGCAAAACACCAGAATCTCAAATCCAATCTTGCAAGTGAATTACGGGCATGATCCCGACATCTGATCGGAAAATGAAGGAAACGCAACCGAAAGCTTAGAATCTCAGCTACAACATACTAAAAGCTCAGGGATAACTAGCAACAAAAATTGGAGATATGGCTTACGAAATAGAAGAATGTAGAATCTAGTTTTGAGAAAAAGTCATGTCCCATAGAGATTACACGCAAAATGAGTAAAAATGACATGCCATTATTATTTGCAATTTTTGAGGATGATCTGTTTATCAAAATGAAAAATAAAGGCAATAACTCAGAAAGAGTAAGAACTAAGCTACAACATATCAAAAATTGGGTGAAAATTGACCAATATTCACGGAGTTAGAGCAAGATTTGCATAATTATAATGACGTCATAATAGGCAAAATGGATTTTTTGACTTCCGACGCCATTTTGATGACGTCATAATATAATTGAGGGTCAAATGAGACATGAAATTATATCTCTAGTTCATACTCTATCAAAATATGAAAAAAAAATTGGGGGTCCCCACGCGTTCTGAAGAGCTACAGCGGATTTTCTATAGGCATGTTTTTGCCCATATATGGCCTATAGTGAGAGCTCGCGCGCACACGTGCTGCAAACTTTAACGGGTGTTAATTTCCTTATTAATGGTCGTAGAAGGTTGATCAAGGTATCAAATTGCTCAAAATTATATGATCAATGCAATGAAATAAAAAAAACGGTGTTTCTGAGTTGCATTCAAGGCGTTACGCGCGGAAACGCGCGCGCATACGTTTGCGCGCGCAATTTTTTGAAATGCTTAAAATGACCTAAAACGTACTCTGTTTTGGTCAAAAAGTGATTTTTAGCATTTTAAAATTTTGACGCGCGCGTACGCGCGCGTCGTGACCTTCAGGTGACCTTTGATGACATGACCTGATGACCCTTGATCTGAAGTTTATGTCATGTGAATTTGATTTATTTTTGATAATTGATAATGGAGATATGATTGATAATGTGATTTTACAAAATGGCGTCTAGATGACGTCATGATGACGTCATGACATTAAGATTCTTGCAGAATTGAGGTCTTATTGATGTTGATATGTGCTAATATTTTGATGATTATTGAATATGAACTTTCTGAGATTTGCTGTCCACAAGAAATGGAGGAAATAAAAATAAGAAATAAAAATAAATAAATAATAAAGAAAGAAAATTCGGACAAACATAAGAGGTGATCTGTCATAGACAGACCACCTAATAAAATAAACAAGAAATAAGTATACATTGAGTACAGTAAGTAGGATGTTTCCACTCAAAAGAATGAAAGGTTGGAACAGGATGTCTCTAAATTATGTATTTTTTACTCTAAAAAAAATGTGGCTGTTGGTTTCAATGACCCAGTGCTGCAGAAAGGTAAGCCAATCAAAAATGAAACTAAAATCAACATGAAGAATGAATCAACAAAGCAATCCATACATGGATAGAAACAGCCACAGATATGTTACAATTCCCGATTCACAACCTTGCGTTTGTAGTCAGTCGGCCATGCCTGTACCGTCACTCGTATTCCACGATAGAACTGCCAGCTGATTTACATCCGACACATATTCCTATTCAACATCCATAGACAAATAAGCTTGGCAATGATCGTACTGTAGAAAGTGACCCAAAATATCGCAGCTTTGCAAGGATATACAGACCAAACTAGCAAAGCATAAAATGCTGTTCTACCCCCTTCTTTGCTTAGCTGTTGCCACAGAATGCCTATTGTGCCTAGTGGACTAGCTCACACAGCCAGCTGTATGCATGAGTCACAAGAGGGGCAACACACAATGCCTCCCTGAGCTAAACTATGTGACAACTTTTAAAAACATATGCTGTTTGTTCTATTCATGAAAATTATTATCACCTACCAGTAACAGAAATGATAGGGGATATCATTTAGTGCCTGAAACTCCAAACAAAAGCATACCCCAAAGGGAAAAAATGAATACTTTTT
Source organism: Lytechinus pictus (assembly GCF_037042905.1). Taxonomy (NCBI): domain Eukaryota; kingdom Metazoa; phylum Echinodermata; class Echinoidea; order Temnopleuroida; family Toxopneustidae; genus Lytechinus; species Lytechinus pictus. Next base: position 1,091,478 of record NW_026974145.1, on the reverse strand, counting down.
TATTCTGAGGTTATTATTCGTATTCCAATTCTGTAATATTACTGCTGTATAGAACCCATATCAATCCATTGGGGCAACCTGTTACTGTGGGAGGTAACATGATCCACATTCCCCCCTCCCCTATTGTGCTTCTTTATTAACTCTTTGTGTTCTACATGTACATAGAATTGGAAAATAATTGAATATAATTGTTTGCCTGGCAATGAAGTAATTTTCAGACTGAGAATTCCCTTCACATTAAGGAAATTAGTGTTTGGCAAATGAAGGTACAGTTCACTACAGAAGCACTTTAGTCAATGGCTTATTAATATTCTTTGTTGCAAATGCTAGAATAAGTGTTCGAATTATAAATCATTTTCCATCAAATAATTTCATTGTTTGATAGCTTGCACGTTAATATGTCGAAATACTATCTTGAAAAGTGTAAAATCTAAATCTGATTGGATAACGATACATGTATTATCTTGAACATTCACTATGACATTTCAAGATTATTTTTTCTTCTCTAAAGTAATCAGATAAATGATCTACTGAAGAATACCCATTACAATGTCACAAAGTTATTTATTGAAGAAAATATTGTTCTCTACTGTTCCTTTTTATGTATTTGTCCAATACAAAAATCAACTCACACGTCATAGCACGAACCACGACAGAATAAAAAAAAAACAGTTGTCGTAAATTGGCCAATTGAGATAGTCATTTGATTCAAGTGGCCATGAAAAAGCATCATAAACACTTGAGTGTTCTATGAATCTTGCTTTGCCATTTAAACATTTAATATAATAAAAATTGAAATACCATTCAAAAGAGAAAGTAAGAAAAAAGTGAATCATTGATATGTGGGGAAACTACCATAAAAAGATAGAAAAACAACTTTCAGTTTGCATAGCTATTTTCTCCATCTGGTCCAGAAACATTTTCATAACAATCATTATCTAAAGGGAAACTCTGATATGAAAATCAACTTTGACATCAAGTTAGTTACAAAAGCAGAAAATCGAATATATCTATGATTTCTTTTGTTACTTACAAGCTTCTCCCCATAATCCATGTTATTTTAAATGAGATAAATTGCACAAACTTTAAAATTGTTCATGAAGGATGAATTATAGAAGCCTTTAGGATATTGCAAGATATGTACTTAAAGCACTGTTACCTTTTAAAAAAAAAGAGAATGGCAGTATATCAAATTAAGTACAAAATATTGTAAAAAAGAAGATCTAACAAATAGCCTTACAAAGGTAAATGTACAATACAAATTCATAACCTTTATTTTTTTTTACTTATTTTTTTTTCTTAAGTTAAACAGACAAACCTATGACATGTGGAATTTGAAAAAAAAAAAATTATTGTCCCTGTGACCCTACCTTTATTAGGTGGGGGGGGGGGGGGGTCACCTAATAACCTATTACATAAAAAAAGATTACTAAGCTTTGTCATACCATGTCTATAAAGAGTTACATGTAATACCTTATAATGAGCATGTAATGTTGCTACTGGTACTGAATGTTTTGTGAATCATAAATGTAGGATACACCTTTAGCATGTTGGATTATGGCTGGATTATATTCATGATCACACCCTTCTCTTTGTAGAATAACCATGCAACTTAAAGACAAGGCAAAAGCGATTTTGTGTCTCGCCCACTTTTGAAAATAACCAGAAATATTGTTATTTGCGAGGGCACGCAACAGAATTGTATCAAACCTTCATTGTGAAATGACTGGGATGGAATAACACTTGTCATAAGAGCCTTGCACGCAAACTTGCAAGCCTTTATTTTGGAGTAAAGGTCAAATGAGTTTCAAATTGTAACTAATCATATGATTGTATGACATTGTAACAACAAGATATTAAATTTGCTTTTATTCTAAAAAGGATGACAGCATAGTCACAGATTTGAACATAGGTATTCGTACAATGATTTCGAACATTACACAGTAAGATATTCCATTCTCAATATCAGCATCAAATTCTACTGCTTTTTATTTCGAAATCGGGTCGCAGACCAGTCGTAAGGTGTGCGATGGCCTTTAGTTTTCACAAGAGAGAAGAGACGGACAAGACAGAAAAGCAAATCAGAAATGTTTTCCACCAATTACCTCTGGTAAAAGGAGATATATAAAGAAATGTAAGATATAAAGCGATGAGCAGAATCATATTGTGTAATTTGTGTTACAACATATTTTGCAACTATCTCAGTGAAGGTCCATATATTCAATTCATCCACCTAGTTCCGTATAATACAATAGGGGGAGCATTACACTGCAAAACAAAATAATTGTCAAGGTTCTACTACTATAATTCAAAAAATACTTGTGTATTGTAAATTTTACGTGAATCTTGTATACCAGAGTCAAAACAAATTCCTTATGTTAACATGTCATCACCATTTTTTGTTTTGTTCTGATTACATACATTGTACATTGCATCTACATGTGTGTAAACCAGTGAAAAACAAATTTCCTTTATGGAAATAAAGTCATTCAATTCCATTCAATATAACCCTATTTGTACATGTACATCACATAAAATCCATTTAACTAGAGTACCTGACGTCATGACAAGCATATTTCATTTTGTTGAAGAATGATGGTAGTTTGTACACGGTAAATACCACTGTATACCAAGGATTGTCTCTATGGGCATGGCCATTTCTGAAAAATTAACCCTCATTTAATTTATAGACTCATTGCCCATGGGAGCTTATCCTGGCTAGATATATATTGCAACAGAGTTGTGCTAAAGTAAATCAATGTATTCTCTTTTACCAACTATGACGAAGATACTGAGGGATATGATATATTGTATCAGACTAGAATGATGGGGGTATCACATAGCTCACTGCTTGTCTAGCCATGGTAGGCAGACTCTCATACTCTTGCCTTAATCAAATCGTTTTCCTATGAATTGCATCAAATAAAGTGATTCTCATGAAAGTAACTTATATTTAGGATTGACAAAATATGTATAGTGAAGACAAATATGTGATATGTATGAGGTGGGATATCAGAACTGTTTATTTTTAAGCATTTTCCATCAAATGACAACAGAAGCATAATATTTTCATCATGAAATTTAGACTTATTTCGTAATTTTTGTTACCCAAATTTTTTCTTTTGAACATTGATTATATTTTTTGTTTTAAGGGCAAAGGATGTAATTGAGTAAAAAAACCCAATAATTTTCCACCATATAACCCTTACCTTACGTACAAAACATTTGTGGAATAAGAGCTGGAATGCAGACTAGTACGAGGCTTGTTGACAATATTTTTTGAGCTGTGTTCAAGTGAGGGAGTGATGTAGGGCTTAGCAGGTAATACATTCTAATACATCATGTCTGATCATGGGGGAATGGTTATGACTGTATTATAAGCCTCAGTCTACACCATGAGAAACTATGTATACATCATGCTAGCTGTTGTGGGTACAGGGTGTTTTGTTACATTTATAATAGATAGCTTTTGCAACCACTACGCAGACGCTTTCTGGAACATATATGTCAACAGCCCTTAATGACAATGACGAAGCAGTCTTTCTCGAAAATCGGTTTATCAAAACAGCAGTGTCGTCTGTGCCTCTGGACAAACAACATAATTTGCAATTTTTTTGTCAGCTCAGAATTTTTTACGATGATCAGCTGTCCCGATTCACTAATTTTCGACAAAGATCTCTCAGCTGTTCATTGCGATTTGACCGGCATTTTCAATAGATTAAGTATGTTGTAGAATCCGTCCCTGCTGCAATTACGAAAACTCACTAATAATATTGCACTAGTGTTCCATCACTAGCATCATTTCAATCAAGGGCAATATAATTCCTTCACCATCAATCATGATGGCACTCTTTAAAGGACAAAATTGATTTTAATAAAAAGAGAAAAATCCAACAAGCATAACAATGAAAATTTTATCAAATTCGGATGTAAAATAAGAAAGTTGACATTTTAAATTTTTGCTTCATTTTACAAAACAGTTATATGCACTTCCCGGTTGGTATGCAAATGAGGAGACGGATGACGTCATCCGCTCACTATAACTTTTGTGTTTTATTATATATATATGAAATATAAAATATTATAATTTTCTCCTCATTGTCAAGTGAAAAAACTATTAATTCCTCCATGGACATGTGGGATTAGCATTGTTTAATAGTATATGGTTTAGTCAAGTTGGTCCTTATTGTCAAATCTGTAAAAAATGAAATATTGTATAATTAAAAAAAAAAAAAGAAGAAATAGTGAGGGACATCATTGACTGTCTCATTTGCATATCACTGATTTTTGCATATCACTGTTTTGTGAAAAATAAGCGAAACTTTAAAATGTCATTACATTTTTATTTTACATCGGATTTTGATGAAATTTTCAGCATTATGCTAGATTGATTTTTCTCTATTTATTCAAATTAACAGTTTTCTGGGGTGGATTTGACCTATAGTTTTTCGATATATACATGTATATATGTTTCAATTTACAAAATAAATTGCGACAGCATTTCTTTTGAGGACCACTGGAATAATTTTTTTCAATTTCAAAGAGTGGTTGCTTTATTTTCACTAGATTGGTGGGAGGGGGTAAATGGACTTTCTGAAATCTGAGGGGCACTTGAAAGCACCTTTTAAAAATGTCTCACTCTCTCTGTTCTTCATGAAGCAACATGTCCTTGCTTGCGTTCCAGACGTTTCAATATTGATTATTTTTACTGCCCACGATTTTAGGAAGCCATGCACTATGTTCTACCTTAGGCCTCTTCCTTGCTTGCTCTTAGAGGAGTAGATTCCTTATCTTGCATCAAAAGCATGTAATATGAAATCATGAAGGTCCTGCATCATAAAAGTAAAATCCTTTCACTTCAAGGTGAGCAGCAACATGGCGAAAGTCTCATCATGGCCACGATTGTATCGAATCAAATAAGATGAATGTTCACCTGCTCAGCTCAATGTATGTATCCTATCTTTCTGAAGGTCAATGAACCGCTATCATCCTGTTCAATTCAAGCATACTCAAATCGAATGGGGGAGAACTGTCAGTTCTAGTTTGGTTTGACCTCTGAAGTTATAAACACATGCAGGAAGACAGGGTGCAACAGTTTCTGAACAGCCCCCTCTCAACAGCCCCCTCCTCCTCCATTAAGTCCTCTCTGAACACAATCAACATCATAAAGGCTTAGTTTACATGGCATGCAGGAAGACGGGTGCAACGGCACTTCTTGCCCCAAACAGCCCTCTCCTAAACGGCTTTCCCTTTCAAAGTCCCCTCCGAACACAATCAACATCATGAGGGTTTTACTGACACAGGCTTCCTCAAGGGAAATTCAATTGGGTAGGGAAGAGCTGGATACCCTCATCAATGACTCACACCACAGACTCTTCCTAACTTTCAGAGCAAGGTTACTCGATGTTTGAAGTGCAGGAGACTGGGCCAGGGTACAGGGTCATTCGAATCATGAACTGGGGAGCTGTTTCAAGAAACAATGTAATTTTCACTGAAAATTGTCTCAGCTATTGCAAATCTTTGCATCTGATTTGCTGAGAGCAGATTAGTCAGTGAAAATCACTGTCACGATGCCTCATGAAATGCTACCCAGTGATATCAACAGCTGGGTCCCATAACACAAAGGTTAGCGATTGATTGTACCCTTGATTTTAACGATTAATTGTACATTGTAGTCAATGCGATTAATCGTAGAAAAATGTTCTACGATCATTGCTAAGCTTTGTGTTACAGGCCCCTGGACCCTGTCTTACAAAGAGTTGCGATTGATCCCATCAATCACAACTATGGACGGCCAGCAACGTCAACATCTATTATGCATGTTTGTTCAAAATATTTTCTAATTATGATGTATATTCATGCATTCATTGTTTTCTGGAAAATTCAGTGTGCTTCTCTTTGTTTACAAAGGATATTGTGCAAATTTCCTGTAGAAAAATTATGACACTGATGGATTTCCATAGAGTTACGATTGATTGGGTCAATTGTAACTCTTTGTAAGATGGGGCCCTGTTCTCATCATTACATGTTCAATTACAATACTGAATGACTGATTCATCATACTATTCCCTCACTATATAATCTACATGAGGTTTTCCTCACACTTTCGGTAATGTCTGCTTTTATTCCTTTATTGAAATTAGTATTTGGTAATTCAAATCTTAAAATAAAGAGTGTATATCAATAAGGATATGCTTATCCTTTATGAAATGAGAAAAAAAAGAGACCCATTTTACATTTTATATCCCCCCCCCCCAACCTGTTGTACACATGTGCAAAAATATAAGTATTTAAAATGTGACATTGTATCCTACAAATAGTAAATCCACAATCACACAAATAAGATATGATCATACTTACAGGCAGATCTGTGAATGCAATGCCTGCAACAAGATAAAGAGATAAAACATTACATAGTCAGAACATGGTTACATAATAAAAAATATAAAAAAATCAGAGAATTGATCCTTAATATATTATCCAAAACTGCAAACACTCTACTGATATATTAATTATACTTATTCAAAATATTCATTAAATATTGTGTTGAGTATTTCAGTTTGATGCCAATCATGTAGGACTAATATGTTCCATTGGTAATACACAAAATAGTCAGAATATACATGTATGCATTTTGAAAAATACTAATACATGTACATGTGCTTCAGTGCAATTTAAAATGCACATGTAAGCTTTTACTATGCTATGTATTGCATTGACTTCTGTTTGAAACCATCTGCTGGAAATTCATGTACATATCTAATGCCAAATGAAATACATGAAAACAACATGTTTTTCATCAATCTTGTATCATGAAATGAAAGCATGCTGTGGTAACAGCTGAAATCAACCCTACTGACATATATGTAAAATAAAACCAAAACAAATCTGTTTTCATATTGAGAACAAGCAGCTTCCAAATTGGCATTTACCCAAACATTGTTATGTTTTATGATAGAAAATGTAATACACAGATGCAATTATGTCACAAGTGTGTAGAATCGAATGTACATGGGTCATCATGTTTGAATGAAGATCATAAAAGCTACATGTACATGGCGAATATGGGGAATCCCCAATTGTCCTAAAAAATTTCCCTGTTTAAATGATGCACAAATCTACTTTATTTATTTTCATGACGTACATGGAGATTACAACTCCACACAACTCAACTTGATGCTTTCCTCACAATGTGCATCCCTAACCTATCAGTGCCGTGCCAAGGGAGTATTGTACAATAACAGTACATGCCAAACATGTAGCTGACCTTCCACTGAAACTAAGAACTGATGATGACCAAGAACATTTTTCAGAATCACCCTTGATTACCTATCCTGTCTGAAGGGGGGGGGGGGGGGGCTTCTACACTCTCTCATCATGGGACCCTACAATCTTGATCTAACCCATGACACTTTACACCTAAGCATCTCATGGGTCATTACCCTCAGGTCTTTAATACTGATCTGGGGAGTGTTTCATGAAGACATTTGTCAGTGATTTTCACTGACTAATTTGCTTTTAGCCAATCGGATGCAAGGATTTACAGTTGCATATGAAAATAGGCAGTACATGAAATGCTCCCCTGCAATGACATGCTTATGTTTTCAAGAAGACCAATGTTCGTTTTAGTCTATCACATTAAACTGATTCGCATCAAAATATGTATACTCAAATGCAAGCGGACTCAAATGCAAGCGGACAAGGCTATGAAACACACCCCGTTGAGAGTAGTTTTAAGCCAAGATATGTTTTTTTTTTTATCAAGGGGTTCTTCACACCGCCTGCCAACTAGAGGAATCTACAATCTTGCAGTCATGACATTGCACATCTAAATATCTTGAGGTCATTACACTAGGGTCTTGTGTGAAGGAATTGAGTATGGATATGTTTACAAACCGGAATATATCAGCACGTTCAGATACATGTACATAAATAATCAACTTCGCTTATCCTGTTTGGATGGTTTAGATTGCAATTAACTACTTTGTTTGTAAAGGATATGAAGCCTTATTAAATGGTACTTGTCTCTTCATATCGCTTGTATTGATTTAAAATGGCTAGGCCTATATTTTATTGCATTGCAATAGCTACCGATTGCTTCAAAGAACAGATAGACTTAAGCTAAAATTTCAGGCTTCCCATTTTCCGTCATCATTCTGAAAAATGAGATTGAATATCTGAGATTGAAATTCCATATTTGTTCTGGACATATTCAGAATCAACCCAGCTGGATTAATCAAATATCATTCCACAACATTTTCTCTCAAATTGTTTTCATTCTCCTCCTTTTATCCAACCATGAACTTCAATTCAAAGAAGCATTTAATCCTCTGCACTACATTAATTATTTTCACACTACATTAATCATTTTTTCTCACCTAGGTGCACACCATTTTTCGTGTAAAAACAAGTGTTGTCCACAAGATTCACTCCGCATCCTACAACGTCACCCGTTGTAAACGTTGGACCGTAAGGTTGTCCGTTCCCTGCAGAGTTGAATGTATGTCCGTTGTCGCCGTGGTAACCATAAGAGTGCTTGTCCCAGCCTGGAAGAAAATTAAGATGAAAAGAGAGGGAAAAAAAGTCTTAAATGCATGTTATTTTTACATTCTCCATTTTTGCATAAAATATCTGACTAAACTCTTTGAATCATAAACAAAACTATTAATTTTCTTGTCATCAATAATAATTACTAAATCTACTGAACATAACTTAAGATTTGACAGTGTATCAACATATCCAATGACATGAACAGTTTTTTCCAACTCTTTTCTCTATCTTGTTCTTTCTATATGCTTACCTTCATATAAATCTATCCCAACCAAAATAGATACAGATGTAATACCATCAAACAAACACAAGATTCATCTCCATGGAAACCGAAGGACGTTCATACAACAATTACAATCAGACTATCATTCTTCCTTCCAATGTACGTAATTTTGCCGAGTCATTTTGGTCCATCTTGAAGATCATAAAAGTCAATTAAATCAATCTAAACACTCAACCAGATATATTATGACATGTGACATTACTTTCGAAGAGGAGCATCAATCTAGGTATTGACATTAACCTATTGTTTTGATCAAACTGTAACTGTACACCAATCAAGAATAGAATACTAGTATGAACATGAAGAACAAAACGAAAACACAATGTCTTGATGGTCAGAAATTTCATACCTGGCAGTTTGCTCATATTATTTCCAAACTCCTCTGTGGACAATCCTATGCCCATATATCTGCAATAAACAAAACAAACAAACAAAAAAGATTTAAGTTTTTGGTATTCATATAAACAAATTAAACAAAATCAGTACATATAACACATACTTGCCTGTATGTGCATTTGATACAGATTATAGATGTTAAAGAGTAACATAAAAACATAAAATGAGGGAAGAAATACAGTCATGGAACAATATTCATTTTGAATATGAGACGTATTTTCTGATCGGGAAATTTACCCCGATCAGAAAATAACAGGTAATATTGGCAATGTGAAAGCAAATTACGCGTAATCTCCCCGAAAGAAAATGCCCACTAAATAGTAGGTACTTGTCAAAATTATGAGAACTTTCGCGGGGATTTTTCCAAGGTCGCAGGTATTTTGGCAATGTGAAAGCAATTTACTGGAACTTTGAGCCCAGCGTGAAGTTGGGCGCGGGCGCCGTGGGTGGCTGCTGAGCTAGTGATTTTGAATCTTGCGCCTTGCCTGCTTATTATCAGACCATACTGCGCATGCTCGTAACTTCAGGAGCTTATCCCAAAGGGTATGTTTCGGGGCGGTGTGAATGCAGTAATAATTAATGGTTATTTTTTAGCCTAAAAAAGTTCTCGTAATTTAACGGGAATTCTTATGATCGAGGCGGTTTGAAACCACCTATTGGTGACATATCTAATCATGTCACCATAGTTTCCATTTATGACACTGATATTAAACTACAATAAATTTCTCAAATCTTCATGATGTAGTTAGACATTTGATATTCATGTTTCAGCTTTATTAAAGCCTTTCAATTCCAATTTCATGTGCTGCGGAAATGAAATAAATGGGCAGAGAGTAAGGACAGGCTAAATATAAACGATTTCTATTTTTACAACAATTCTTGTCAGCTAACAATGATTATCATTTGAAACGTTAAATCAAATTAAAGAATGATATAGGCAAATTTTCAACCAAACATTTGTAATTATAGTCATTCTTTAAAAAAAATTGAATTTGAATTCAAATGTAAGAGTAATAATATTGAGAATATTTAAAAGCAAGTCAGAGGATTTGCATGTCACATTCGAGGTGATGATGATGTTATCGAGATATACAGTTTATTCATTATCTGATTTGATGAGGTTGTTAATGAATAAATTGTATTGTTATAGCTGAGGATTTTGATATAATTTCTATATTGAATTTAGAGAAATGTTTAATTTCATATTTATTGAAATACTTTATGACTATAATTGATACAATAATATGCATATTACAGGTATGACTGCCTTGTAGTACATGGTATTGTATTTTCCCTGTATTTGCAGGGTTCCAGGGTTTTTCATTTTGGTTTTGCTTTTTGGCATTTTGATCTTGGTGGCAAATAAAAGATCGACTACAACTGAATCTTGGAGTCTTGACTGATAATTCCTTTCCTACCCACCACATTATGAGATTAAGAGGAGGTAAGGAGTAACATTCAAGGGTAAAAATGGTTTACACAAATAAAAGAATTTTCCCTTCCCACACATTTACAGCCTTATCCTTTATTTTATTCATTTATGACCATATATATTTTTCATTCATAACTATACCTTTTGTTTATAGAACTCTATTCTTTTCAGAATATCATACACATAAATGAATTGAATTGAATGGAATATCCAAATCCTTTTTCCACAACTTTTTCTTTTCTGTTTTTTCAAATGTTTATTTTATTGTAATCCCTTTTTCATACACCTTATATGGATATTTCCAAATTCCAGGTGTCATGATAAACATCAAGGGGGTGTTTCACAAAGATTTAAGTACATGTAATTGTATGACTTAGAGTTGCACTTAAATGTCTTTTTGCATGCGAGCCGATATAAAAGGCATAACCGCATTGGACAGATCATGCGAAGAGGACATGCAGCACTACTGCATATTGATCAATAAGATTGCGCGCTACATATCATGTAAGCGTCGGCATTTAAGTGCGACTCTAAGTTGTGCTTAAAGCTTTGTGAAACACCCCCTGGAGTTTTATGTGTCTGACTGAAATTCTCCACGATTATAATTCCTGTACAGACTTCCCCTGGACCAACCTGACTGTGACTGCACATTAAGTATATCTCACGTGCAAGCAAACGTATATGCACTTGAGTGACGCATAATCCGTTAAACACGTCAATAAGAACAGAGCATCTGCCGAAACATGTAATTGGGTTGTTAGAGGGTTCTGTGTTTAGGAGGTACTCAATAACATAATGCAGGTTGTTCTTCGAGGATGCAATGATTGATTGTGATCGTCTGACTACATCCAGGACTTCTGACAGGCACAATATGTACAGTAAATAATCATATTTCTAATATACATGTATGTCAACAATATTCCTTTATGATATAGGGTAGGACATATCTTAGCAAATTCACTCCTTCAAAAATATTTCAACTGGAGTTAAATTGTTCTGTAAAAAAAAATTAATTTAACTTCTTATGCAATAACAAATTTACCCGGAGTAGGACTCTTTTACCATGGTAATGAAAGGGGGCTGGTGACTGGGGTGATGGGGTCCTACTTCTCAACTTCAATCACATGATACAAATCATGTTTGCACTCCAACCTATAATAATTTACGGATAATAAATTATCTATTACACATGATTTTAGTTCCATTATTAAACCTACACAATTTCAGTAACAGTGTACAGGCAGATCTTTGAACACAAGAAAAACCTTCTTCAATAAGAATGAAAATAATTATATTAATTAATAATAAGTACGTACAGTAATTGGCAGCAGTAGATCAAATAGAGTCATGGAGATACATTACACATGAGATCTAATCACCAAGCTACATGTATACAATAAACCCTATCCCTCTTGCCAATAGCAAACAGGAAATTTACAATGTAGGGTCGAAGGGCAGACTGTTTCGTCGTCCACGTGGAACCACAAGATCTTCCATTATTTGTAATACAAGCCTTCTGAACAAAGAAATGACAGTCAAACAATGATTTTGAACTTCTGCCCTCTATCTGTAATAACATGCATGATTTTAACACATAGCATACAAACATCCTGATTCAGCAACAATTTATATCAAAGACATGACAAAGAAACTTTTTCGGAAAGATTTTCATATTTACATTTTGACCAACCCACACTGTAGCACATTTCACAAGTTATTGAAGAGTCATACATTTTGTAAAAACAACCAAGGAATTTACTGCACAATATGCAATACATTTGAAGAGGGAATTGTTATAGATGGAAGCAACATGTACTTCATATTGCAATTTGAAACACTCTTGCAAATTGGGATAAAAGCAGGATTAGAGTAATGTATTCCCACAAAAGAAGCTATTTATCTCAATGAAAAAGGGTGGGTGAAGAGCAAAGAAAGGAAATACAGTGCCAGAAATAGATCTTGTTTTGCTTCCAATGTGTGATTCAAAACAAAAATAATCATGATCCTGCAGGCCATTACATGAATTTTTATCTGTATCAAAATCTCTATTTTACTTATTTTTATACATCTCAGAAACGAATCCTTAGTCTAAATTCAAGATAAAGAAAGGATACCAATATCAGAGACAAGGTAATTGAAGAAAAGAGAATTGGTAATTGAAGAAAAGAGAATTGATATTAACAAAATTGGCAACGAGTACAAGAAACAAAAACATGTAAAGGATCCATGCCATGGGCGATTTTTGTGAACTTATGTCTGACACACTTTTGCCCAAGTTCCATCTAAAACCTGAAATAATTTTTGAGCTTTCAGTTTTAACATTTCTATAAATATTGGTATGACAAAAAATATTCAATCTCTTTCTCATTACATGTAGTCAAAGGGTAAGAAAGAATAGGAATAAACAAATCTGGTATCCTGACCGGGCCTACATGTAGGTCTTGAGCTGGTATAGGAAAACATAGACAAAGGTCACAGACTCGTCCAGCATTCTGCCACCATTTTAGAGATGACCGTTATCAGCATCTCTCACCTCTTGAAACCAATTGATGATAAAATACACTTAATAAAGGGAGAAAAAAATATCCTGAAAATTTGTTCAAAGCTCTCTAGCTCGTATCCACTAACACAGAGTATCAATAAAGAGTAAAAAAAACCTGTCCTACATTCCACCACCATTCTTAAACTGATCATGGTCTATTTGCTCTTCGGCTTCTCACCTCTTGAAAGTTAAAACTAATGGATAAAAATAAACTGAACTTCTGAAAAATATTCTCTCAAAACATATCTGATTTCTAGCCATTATCAGAAACAGAGGGCATCAACAAAGACAAAGGTCACAAACGTGTCCTACATTCTGCCACACAGCTGATCATAAATTGCAATGGTCTCTTCAGTTCATCCGTCAGGTTCAAACCTCTTGACACCAATGGATACAAATAAACTGGACAAAACAGAATCGTTGCTGATTGCTGAATACTGAAAGAACTTAAAGGGGAAGTGCAACCTGATGAAAAGTTTGTTGTAAAAATGCCAGAAAAAATAATTTAAAAATATTGGTGAAAGTTTGAGGAAAATCCACAAAATATTAAGAAAGTTATTAGAACTTTAAATCATTGACTTGTGAGTTCATAAATGAGCAGCCGCCCCATATGTTATGTAAAATAAAATGCATGAATTTCATTTTTAACGGTTCATAACGTCTAAAAAAATATTTTAGTAGCTGGTGTGAAATGATTTGTCTGTTGATATACTGAAGCTACAACAAAAACCATTTTCTTTTTTTTTGTTGAGAAAATTGACATTTCATTGATTTCTTTTTTCAAATTCACCGTATTCACGATACATAGGGGAGACCGGGGTTAGTTGGAACATTTTTGACAAAAATGGCTGTAAAATCCAAATAGATTTTATTCGAGAAACAATCAATATATCAGCTTGAAGCATATATCTAAGGGCTTCAAATGTACCCCATAAAATTTTTAACTCTATTATGGTTACTGAAAAAAAACCACCTTGAACAACACCATCGCAAACGTTCCAACTTACCCCCATATTGGGGTAAGTTGGAACATAGTATGGGGTAAGTTGGAACACTGCATGGTCAATGAAGAATTATGCTAAAACTACTTAAAACTGTAATATTACATGGTTTTAGCCTATTTGCTTTATCTTATTCAAGTTCAAAATGTTAAAGTGTTGACTCGTTGAACTTTATGTTTTCTATTATACAGCCACTCACGCAATCAGACTGTGCAGTAGAATTCCGCATATTTTGGTGCGTTTGAGTTTACATGCAATTAAGTGTACTATCAGCAATTTCATGTACTTCTGCATCAAATTTGTAAGACAAAAATTAATTGTTTATATTTTTTTCATAATTAATTATGCAAATAAGCATACATGTATAAAATTTTCCCTAAATTTGTTTTTTTTTTGTATGTTTTTGCCTTTAACTCTATTTATTAAGCTAGTAGAATGCTAATGTTTGGTGAGAGTATCAATTTTCACATTTATAACAAATATCCATCAAAAAATGCAAAAAATATAATTTCTTATGTATTTTTTGTTTTTTTTATTTGTATTTTTGTTTTTTCAAACCTTTGTTTTTTCTGATGGACTTTGTCAGGAGTCTTTTGCGATCATAAAAAGTATAAAATGAATCTATTTGAACCAGCAAAAGTAAAAAATAATCATACATTTATGACTTTTAGTTGAAAAACACAATTTGCATTGACCTTGTACATGGAATCACGTTTTTGAACAATTTTGGGTCCGAACATGCACATACAATTTGTTGCGTAATTTTGAAACCGTGCACACAGGCATAAAAAATTTGGTCTTAAATGATGCACAAGACTTGAGAGTAAAAAGTCGGCGAGCAGTGTAGTAAAAAAATTTCGTGCAACGGCGTAGTGACGAAATTTCTCGAGGGGGGGCTCAAATTGACCCCCCCCCCCCATTTTTGATAAGGGTTAATATTGCATTAGGTGCCTACAATAGGCCTTAAATGCACACTCAGACCAAACTGATAAACATAACAAGCATGGCATACAATACATGTTCAGAAGAGTGTGAAATACTTTATGTTTTTTTTTCTCATATCCAATGTTTTTATTCATAATTATGTTTGGGGTAAGTTGGAACATGTTCCAACTAGCCCCATCAATTTAGTTCCAACTAACCCCGGAGGCCCATTTGACGTTTATAAGCTTACAGCGCAAAAAAGGGACATCACCATGGCATATTAATAACCTCATTTTGTAGCTTGGTATAAGTGTCTATTATACCCCAAACTGGCCAACTTGATCTATAAACTTCTCTGAAATAATCAAACATTTCTGAACGAGAAAAAAAATACTCAGAAGGTCAAAAAACAAAAATTTGTTTCTAACTTCACGAGGCTTGTTGCACATGTGTTGTCTGTAATATGGTGGATGGCTGTTGATAATGACAATAAATTGAGGGCAGTATTGCAGAAATTTATTTAAAGACGTTAAAGAAAATTACAATGTTTCAACTTACCCCATGTTCCAACTAACCCCGGTCTCCCCTACATGTAGGGAGCTGCTCCCATATTACGTCACAAATCAAAAATTGAAATTCTAAAAACTCTTTAAATCTTTGATGGATTCTCCTCAAACCTTCCAACATTCATATTTTCTGCTATATTTATAATACAGTACATTTTTTAAAGGGTGAACTTCGCCTTTAAGAAAAATATTTGATCTCTTGCTAGGATCACAAGCACAGGGTGTCAATATCTTTATCAAGGTCACAGACCATCCTACATTCCGTCTCCATTCTACAGATGACACTTATTAGCCAGTGCTGCACCAGTTCGAGTTTGCTCAATCTCGAGATTAAAGCCCGATCGGCACCTCTTCGGATTAATCGCAAGATCAAGAAACCCCGTATCCACCGTGGCAAGAAGAGCGATTCCTGCTCGAGCAAGGCATCGATGCACTATGGTCTGACGCCGTGAAATAATCCCGAGTGCGTCTGCACCTGCGAATTAGCAGGATAATTCGTAAAATAGCGTGCTATTTTGCAAATAATCCCAAGTTGACTTGGGATTGCAATCTCGAGATTAATCCAGCGAACTAGCGCGATAATTGCGTCTCCATTATAAATAATCTCCAGATTGTTCAGATCAGGATAATTTGCCAGATCTGGGGGGCGTTTCATGAAAGGACTTGTCGGACGTTTTATCCGACAGTTACCATAGTAACAGTACCTCTCAGCCAATCAACATCAGAGAAAGATGTCAGATCTGACAACTTGTCGGATGAAAATGTTGATGAAACGCTCCCCAGAATTAGTGCCCTACGTTGAAAACTCGGGCTGGTGAAGACGGCCCTAAAGTCTCTTCACTTCTCAGTATCTAACCTCCTGAAACCAAAAGATGAAAAATGAATTGGAGAGTGAAGTGATTTATCTTTACAGGTCGCTCAAGAGGAAATCGATATTAAGAAAACAAAGAGTGATGAATTGTTGGAGTGGTAACAGGTAATGTCTATATAGACTGAGGTTTAAAAGGCTTCTAGTTCACCTACATGCCTTTAGCAGCTGCATAATGTGCCATCGAATAGGCTATGAGATAATAGGAACCTCATTAAATACTATTGCATGTAGAAACTGACTTTGATTTAAGATGAGTCACAACTTTTAGATCTTGAGTGATAATGAAGGTTGGCCCTCACATATAATTAATCAAATATGATTAGTGTATGCTTAAGAAGTAGTACATATATATGTACATCCATGGGATATCGCTGTCAAATAGCACATTCAGATTTCTATTCAACAGCCCACAATGCAGTTGCATACACCTATATGTATAGATGAAACATCCATAATAAAGAAATAATACTAAAACACAAGCTAAGACAAAATCTTGTACAATACTGAACACATTTTGTTGGCCATGATTTTCTCACAACAATCGCTTCAGTCAAAACAGAAGCCTCTTATAAATTTGACATCCTCCATCTAATATTCGGCATACTCAAACATGCATTTAATTCAGAGACAATGAGACAGAAAAAACCCGGTGTTACCCAACCTACTTTCACTCCTACATGAAGCTCCTCTTTGTTTTAGATGATCTTCAAAATGTCAGGGGAGTGGGTGTTCATGAAGCACATCATTTTGATGATTCCACTCACTTATCTCTCCCCAGAAACGCGCATAACAATTGACACAGGAAAATCACTGACAAATCACATGACATGATGATACCATCCCGCGGACTCCTACGATGAATGAATGATATATGCATCATCAAGCTTTCCACTGCAGCATACAAAGGGCAAAATCAATACTAATATACACATTCCAGGTAAAACTCTGCAGCTAATACGAGGGGGGGGGGGGGCAGGCAATAGATGATGACTGTACATAATGTATGTATACATTGTATATGAATTTACATACATGACGTCAGAGCAACTGCATATTAAGACTGCTCGAGGCAACCTACACATGTACATTTTTGTACATTGTTTTCCAAGTTTAATACACAGGATTGCATGTACATGCAATAGGCTAGGCCTGCAAGTAAATAGAAAACAGTTGTTGACATGAAGAGGTTCTCTAGATCTATCTCCTTTATTTACATTCTTCTTGAATTTAAAATTTTAATTTTTTCATGCTTTGTATCAATGAAAATCTGAATTTAAACGTTTCATAAAAATAATTATAATGAAGAGTTTTCCACTGATATGCGCAGCTTGTTATTCACTATAAAGGTTGTTTCTGTACTTACACCTACATCATGTAAATTTTAGCGGAATATGTATTCTAATTGTTCGTCATTGTTAAAAAAAAAACTGATGAAGCCCAGTACATACAGAATAGCTGGATTTTATGAGAACTTGTTGCTATTTATACAACTCTTGCTAAATTGACAATCAAAAGCCTGGCATTTGTTTAATTTAGATTCATCATTTTCACACCATTGCACATGTTAATTCTCTTTTATGTCTTTCCTGCTTTAACTCCTACAAGCTATTTTACTGCAAACCTGACCAAGACAAAAGCAAAACAAATACCTACTGACCAATTTCCCAACAGCAATGCTAGTGTGTAGTTGACTGTATATGTATGGTGAGCTCCATACCCATACAATCTCATAAACAAAGATCATCCAATCTCATGTACATGTAGATCTAGTAAGGCCTTAAATAGTCTCTCCTTCCAAGGGGTATGTCCTTGACCTTACACAGCTGACTAGACTAGAGGCAAGCATGTACCAGAAGCTCATTTTGTGATCAACTCTGAAATCAGGGTATATATAGAAGAGCTACATGTAGACAATTACTAACTGAATAAAAAACAAGCCTATGTTTTTAAGTCTTTTTTATACACACCTTTTAAATACATTATCACAAGTCGTCAATGGGATTTGGGAATGTCCTTGTACATGCCCACAATAAGCCTAAGCATTCTTAATATGAGTATGGTGATGCCATTTTATATGTGTACAAATGTTCTGGGTAAAAAAAAAAAACATTTCAGCTGAATAACTTGTGTTACATGTACAATGTATGTAACAAGCATAGCATTTTCAGAATATTAATTTCTATGAATGTGTTGAGTGTAAAAATCTGCTTTTTATAAATGACAAGGTTTGTTGTTCAAAATCAAGGTAAAGCCATGAGCACCAAAAGATGGACCAGCCCATGATATAATCATGGACAATCACACCCACTCCCCTGGGGAGTGAGGTGCGTCCTTGACCTTAAACAGCTGATTGGGATGCAATGGTGGGGGCTTGACCAGGTCAGTCATAACATGGACCTATTATATAGGTCCATGGTCAACAAAAAAATGAGCATCTCTGATTACAGATGATGAGAGCTCAACAATGAGACTGTGTTCACGCAAAATTTTCTCTCAATAACACAAACATACCTGTACCTCTCAACCATGATTCTGCAGCATTCATACGATCATTTCCATCATGAGTTTTCCCCAAATTCTAGAGTTCTTTAATAGAGATGCATAATTTTCAATGGATTTTCCTCAAACCTTCACCAATATTTTCTATTATTTTTTCTGCTATTTTCAAAACAACGTTTTTATCAGGGTGAACTTCCCGTTGAAGTCAACCACAAATGCTGATTTCCACAAGGTGTAATAATGTCTTTGAGTATCACTACAAATCATTACAGCATGGTAAGGTCATGAAGGGTCAACTGGTTATCATTTTGGTGGACTAAACATCAACCTGGGAGTGAAAGAACTCAATCTATCAGGGTGTTTTCATACAGGAGAGAAAACCGGACATAAAGTGAATGTCTAGTCTTGTATGGACAGGCATCCATTACAGCTCCTGTATCATCTAAAGGCTGCAGGCCTATATAGGTGCCATGAGCCTAATTACATCAGGAGGGCTAAATATATTCGTTCGACCCAACCCATTCTAATTTTTTCAATTTGATATTGCTGATTGACAAAAGTGTATGAATATGATTCAAAATCTAACACTGTTTCTAGAAATGGTAACTACTGAACTTCCTTTGCCCAAATTGGGAAGATATATCAATGATTTGGAACTATTTTTTGACTGGCGGAAGAATTGGGGCTATTTTACTGTTTCAGTTG
Source organism: Lytechinus pictus (assembly GCF_037042905.1). NCBI lineage: Eukaryota > Metazoa > Echinodermata > Echinoidea > Temnopleuroida > Toxopneustidae > Lytechinus > Lytechinus pictus. Next base: position 1,071,709 of record NW_026974145.1, on the reverse strand, counting down.
ATGAATTTGATCCCATCATAGTTATCTTCATAAATGGCGATTTATTTTTAAAATGAGCTAGCTACGATACCCTTCTCTGGTCAGATATGGAATGTCAGATATATATCCTATCAAGGTTGTAAACATTCGACCCTCTAATTTCACATTTATTTTTTATGAATTTTTCTTAAGTGCCATTTTAACACACAAGTCTATGGGGAATGTTTTACGCGCGTGACACCTATAGAGTAGGCCTAGCAAGTACACAATGTGGAGAGAGAAAAGGGATAAAATGATGAAAGTGTACACTCTTAAATTTCAAGGATTTAAAACAAATCCCTATTGGTTGTGAATGGTGACCAGTCGAAATACATTTAATTTCAATGTTAAAGATTAGCTATCAAAAGCTCATCCTCAAAAGATATTAATTAAAATCTTTTAGCTTTATATCTAAATCCACAAGGCTAAAATCTAATATTCAGCTGTTTACTATTTATTTCACAGTCTATCTGGATTTATTTATTTTGCCTCCTTGGAATTTTAGAGTGTATACGCAAGGTCCATTGTAACCAAGATGTTGGACTTCAGATTGAGCTTACAAAGCCAGACAGGTCAACAAAACAAAATGATCTGTCTAAATGAAGAAAGGATCACCAAGCTCTTCCTCAACATCAAAACTTTAAAGTAAACTTGAGACAATTTATCTAAAAATTAAAAGATAAACACCAGAGTTCTACTTCTAATCACCACAAAGAGGTCAAATAATTAAATATGTTCTACTGGGAAGTAAAATGTTCTAATGAAGAAAGGTGTCACTGTAAACCATCTCATTGACTCAAAACCAATTTCAAAATTAGTCATATTGTTTTGAAGCGGCATAAATCTAGGGAGCTTGCAATTTATCCTGTATCACTGACACTAATAATCATTATACTATTTCTTTTTTGTTAACAAAATAACTACAAATATAATTCTAAATCACAGTTTGTTCTCAGCTGAAAATCCTCTGTGCAGTTCAACAATAGTTAGTTAACCCTCTGACCCAAAGAAACGGTCTAGACAAAACACCATGGTTTGATCACATCAAGGACAAGTCTTTGTCTACATGACTTCATGGGGTTGTAGGTCCCTTCAACAAATTAAAGGAGCAAACTTTCTTGGCATGTAGGCCTGTAGGGTCCCATCCATCCGGCAGTTTGGTACCCCGGTACCTTAAAAACATTTTTTCTCAATCCTTTATAAAAATAGGGCCTACTTCCCTGAAAGGATAATAAGATGAATAATTAGATTTGCAAGAGTTTTGAAAATTATCATGTACAAATATCAACTGACTGTTGATACTCCTAACAATAACACCTTGACTTATTAGGCCTATAGGCGCAGTGTTTCTACTTTTTGACCTTTTCCAAGAAAGGTTCAGGAAATAAAAAAAATTCCAGGAAATCTGAAAATTACAATTAAACAACAATTAAACCTAGCAACATTCAATATTCATGTTATACTTAAAGAATTGTTTACCTCACAGCTCAAAATTTTCTGATCGCTCTCCACGCTCGCATTTTTTATTTTTGTTCGGATTTTTAAAAAGTGTGTGAACAAAAAAAAAGGTTAAATTCCTTGATTTTGGTCACTTGGACGAGTTTAGGCTCGCTGTATATTAATGTCTGATATTTGTTAAAAATTTAACTTGAAAATTCCAGGAAACGTCTATGAATTTGAGAAATTTGGGGTTCAGTTTCGGAAAATTTGTTTTGGATCTGTGGAAACACTGTATAGGCGCTAACAGAAATGGAAATGGAGTTGAAGATTGGAGATTGAATGAAGCTACATGTATGCTTTTGATTGCTTTGAAAACCTAATAACGTCAAGTACAGAGGGAAAAAATAAAAATAAAAGCAAATTTTAACTGACAATTGGCCAACACTGCCAATTTTAAATAGTGAGCTTGTCAACTTTGTCTGTAGTTGAAGGTTGTAAATGTCATCAAGTCTACCAGCACTAACCAAATCTGTTTTGTTTTGCCATGATCCAGAACCATCGAATTACACATAGGGATATTAAAGACATTTCTTTTTGATAGTCAACTTACTTGTCATTTATTTGTATGTATTTTTTCTTTCATAATTTTTCTTTTTGCTCGTTTGTAAAGTGCTGTGATACAGTCATTGTGAAGAGTGCTATATAAATACTAATATTGTAAATTGTATTGTATAACTATTAGGCTACATGTTACATAATTACAGTCTACATGTAGGCCTACTTTGGGATAGTATCTGACAATGTATTAAATAATCTATCTGATTTGACCTTTGACCAATTCACATCATCTTCGTCATTTGACCCCCCAAAACAGAATACTCACAATTAACTACCACAGTGACACAGTAAAAACACAGATATATTTTAACATTGACCTTTGACCTGCTTATGCACCCTTTGACACAAGAACAAGGCTCCTACCATTCGTGTTTGGCTTCGGGTTGGATGATTGCAAATTGTCACCCCCTAAAATATATGCAGGCAGGTCAAAACAGTAGGCGGTGCTGCACCAGCCCGAGTTTGCTCAATCTCGAGATTTTTGCTCAATCTCGAGATTTTAGCCCGATCGGCCCTCTTCGCGATTAATCTTCAGATTCAAGAAACCCCATCTCCACCATCGCAAGAAGAGCCATTCCTGCTCGAGCGAGGCATCGATGCATTATGGTCTGAAGCTGTGAATAAATAATCCCGGGTCGAATCTCATGTGCGTCTGCACCTGGGAATTAGCGGGATAATTTGTAAATAGCGCACTATTTTGCAAAAAATCCCAAGTTGACTTGGGATTGCAATCTGGAGATAAATCCTACGAACTAGCGCGATAATTGCGTCTCCATTACAAATAATCTTGAGATTGTTCAGATCGGGATAATTTGCCAGATCAGAAATAGCGTGCTAATTTAAAAACTCGGGCTGGTGCAGACAGCCCTTGTACAGCCAAACCTGAAAGTGCATTGCCCCTTCCCTATGAATAACATTTGATTTTAAGATGACCTTCAATTTATCACTGCCAAAACATCAAGTTTGGTCTAAACTATAAAACTGGCTGTTAAAGTGTGTTTTTACAGAGAGGCATCATTATGCTGATTGCTGAGTGTACTAAACATAACGGTTGGGAATTTAATTAAATAATAAGTTACAAGGTTTTTCAAATAGTTATACATGTACATAGCCTTTTCATAACAAGTTGATGTTCCTTTACCTAATTTGTTTTCTGCTGATTTCCGATATTTGTTTTTATTGCCTATTCATCAAACAAAGTGATTGAACAGATGAACACGTACAAATTCTATCCTCTTTGTCTGTTTTCGTCCATCAAATTCAAAGATTAAAGACCGAAGACTGACATTCAATTGCACCTGTAATTTAGATTTAGATTTGTATATCCTGATTTGGGGTTAGTTGGCAGGCCTATATTATTAGGTCTGGACTATGATATCATAGTTTAGACTACTACATGTACAGGCAATTGACCGCTGAGCTATTGTAGCTATTGCATGTGTTGAACAATCTCCACAATACCTTCAATCAATACAGCAATGTAGATCAATAAAAACAACACATGGCTAGAGGAGCAAAACGTACATTGAAAAATACATGCAGCACTACAAGTTTGTGTACCTTTAATACACAGAATATCTGACCTCTTTTAACCCTTCAAATCTGACGGCCAAATTACAATATTTTGGGAAGGAACTTGATGCAATTATTTGAAAAGTTTTCTACAACCCCCCCCCCCCCCTGAAACAACCACCACCTAGTCTGCTGTGCAAACCCTTCACTCGAGTAAAGGGTCTGAATTGTAGCCTACTCATGCCTTGTGTACTGAAGGCCCTCTTGCTCGTTTGGTATATGATAGTCTTTGCGTGGTGACACACTTGTTGATCAAATTTTCAATCAGGGTCTGTGATTGCAGACTAACCACCACCCATGAAGAAACCATAAACCATAGAGACCCAACTTGTTGCCAGTTGTTTTTTATGTTGCTTGTTGTTGTTGTTGTTAATGGTGCTCTGACATGCTTAGGTGTCCTGTGCACCAAGTCACTTTAAAAAAGTAAAATTATCAACCTCTATAGGCCTACATGTACTTTTTAACCATTATGCCTGCAGTAACAGGGAATTAAAGGAACTCGAAACTACTCTGAAACTGAATGTAGCAGTCAAAAGGTGTGGCTATTGGTGTGTGTCCAAGATTATTAATCTAACAAAGCACACTTCAGATGAGTAATACATGAAGTAGGGGTGTGGCCATCCTTTCAATATCACATTGACAGGAAACCATGCACTTGAGCCAATGAAGCTTACTAAACAAAATATTGCACAATCCTAAGACCAACTTGCATAATACCAGTAAAATCAGGAAGGTCATTTTTGGTGGTATATCTAATGAGGTCATGCACTAAAAATAGTCATCTGAATGGCGTAGACCAACATTACTCTATTACAGCCATTTTTCAATATGAGCTTCTAGCTACATGTATGATATTGCAGGTATAGCAAACTAAAATTGGATGCATGAATACATTCATTGAGATGAAATCAAATATTTATTTTCAGCTTCTGCATGACATAAAAAAACAATACAATGAAATAAAAAATAAGTCAAATGTAATTCATATTCACACTCCATCCTTCAGTTCCAATGCGTTTTGCACTATGACATCATATAAACATAAGGTTCTCCGTCCATTTCCCTGATGTATTACAAAGCAAATGGCATGTTGACATAATTAGGGTCAGGAGAAGCCTTCTACTGCTTCACTACAGCTCCGTGTATACAGGAGGCTCATCCACACTTTCAATCAATGAAGTCGACCAAACATACAATAATAAAGGATATTGCACCCGCAAAGATAGTAAATAATATCCACTTACTGCAACTGCCTTCATCTGATGTGCCCAAGGAAAATATTGAGGTGTAGATGCAGCAGCCCACTGTGAAGCATATGGGATCCTATGCAATGGTGATCACTGTTATGGTGCAAAGTGTGTACTTTCTCATATGCTGTGCTAGCTGTATGGGACCTGTTTGTACACTGCTACAGCGCAGTTGCAGCGACGGGCATTGCAGCATTCTTGACGATAGAACACAGTCATAATTGCACACTGCCGTAAGGAGAGTGTACATGAAGCCTACAATGTACATATACACTTTTCTTCTGTGTACGACAGTGATGATGGTATGTCCCTTAGAAAGTAGTTTCGCTAAAAAATAATGCCAGCTGGATGGAGGGTAGCTGGTTGTGGGGTTAGGGGTAAGATATTTTCCTTTGAACATTCTACAGTGTGTTTTGGAAAGGAGTAAGATATGTTCCTTTAAATATTTCTTGATGGCGATGCGTTTATTTCTCCTACGACTTTTTGCAATACACAATCCTATCCATGTTATTGTGAGGCACAGAATTTCTCAATGACTGGGAAACCATATAGAGTTTATGATATTCCACTGGGAAGGAAAGTGTTGTGCATGAAACTAGATGCAAAGGCCATGGTCGGATATTAATCCTACCTTTACTAAGATACTCCACTTAACTGCATTTCACTACCTTCGATCTTAAATGTATCTAGCATCAGAGGGAAATGATTCCATTTGTGGAACAAACAAGATCAGAAATTACTGCAAATGCAAAGGAGGAGGAAGGGAAGAGAAGAAACCTTGTACCCAGAACTTGATTGACAGCATTAGACATTAAAATATGACATAAAAATCATATAAAAACAAACAGACCAAATGCTTCCACTTCCTATTAGGCCCTAATAAAATATGTTTTCTATCACAATTAACAAATTCCATGTATCAATTCAAAAATGTTACAAACAATGGATTTATGGATTCCATACAGCTTTTCAAGGGAAAAGATTGTAAAACAAACAAAATCATCATTTTGTAATTCAGAAAATTTTTGAGGAGGTAGTATTAAAAATGGATGGACAAGAATAATCTAGGTCACATCTGAGTAGGGTCAAGGAGAAACCAGCATGCACACTGCAAATGGGGGCTGGTTCACACATTGAAGAAATGTATGATTTCAAATCGATGTTTTAATGATTCATGAAGGAGGTTGATGATCATAAATGTACATGCACTGAATGCCTGATACTTTAATTCATCCAATATTTATTGAGGTTAAAAAGTTTGTGGAAATCAAGTTTTCACTAGATTTTCTATGATGGATGTTTCGCATGAATGTACATTCCTGCACATCTGAAATAATCAGAGATTGGCAAAAGGAGTTCTATGCAAAAATAGAATGGATTTTTTTTTCTATCTTGAATATATATAAAGAGCAAAAATTTAGGACTAAAATTGTTGCCTGCCATGCAACAATGGGAAACATTCAAACAAGTGGAACACATCTGGCAGTCTCGCCTGCATAACGCGATTTGATATAGCAGCAGTGCTGACTTTGAAAACAGCTACTGAATAAATTTTTCACGAAAGATAACATTCATACCCAAAATGGCATTCGACCATGATCATGTGACCTAAGACAAATACCCCCAACATTACCAAAGTTTGTTGACCCTAAATGACCTTTCTTTAACTTTGGCCATGTGACCTGAAACTTGCACAGGATTTTCAGGGATAAGTTTCATGAACTAGATCCATAAAATTTCAAAGTAATGACAATTCCACAAATACCCCAACATGGCCAAAGTTCATTGACCCTAAGTGACCTCTGACCTTGGTCATGTGGCCTAAAACTCAGGCAGGATGTTCAGTAATACTTGATTACCCTTATGTCCAAGTTTCATTAACTAGGTCCATATACTTTCTAAATTACGACGTTTCAAAAACTTAACCTTGGTTAAGATTTCGACATTGATTCCCCCAACATGGTAAAGTTCATTGACCCTAAATGACCTTTGACCTTGGTCATGTGATCTGAAACCAAGGCAGGATATTCAGTAATACTTGATAACCCTTATGTCCAAGTTTCATGAACTAGGTCCATATAATTTTCTTAGTTATGATGTCACTTCAAAAACTGAACCTTAGGTTAAGATTTAATGTTGATGCTACTGCCGCTGTCAGAAAAGTGGCACATATAGTCTCGCTCTGCTATGCAGGCATGACAAAAATGGATCCCTATCTAATTTCAATCCTGAATTTTGAAAATAACTAGATCATATAATAATAATAACTGCCTAAATAAATGTATTTTTGAAGTAATGAACTATGTACCCTACCTATAAAATAGTTGGTATAAGGGTATGTATGGTCCCAGATACTCATCATTCTCGCCTGACCTGGGCAAATCCTCTCAATCCATCATGAATGAAAATTTAATAACAAACCATTGAAGCGATTCCCCTGTCCACTGCCAAGTGTGACAGTCCATCTATTTATAGCACCAGGAGCAATTCCTATCTGATTAGCATTACCTATCAGTGTTCAGTTCATAGCCCCCTCATACTCCAAAGCCAATTAACTTCCCAGGGTATCTCTCAGCAGTGTGCGTGCAAGTACGTATTGAACAAAGGCCTATAGGCTATCCATGTACGTGGCAAGTGGATAGGCACAGGATGCTCTTGATACATTCAGCCTGCGGCAAAGACACTTTGCCTTGCAGTCTTGGTGAAATTCCAATTTACCTGTCGCAAGCTTGGGAAATGGCCATCATCTCCATCGTACGATACATTTCTTTGATTGATAGTTTAGGCGTACCATATCACAATGTATTTCTTATGCACAATACATTTTTTAATAACTTCTGTACTAACACGATCATTGAGTAATTTGTGTTTCAAACTATGTACTTTGATAGTATTAAAGCCATTAGTTTGCTATGAATCAATAGATGTAATGTAGACCTATAGCCTTTCAAATAAGTTTTCAAGAAATATTGAAGACCACCATTTCTTGGTGATACTGTATGAGATAACATAAATAAATAACAAATAATTAAATGAATAAATAAACTTTACTAGAAATCCAAAGAATGCGCCAGAGACATGAATAGAATAATATATTTCATAATTTCTGAAACATATAATCTGGACTCTGGAGAATAGGCCTACAAATAAATAATTTACCATTGTTCAGCTATCCAGCAGTAGCGCAAGAATTTTTTTATGTGAAAGTATAATCCCATCCATGGACATACATGTAGGTCCATGGTAAAACACAGAGGCACAGAGAATAGTAGGCTACACTGCAGCAGTAAAGAGAATACATGTAGGCCTACCGTAACTCCTAATGTAATTTTACATCACTACTGATCTATATCAGTCACATTTTCGGTGATAATCCATCAAAGTCGATTAATGATTGACTTGTAATTGTATCATCAAAAGATAGGGACGATGATGATGATTCTGGTACATCTCATTCCACAAGTTTGTACGATGGATATTAAATACATGGAGGTCCATGATATGTAAACATGTCTGTTGTTTGAATTCCTTGCGTGTCTATCTCTCCGCATAGCAGGTACTATTAAAGGAGAATGAAACTCTTGGAGCAAGTTAGCTTTTGTGAAAGCAGAAAATTCAAAGAATAAGATCAACAAAAGTTTGAGTAAAATAGGACTAGCAATAGAAGAGTTATGAGGATTTGAATGTCGAGATCACTAATGCTATGGAGATCCTCCCATTGGCAATGCGACCAAGATCTATGATGTCACAGATGAACTCTCCCCTTTTGGACACTGAAAATATACCCCAAAACATCTCTTTTTGCTCATTCTAATCATATGACAAACGATTCATCAATGATATAATGTTGTGAAACCTCTGTACTTGTCCTCTCATAAAGAGAACACCTCACATTGTGATAGACTCTATAAAAGTGAGAATATAAGTGAAATAAGTACTTAAGTAATGAGGGAGTTGTACATGTGTGACATCACAGATCTTGGTCGCATTGCCAATGGGAGGATCTACATGGCATTAGTGATCTCGACATTCAAATGCTCATAACTTTCTTATTATTCATTCAATCTTCCTCAAACTTTCAACAATATGTTTCTTTGACTTTTCTCTTTGATATGGATTCAGCTGGTTTCATGGGTTTCATTCTCCTTTAAGATACTAGACATTGGGATGCTATGTGCAGAATGGAAGATCTTTGTTCCTCGCATTTTGATCTTGAAAATTTTTCCAGATTATTGTTTCTGATTAGCTGATTCAAACTTTAAGGTCGAGTTCACCCTAAAAAAGGAGTTGATTTCACAATTGAAGTACAGAAATATCAAATAAATCTAACACTTGTTAAGGAAATTTGGCTCAAGTAATAAAGTCCATTATCAAATCCACCAATGTAATCTTTAAGATACTAATAATATGGATATACAATACCAACATACTAGCCTAGCATTACACATCCACATTTCTTTTTAATAGACGATTCCAATTAATACATTTTTTCGGTTTTCCTTTGTTTACTGTGATGTAGGAGAAAAACGGTCTCTGTTATTTTATATTTCACTTTAGAACTCCTTTTCCCCATTTGGGGGTCTTCCTACCTCATTGATTCAGGCATGTTCAGCAAAATACAAAAATAAATAAATCCTAGGGCTTGACTGTTTACAGCAATTCTTGGTATAATGACGTACATGTAGATCTGGTAGGATATAAGCACTTCATTATGATTGTTCATGCAAATACTAGTCATTTGTATCACTTTCTACAATATATCAAATTTCAATGAACTCCCTATCAGTTAAAGGAGAATGAAACCTTTGGAACAAGATAGCTTGTGTGAAATTCAAAGAAACAGATCAACAAAAGTTTGAGAAAACTCGGACAAATAATGAGAAAGTTATGAGCATTTGAATATTGCGATCACTAATGCTATGGAGATCCTCACATTGGCAATGCGATAAAGATGTGTGATGTCACTTGTGAACAACTCTCCCCATTACTTAAGTATATATTTCAGTTAGAGGCTGTTCTCACTACGTTCCTAAAACTAGTTTACTGGGAACCGGTTCAGAAAGCCAGTTTGGAAGAACGCTTTCCTAGCGTTCTCACTTGATCACACGAAAGTGGTTTTCAAAATCACTTCACGTAAAGCGCTCTTGTTGCTATGGAAACGCTCTCAGTGGGGTGACACGTTTCGCGCAAAATTTGAAACCGCAGCATAGGCATTCTACACCTGTCGTGTGGAGTAGCGCGCTCAAAATGTGCGAAGATCGCTTCCCGAAGAACGGTTGTGTCCTCACTTACGCTAAAACCAGTTTAACGAGGCAAAGCAATCTTGAAAACTACATCGCGAGGTGGTTTTCCAAACTGGTTTGGAAGATCGCTTCCAAGACCGCTTTGACCGTTCTCACTACGCGTTAAACTAGTTTCCACTAAACTAGTTTCCAGTAAACTAGTTTTAGGAACGTAGTGAGAACAGCCTCATAAACTGCCTCTTATCACATCTATCAGTAGATCATGTGCTCTTTCTATACGAGGGCATGTAATACATAGATTTAAAGAATACATCATGGATAAAGAGTTTGTATCACCATAAGAAAAAGCAAAAAGATACATTTTGAGTGCATTTTATAGTCCATCAAAGGGAAAGTTGTTCACATGTGACATCACACATCCTTGTCGCATTGCCAATGGGAGGATCTCCATAGCATTAGTGATTGCAATATTCAAATGCTCATAACTTTCTCATTATTTGTCCGATTTTTCTCAAACTTTCTTTGTTCTTATTCTTTGATTTTTCTGTTTCGAAATAAGCCTACTCGTTACAAGGTTTCATTCCCCTTTAATTCCTAAAAATTCAGTTTCAATATCAAAATCATGAGGACCATGATAAAGGAAGATGGCTGGAACCACTGTTAGTACAAAGGACACACAGAGTTGTTTTGGAACTATATCCTTTGTTATGACTCATTGCAAGGCTATGTTTTTGTGGCAATGCGTGACCTACATGAACAGACTATAATAGGCCTGCATCCTAAGACCTGATTCACAGCAACGTTCTTGGGTGGTGGTTCGTATAGTGGTTCATAAATCGTATTAAGTTAAGTGTGACTTTAATAATGCACCAATGAAACATGTTCTTACATGTAGGTGCCGATAGCTACTCACTTAGCACAAGAAAGGGTCACCAGTCATGATCATGCACAAATACATCATAACTAAGAAAATAACTTTAAGCAATGCCGTCCCCCCCCCCCCTCCCCCTGGCCTACGCTGGACCAAACCAGCATGATTGTGTATGCACAAAATGATCAAGGAAAAATCTCCTGGGGCTAGTAACACCAAGCTTAGCAATTAATCAATCATTTGATTTAATTGCACAGAAAGATTGATATTATATCAATCCTCCAATCAGTGCTAAGTTTTGTGTTAAGAGGCCCTGAACTGCTAGACAATAAAAAATCATGATAATTGATACTGTTAGATCATTCAGCCTTGTGACCTATTTTGGATCCCATCTTAAATACAGGGTTCCCAGCTTTTCAACAAGATTCCCTGATGAAGTTTAAAATTCCCCGATAATTATTTAAACCCATTCCCAGTTTGGCATGTTATTAAGTTTTTGCAGTGAATTACATGTATTTTCAGTACAAAAAACAATTAATGTAAACTAATTAGTACCACAATAACCAGTCATTCAATGGATGTTGTTTTGATATGCAACAAAATATAATAGAGTCTGACTGACTACCTTGCTTTCGACTTTTAGGCTGATCAAAATTCCCTCATTTTTCCCTCATTTGAGGTATTTTTTAATCAAATTCCCTGATTTTCCTTTGACTGGAGAAAAGTACAATAATTTTCCCTGATTTCCCTGATGGGCTGGGAACCCTGATATTTACATGTGATTACACATAGGACTGTGCAGTTAATACCCGTTATTTTTTTTTTATATCAGATGAACCAACATCAACATGGAATATTCCACTTGTAAAGTAAAATTATAGTAACATGCATGTAGGTAGATGGAATAGATGAACATACATGTACAAGTATTAATGGCGCTAAATGTCAACTGAAGTGTTTTTGTCTTGTCATCATAATATCCTCCAAATATTTCCCAGCTAATCCTGTTTTTTTGTTTATGATTCCTGGGTGCGAAATAACAGAAAGTCGACAAAGGGAGCATCTGCTTTGAAAACAAATACGAATGGCAGAACTCAGATAGCAACCAACACCCCGGTGACAACTATCAGGTGACATAAATGTCAGAGCATCTCCTAAGCCTCCAGAGATGGAAGAGATGTAGGAAAAGATGAAAGAGATTGATGGAGAGTAACAGAAGACATAGGATAAGTGTTGACTGCCATACCCATCAGCCCAGGATTTCAAATCATCCCACTATTTATAATCCAAAAATTTTACGCATCCTGATCAGCTTGATCAAGATGATAAAAACACATTTAGTTGGCAAATTAAAGAAAATTTCAGAAAATTGATTTATTTGAATGCACCATGAGTTGTATCGACAGACTAGACAACAATGCATCATCAAACCTGCATACATTCGTAATTCCGAAGGTTCGTTATTCCGAAGGTTCGGATATCCCGAAGGTTCGTATTTCCGAAGGTTCGTATTTCCGAAGGTTCGTAATTCCGAAGGTTCGTTAGTCCGAAAAAGAAATGAGGTTCGTAATTCCGAAGGTTCGTTAGTCCGAAACTCAGGTGAGGTTCGTTATTCCGAAGGTTTGTTAATCCGAAAACGAAATGAGGTTCGTAATTCCGAAGGTTCGTTGATCCTAAAAGTAATGATTAACGAACCTTATTTCGTTTTCGGACTTACGAACCTTCGGAACAACGAACCTTATTTCGTTTTCGGATCAACGAACCTTCGGAACAACGAACCTTATTTCGTTTTCGGATTGACGAACCTTCGGAACATCGAACCTTATTTCGTTTTCGGATTATCGAACCTTCGGAATAACGAACCTTCGGAATAACGCCACAAATGTTCGGATTAACAAACCCTTTTACGTTTTCGGATTAACGAACATCGAGGTATAGGCAATTTATGTGTTTCGGAATTACGAACCTTCGGAATAAAGAACCTTCGGAATTACGGAGTGTAACCCATCAAACCACCTGGTACAATAACATCGTTACATGCATGTACATGTAACATGACAAAGAATGATTCAATATACACGCTTCAAAGTACATGTACACCAAAAAGCCTCTACATTGATTACAATCACATGAAAATATTTTCTAGATAGTCACTCCTTTAATAGTACAAATGAGAATCATGGTAAGGGATTGTGGGAATAACAGACTTTTCAACTGACAACTGGTTGACATACTGGCATTTATTGCATTGGATTATCATCCCCAATTCTCTACATCATTTTCAAGACCCGATTGCATTTTTCAATGGGAGACATAATACAGGAATGAAAACAAATGCTGCCTGATAATAACAAAGTGGTGCAAAAGGTATCAGCTGAAATTTAATAAGTGAAAAACTATGGAGCCTATTTAAGTCCATTTGCAAAAAACATGAATTAACACTTCTAATTCCATAAGAGAGCCCTTCAAATCAAGGGTGAGAATGAGATATGCATTTGATTAAAAACATGTGACATTTAAGTACAGCAGTTGATAATCCATAATTTCCATCTAGGCATTTATTCAGAAAAACCGATATCAGAGAAATTGATAACCACTTCTGTAATTGTATCAGATATATTTTGCCTGATTTGTTTCAAATTTCAGCCTAAGCATCAAGCTCAATTAGAATTTCGGGGTCCAATATCATGCAAATATGTTTCTTTCTAGTACAGCTACATGTACAAAATGATATCTGTACTTTGACAGAAACACATTTATTAAAAAAAATAATAATAATTCCAAAAAAAATTGGCAACAATAATCTAAAAAATTTAGACAATTTCTAGCTTGCAATATACATGTAACTTGAGTATACTGCTTCATTTCTTTAATGTGATTTTTGAACAATTTTAAAGTCGTAGAGACAGCCTAGATCTTTCTCTGTCTGTAATGGGTCTTAATAATCATAATAATCCGCTTTTATATAGCGTTAAGTAAATCAGAACAACATCTTTACATGTAAGTGCTTTACAGATATATTATTACCGTGGTCATCAGATCCTGGCATGCCCGCATACAATGTATGCACTTTCTCCACTCCCTGGGGAGCATTCCAACAAGAGTTCAAAGACTCAATTGCTAGGCATATTACATAGGCTTATGCAGCCTACCGGGTACCCATTTAATACCTGGGTGGAGAGAGGCAAAGTGTGGACTGACGCCTTAAAAAAGGATACTAGGCCATGGTGGGATTTGAACACATGACCCTCTGATTTTAATGCGAGAGTCAGAACCACTACCCCACAATGCTTCCACATGCTTGTTACATAAGGCTCCCTAAAAGCATAATGCCAAGATTTCAGTAGCTTCCAAAAGCATCATTTGAATTTTAAATTGACATACAGCTCTGGTTCAGCCACATAACACAGCTGTGATACAATTTGCAGGTTACAGATGGGGGCAGCATGCACCCCCCCCCCCAGAATTTGACAACTATATAAGTTTGTACATGTATATTCTCAGCCCAAAAAGTGAAATTTTAACACATCACTGTTCAAAGTACTTCATAGGCCAAGAGTAGATTTTAACAGCAAAATTATGGTTTTATTTTGCTCGCTCACTTTGCTCACGCATTTATCCTCACTTATTCCACTGTAATCTCTCAAAACAGAGTGGGGTGGTGATATTTGATGCTGCGTCCCCCACTTGGCATAAAATTATTGCTCCTGAACGATATGGTGTGCCATGTTGTCTCTGAAAATATAATGGGAAAATTACTGTGTAAATATAGATTTTATAAGTGTTAGACTGACCCTTCTCTTCCTTTGCTGACCACTGTGACTTCAAAGTAATAGATACCGCATGATGGTGGGATGGAGTGAGCGGTGGTCACTGAGGCTGCATCCTTATGAGTCTTTCCCATACCTGAAAGAATTAAAAAAAGTTTAAAATTCGAGGATATCATATAAATTAAAGGATTTGGACACGATTCTTGTGTTACTTTCGTAAATACAGGGCATTTGTTCATGTAGTCGGGTAAAATAATTTTCAAAATAAGCCGAGTATACATGAGGTCACCTTCCAATGTTGCGAAAGCCCACACTATTTTATAGCGAAGCCATTTATAAATATACTACAGAGCGAAGCAAGTCTTTGCGCACACTCATCAAGGGACCTTTGACTGTAAGATGAATTCCACAGTAAATAAGCACAGACAAACTTTGGACTGACCCTTTCAGTAATTAAACATTTCATGATATACATGTAGTGCTGACCACATGCAGACTAGCAATTTACTGAAAGGGGTTATGTAGCCTACTTAAACAATTTTCATATTTTAATTACATAAATCATTCTTGCTTCAATAACCAGCTATTTTTAATGAAATTATATAAGTTTTAAAAATGTCTTCACCCATCGCCATCATACTCACTATTTTCATCTTTTGTCAACCCTACCACCTCCCCTCTCTCTCTCTCACAAAAAAAAAAAAACACACACACACAAGTAGACAAAAGCATAACAAAATTTAATTAACAGCAGCAGTCTGTTTGTAATCCAATAAAATAGGATGCAGCTGTTATTCTTTTTATGTGACAGGCTTACATGTAGATCTGGTATTAAAAACCACACATTCAGTTCAGGGAGAAGTAGGGCAGTAGTCACATGACTGTCACAATCAGGTCAAATAAGGTAATGGAGTGGCATGGTAACAATTTTCCTTGGAATAATACCATGATGAGAATGTACATTTTTGTAAACATATATCAGTATTATGGTAAAGGTTGACTGATGCGGTAACAGTGTCATGTACTGTGTTGTGTCATTTACCTTATGTAACACGCATAAAAGTTTGCAAAATTATGATGGCCAATCATTGCTTGCATGCAATTTTTATCAACCAAATTAGGAACATCATTCAAAATCGCAATCTGTAGCCAGAGTATAGAAATGGCCTGTGTGTTCAGCACATCAATGTGAACACCATTTTTTCTGCAGGAGAAACTTCATGTATCACTAGAAACCTGTTCTCACTACACTTTTTAATATTAGTTTACTGGAAACCGGTTCAGGAAACCAGTTTGGAAGATTGCTTTGGTAGCATTCCCATCTGGTCACCCGACAGTAGTTTTCAAAACCACTTCACGCAAAGCGGTCTTGTTGCTACGTGAACACTCTCAGTAGGGTGAGACATGTTTTGCGCAAAATTTGAAACTGCAGGGTAGACATTCTACACAGTGTGTGAGTAGTGCGCTCAAACGCTTCCTAAGGAGCGGTTGTGTCCTCATTTAAGCTAAAACCAGTTTAACAAGGCCAAGCGTTTTTGAAAACTACCTCGCGAGGTGGTTTTCTGAACTGGTTTGGAAGATCGCTTTCAAGACGCTTTGATCGTTCTCATTATGTGTAGTTTCCACTAAACTTTCTTTTAAGACGGTAATGAGAACTGGGTAAAGCATTCACCATTATATTCTTGACTTTCGCATATGGTTAAGATAATTCCAAGCACAATTCAAGGCCACATTAACATTGTGTATGACTTTCATTTTTCTTGTGATTTTGCATTCATATGATAGCACCAGTCTTGCATTATTTACCGAGTGTCATGTTGCAAATGTTTATAGTCACAGAAAAGTTTCTAGGACTTTGCAGCTCAATATTGGACAGGAGGGAACTAAAGTCAGCCCTCCATGTTGATATGGGACCAGGAACTGACTGGAATAGCTATTCAAAATGTGTCAGGGTGACCTTGATAAACTTTCAAGAGACTTCTGAGAGTTCAATTACAGGTTAACCCTTGGGGGCATTTCAATCTGTTCCTGAATCATGTGCTTCATACCTGAGCCCGGAGAAGCACATAATACTGTTATTGTCAATGGAAGGGGAAAGCTTGGTGTACAGACCTGCATAGCAGTAAACACTTCAATATGGCCATGTACAAGGAGGTACATGTAGTTTGTCAGGGCCATTACCATTACCAAGCTATAAAATTCAGACAAGGCTACTAAGACCCCTTTCATAAACCCAATAAAACCCAATTATGCGGCTAATAGCAGCATAATTTGGTCGTAAAATCAGAGGAGGACAAGAGTTATCCGCATTATTCTGATGCTGCTATTATCCGCATAATAGCGGCATCGGGACAAGATTTTGAGTTTATGAACGTATTTCCAAATAATGCGGATAATTGCCATGGTGCGGTCACAAGGTCACCCTTTTCCAACACAACCGCATCGGAGGGGGCGTGTCCAGTTGTCATGACGATTATCCGCCTTTTTCAGGACGGGCGCTCGTAAAAATAATGCGGATAATTTTCGGAGTTTGTGAACGCAATTTTTATTGAATTATCCGCATTACTCTTAGGCGGCTAATTGGAGGATAGGTTTTATTGGGTTTATGAAAGGGGTATAAGATTGCTTTCAATAGAATGACTGTGCAGAATGCAGACCTACAATGTGCATGTATGTGCAAGCAGCATAGAGGTCCTGTGAATGCAGTTCAGAAGCTGTTGACACAAGCAAAACACCAGGTCATTGCCTGGCTGATAGATGTTGAAATTACAGTTGAAAACTTGAAATACCTCCACTTCACTATGGGTGCGTTTATCCGCCACTTTTTTACCCTAGAATCATGATTTGAATCATGATTCTGCAGAATCACGATTGCGTTTAGTCGAAATTGAATATAATCATGATTAGAATCACAAACATGAAACACGAAAAAAGGGGCGTTTGGAAAGACGTTTCTGCAGAATCACGTACGAAAATGTTCGAATAAACGATATCGTGATTACAATCATGATTATATGACCTCACTGTTGTGTCGGGCTACTTTCAGTTTGTCTCTTGCCAAGCTCAAGGCGCTCTATATGCTCATTGAATTCATTTCTTGTCATGTTCAAGTTCTGTGTTGGTCATCGCATCGTCCACTACCTTTCATTTTTTGGTCATGTCTTCAACTTCAAGTTCTAGTAAATGAATTAACTGGACAGACAATGATCTCAGTTGTTGTTGAGTATACAGTATCAATATCAAATTGGATCTACGCTGAAATTCACTTCCGAACACCATTTTGGATAAACTAACAAGATGAATAGAAGCATATGGACCCTTTATGATAGAAGTAAACAAAATGAGGTATAAACTGAATTCTGATGGAAGCAAAAGAATTTTCGAGAGCCGAAACACGTGCAAAAAACTTCCTCTGTCAAACTGCGCACTAGTGATGCGCACTGGATTGGCCCGAATCTGAGGAGAAACAGCATTGGAATGAAGGTCGTCTGAACGCTGATTCTGTGATATTGTGATTCATGTTTGTGTTTTGAATCATGATTCAAATCATGATTCAAATCATGATTCAAATCATGATTCTGGCTTGAGGTCGCATAAACGCAGCCTATATTAGGCCTACATGTACGTGTATCATTGATTTTTTTTAATGACCATTAATAACTTCTTGGCAAGGTAGGTTAAAAAACAAGAGCAGCTGCGAATCACACCGAAATGAAAGCAACATATCTAATCTGTTATGGTGGGAAGTAGTTTTAATGTTAAATAGGTACATGTATCTTTCACATTGGGGCAATTGCTGAATATTTTGGGCTTTTACTTTCATTTGAAATGCTACTCTATTGTGCAACAAATAATTATGTGACAAATTTATGCAAATATCATTACTCTGCTGTATACATAGGGACAGTGATTTTCCGCGATCGCGGAAAACGGACGGAATTCACGGAAACGGCCTTTTGAAACGGAAAGTGGCATTTCAAACGGAAAATCACGGAAAACGTATTCTCCCTCAAAATACACAGAATAGCAACAGAAATTACTCCAAAATCACAACAAAATGTGAATATTAAATGGCCACAAAACCCCAGAAAACACGATCTCACTTCGCTACTATCATGACAATTCACACATCGTGACTGCACTCGACATCAGCACACTCGAATCTACCCCGCACCCGTACCCAGCCGGCCAGGTTGGGCTTCACATGCACACATATCGTTCAACTACACGGTCGTGTGTTGCTGCCCTCTACGTTTGAAGATGTAACAGCACGATATCGTGGTCTTAAAATCCAAGATGGCGGATTGGCAAAAGCCGTTGACTGGTGATAACGACGTCCAAAAACCCCCAAAATTATCGATGAAATATCATTTCACCGTGAAATAATGCTAATAATGTGAAAGGTGAGGATGTATGCATGCTAAATGGGTTCATAAAAATATTTTATGCACCCGCATAGATCCAATTAGAAAGGATTCTATTGTGTTGTTGGTACAGTAGCAGATACAAATTTTGACCAGTGTGATTTTGCTATTCAATGTGTAAACAGAATTGTCACTTTTCCGTGTGTACAAAGTCTATGGGGAAACGGAATTTCCGTTTTCTGACATGCTGAAACGGAATTTGAGATTTTCTGAAACGGAAAAGGCAATTTTTTTAAACGGAAAATCACTGTCCCTATATACATACTATGGCAGATCTTGGGGCTACTCTAGAAAAGATGGTCACCCCATTTAAGGAATTTTAGGGGCAAATTTGGCCAATATGAGGGCAAAATGGCCCATAAACCCTCATGTATTTCCTACACTGCATTTTTAAGATTCTTTATTCGCATATCATCATTAATCTGCAAAGGACATAAAGCTCAATTAAATCAATTTAAAGGAAAATTAAACCTTTGGAACAAGATAGCTTATGCAAAAACAGAAAAATCAAAGAAACAGATCAACAAAAGTTGAGAAAAATTGAATAAATAATAAGAAGGTTTATATGATCATTTGAAGTTTAGATCATTATTGTAATGTAGATGCTCCCACTGGCAATGTGACAAAGATGTGTGATGTCACATCTGAACAACTTTCCCATTAATTTGTATATATTTCACTTAAACTGGCCCCTTTATCACATCTATGACCGCGTTTACAGTGCAGGGCCGGGCCAAGTCGCAGCCGAGCCAGGGCTGAATTGCAGTACTCGGACTCCCTATTTGTGTGTTTACAGCGGCAGGCTCGGTCCGGCCTAAATTTTAGCCTGTCAATACTTTGCCGTAGGGGCACTCTACATGTAAACAAACGATAATTTTGTGGCGTGCCGCGGTCACGCTGGCTCGGGAAGGGGCATTTAGGAGAGTTTTCAAACAACACAGGTGCCTTTCACTTCCGGAGTCGCATTTGGCCCTGCGTGCGTTTACAGTGTAAAAAGGCCGGGCATAGCCGAGAAGTAAAAAGAGAAATAGCATCCACCTCCTAAAAACACAGATTCAATCCCTGAAACTTTCTGTGCAGCTGGCAGTGTTCTCAGATGAGTATAACTGTATATTGATTGAATACTAGTACTCTATTATCAGATTAACAGGGGATAATCATGGGTCTTGATCACTTCTTCAAAGATACAAAGGGGGTTATCTGTTTTTTAGAAAGACAATGTTTGATTTCCACTAAAAAGCCTGCCCTTTTATCATTATCCTCAACTCTAGATGCATACAGTACATGTACATGTAGACTGTGCATAATAGAGCAAGTTCAAGTAATGTGTAGGACCCCAAATGAATCATACAACACACAGCTGACACGGCAATTTTTTATTCTTTGCCGATTTTGCTTTCCATTGGGAACATTAACTGCCTTTTCACACGGTAAAAAATTATTATATGAAATTAGGTTTATTCAAAAATTTTCTACCAAGAACTAAAACAATTTGATTGACAACTGATTGGTGTATTAGTTATTTATTTCCGCAACTTATTTCATCATAATGGAGACACATCATTTACACATAAATGTGTGGGGGGCTTGGCCTCCAAAACATATTTTGGGGAGGAGCTTTCGTGTCCTTTCAGGCACTTCCGTAGATACCGGTAATACAATTGTCATGCACTCATCGTATCGATGCAGTGCTTTGATTTACAAGTCACAAAGGACACATACTGCCTTCGCTCGAGAATTCAAATTCAAATCACAGTTTTTTAGTGAGCGTGTGAAAGGTCCGATAATTCTAAAGACGAATTGCAATCATCAATACAATGATGATTCAAGAATCACGTGTGAAAAGGCCCTACATGTAAGTCATACACAGGAAAACCACTTCAACATCATTTGACCTTAAAGTTTAGTAACTTCATTTTCAAATAACAAAAAACATAACATACAATCAGGGGAAAATCATATGCCTGAATTTACTGACAGGGCTACAGGACTACATATAGGACCTACATCTTATGCACCAGGCCTGAGTTGTGATATCGATCGATCAGGATCAACTAGAAATCGTAATCGATAGATATCGTGGTAATTCTGCAGTGGAGTAACTAAAAGTAAAAACAATGCCAACAAAACAAAAAGGATGTGCCCATGCAACTGGGATTGCAACAATTCGGGCCGATAAATGCAAGCAAGAAAATTGAGAAAACCTGCTCCGGTACTATTATTTACATTGCTCTTCTTGGTTGATTTATCGTTTAAAAATATAGTATAAGGTGTATTTAAGCTTTGATATATAGATCCATATAAGGAAACAAAGGCCTGAAAAGTGGTTGATATTCACAGTCTTTGGCGACACAGCATTTCTGAAGTATTTTTTTTCATTTTGGCAGTCCAGAAGTCTCCGCCGAAAAATCCCTGGCGGTCCGGGCGGACACCGGACAAAAAAAGGGACAACTAATACATCATGGTATTCTACTGGTTTTAATTCATACTAATGCAAAGTATGAATCTTTGCTTTAAAAAAAAAATAGATCATTTTTCACATCCTACATGTACAAGGGTAAAATGCACAAAATTCAAACCAAAATACAAAATAATTTACAATGTATAGATAAGCCTATATCTTGGAATGACATATATTAATTTAAAACAAAAACATAATGAAGTACACATGTTATTCACATGCAGTGTTCACAGGCAGGACAATACTTCTTTATTTCTACAGGTATCGAACGTGATCGCTTACTGAGAGTTAACTAGCATTTTACATGGCAAACATGGCTTAAAGGTCGTAAATGTGTATTAATCTACATTCAGGCAGGAAATATGGGATATTTCATGGATTAGCTCAAGGCTTATCTCCTCTCATCTCGCTTTCTAATCATAAGGTTTCCCATTTTAATAATTATCATTCCACATTTACCTTGAACTGGGATAGTACATAGAGAAATATGGGCCAGATACACTTCTGTAGACAAGACATTGTCTATTTCATGATCATTATTGACAGACAGGGATTATATTTTATATGACTCTGTACATAGGCCCATTCATGTACAGTACATGTACATGTAGTTTTAGCTGAACGCCTGTAATGTCATATTCTTCTTTCTCACAGGCAGGCAAAGTTATAAGCGCTTGGTTGACAAATGATATCTTATTAAATTGATTTCAAATATTTTTATCACTTTCACATCACAAGTAAGTCACAAGTTTGTCCTGCTTGTATATTTTTTTTAATAATGTTTAACATTGTTTGTTCAATTGCTATTTATTTTTCTTTATTGTTATTATTTGTTAAAAGTTATAGTCCACTTTTAATATTTCAATATTTGTAGATCTATTTACTAACTTACAATTGTCCATCAAATTGAATAGCTTGATCAAATTTGAACAGAATTGGTACTACAGAAATCATCTTCATAAATTAAATTTCTTGATAATAAATAACTTGAAAATATATATTTTTTAATATTCAAAGCATTGCCGCTGGATAGCTAACGTTATAACTCACTAAAAAATTATTCATTTCACATTTCGCGCCAGCACAGTAAATCACATCCCGGCAACACACCCAACACAAGCACAGTCAATCACCGCAACAATCACAGATCACATCAACAGGCGCTATCATTCACCAAAGATTCCCGCTAAAATACAAATTACGTCCTTAAAATTGCGATATCTGCGCCATATTTCCAAAGCATGCGATGGATTAGTTCAGATTCAGGAAGTGGGGTCCCCGAAAATGAACTAAAAATGAAGAAATTCGTGATTTTTTCCCGAGTTCGCAAACTTTATTTTCTCGCTAATTTAGGTAGGTATCTTCAAAATTACCAATAAAAAAAAAGATTCATTTCCTTTACCGCAGTTACGGCGATATAGGACTTGGCAATTGTTTTACGCAGTTGCGAGAGCGATCCCAGAGCAGATGAGAAAAAAAAATCACTTGTCAATCGTGTTTATATTTTTTTGGCTTAAATTCAGCGGCCATAAAGATAGTAAATATCAAGAAAATTGATGCGGCAATCAAAAAGGGGTGCGGGCTCGGATGAAAAACATCACTTTTTTATATTTTTGAAAATAGTAAGTAGTAAAAAATTTCATGTGGCGGCCATAATAGACGCAAGCGAGGACGATTATTTACTTTCTTTTTTTTTTACTTGGCCTTACACATATCATTAGCTAAATATTAACACACAAGAATATGGATATGTAGATTGTAGGTGATAGGTAACTCCTTGAAATGAAGCTAACATAGCTCTTAGCAAAACAAACAGTTTCAATGAATAGACATCACATGTCAATCTCACCACTTTATGTTATTGCATTATATGTAAATGAATCCTTCAACAGTTGACCTAGCACTGGCTTTTGTTATTGTGGTGGAGTGAATAGTCCAGTGATTGTAAACAGCACTGGTATACAGCTGTAGTAGAAACCACTACACCCACTTTCTATGTGGCTATTAATATGTTTAAAGAGAAATTCCAGTATTTGCAGTAAACACTGATTTCATGAGAAAGTCTGTAAAACAAGGCTTAATTGTCAGTATATCATCGAGGATCTAGATCTGGTACAGTTACATAAACTGAACTTTGTGAAATCTTGAAATCTACGCTGAAAAATGTTCACACTGAAGATCACCAACACAGATAGGCACACGTGGGACAGTGTATTATTATTGCTAAAATAAAGACCCGACGGAAGTGACCGAATCCGCGCTTATTTTGCTTATTTCTCAGCAATTACACAATTTCTTCCAGAACCCTTTGGCACATATTTTTTATTCATACAAACAGACACTTGGGTGGTCGTTATATTAGATTCTGTAAAAAGTCATTTTTAGATCGTTACCAAAACTGGAATTTATCTTTAATATGTACATGTAGGCCTACACAAAAGAAAATCACTATATAATCAAAGCCTATTAGAATTTTCATTTGAATAACTTTTGTTTACATATTATGCATACCAAATCAATTAAAGAGATAGAAAGAATGTGAGAGAGATAGAGAATTGATCGCCAGAACATATTTACCGGGTATTCATTCATGGGTACATGTATAAAGTTACAAACAAATCCGAATTACACGAATCTATTCATGTCAGAACCCAAATGATGGTAAACATTCATTTACCTACCCAGCCCTTACATTTTGATGCACCTTATGAAAGAATGATGTAACTGTGTATCAGTGTAGGCCTATAATAGTTAACACATGTAGGCTCCATGACTACACTGTAAGTACTGTACAGTATGCACATAACCCACACACACTATCAACATCAATATCTGGATTTTAAATAAGAATGTTTTGTTTATAGGGTCTATTATGTAAGCATCTAAATAATGGACAGAAGTACGTATGTAAACAAAGATATTTCATTAATCATTAATCATAATGAGTATTTTGAAAATAAGTTTTATGCTGGTATGATACACACTTATAAAGTCAAGTCATTATGTATAAATACAAGTCAGCGGCTTGCCATATTTCATAGTACACTCCATGCACTTGACATAGAACACAGCTGGCAAGCTGGCTGTGTTCCGGCTGCTACATTATGCTCAATGTAATTATGCACACTGTAGACCTACACTACAAGTACATGTACTTGTCCATGCCTAAACATAGATGATTGTATTGAAATCTCTGTACTCTCCATGTATGATGGATCATTTAAACCCAATAAATACAGGTCAGAAAATGTAAATAAAGCCACAGGCCCTGTAATATGTGTGATAGCTAGCTCAGTAGATACAGCAATACAGTGGTGGACTTGTAGTCAGGTGACCCTGGTTTGATAATCACTTGGTGCTCTTTGGTATTAAAGGCATCCCTCAGACAGAACCTTGGGTCTTCTATCCTCTTGATTATAAAAAGCACTTACACTTTCTTTAATTGCAATCAGATGAAAAAATCACCACCATGTACTGTATATTGGGAGGGGGCCGTGAATCTAAATCGGCCTAAGTAGCCCTACAGTGCGTATAAAAAAACGGGACAGTTTTGAAGTCTCTATCAAAATTTTGTTTCAAATTATGATGTCCATATTTTGATGTTAAAAGATGCGCTAATGTCTTATCTTTCAAATGCCATTTAAAAAATTGAGTTTTGTTCATGCTTGAGCGAACACAAAACGTTTTTGTCTGGGGTTTTAAAAAAAAGGCTTGAGCCAAATGGCATGAAATATTGATCATCAGACTTCTAGCTAGTTGTTTATTCTTTGTTCTGTTGGAAATAAATCTGAATCTCATCAGCAAACCTCCTTCCAATCTTTTCATTATCTTTGCAAAAAATTTTGAATTCTATTCATTTTGAAATCTATTCATTTACTTGAATTGTTCTGTTTTTTTTTTTAATATGTTGTTTTTCAGCAGTGATTTTTTTTTCATAAGTAAAAGCTAAAAAAAAATCAAACCAAAATAAAGGGAATTTGCATTATCAATAGGAGAGCTTGTTATTTAATCAAATATTTTAATTATGTGCTGCAAAGGCTATGGTGCCTTTGAAAGACATGAATCCTTCTGTTAGAATGTCAAGCACACAATTGAACTTGTTCAAGGAATCAATGTGCCCTTGTCAATAGGATTCACATCATTCAAAGGCACCATAACCTTTGTTGCACATAATAAAAAGAAATGAATTAATTACAAGCTTTCCCCATTGTGGAGCGTTGTGGCCCAGTGGATTAGTCTTCCGACTTTGAAACAGAGGGTTGTGGGTTCGAATCCCAGCCATGGCGTAATTTCCTTCAGCAAGAAATTGAGCCACAGTGTGCTGCACTCAACCCAGGTGAGGTTAATGGGTACCGGTAGGAAGTAATTCCTTAAAAAGCTGTGTGCGCTATGAACGCCTAGCTTAGCAGGGTAATATAGGAGCGCCTTGAGCACCTAACAAGGTGGATATGTGCGCAATATAAATACCCTATATTATTATTTATTATCATAATGGAAATCTCCTTGCTTAACCCTAATTCTCCCGGGGGGGGGCCATAATGGCCCCCCCCTCGACAATTTTCGCGATATATCCGCTGCGCAAAATTTTTTGACCTTGCCGCTCACTGACTTTTTACTTTCAAGTCTCGCGCAAATTTTGAGACCAAATTTGTGACGACCGGATACGCGGTTACGACATTACGCAACATTATGTAAGTGCATGTCAGACCCAAAATTGCTCACAAACGTGATTTCATGTACAAATCCAATGCAAATTGTGTATTTAGCCAAAATTCATAAATGTATCATTATTTCTACTTTTACTGATTGAATTTAATTAATTTTGCCTTGCTTATGATCAGAATTAAGTCTGGAACGATTTCCATTGAAAAAACAATAAAAAAACAAAAAGTAAAAAAAACAAGGAAATACATAAGAAATTCATAAAACAATAAAATACATAAGAAATTGATTTCCAAACTGAAGTTTTTTTTAATTGCGATTGTTAAGAATGCTACAAAGAATATTTTAACCAAAAATTAGCATTCTAGGAGCTTTATTTAGTGAATTAGAGCAAAAAGTATGATTTATGCATAAATTAGCATAATTAATTAATATAAAATAAAATCTCATTATTTTGGAAAATTTTACCATACAGCCTTGTAGATTACATCGCACACAACCAGCGTGCAAATTTTTGCGTCGCTCGAGAATAATGGCCCCCCCCCCCCCCCCCCCCCGGGAATGACAAGAATCAAAATACCCCGGGAGATTGAGGGTTAAGTTGACAAAAAAAAAATTCTTACTTATCAAAGAATATTTAATGCTAAAAGATAACATATTTAAATTAAACAAGGCGGTTTGCGAACCATGAGTCTCACCTGATTTCGCGATAATTAAAGATGACCTTTGACCCCATCATCTTCATAGATACACATGTAGTATTACCCAAGGATCATATTTATCAAGTATGAACATAATTGATGCAGAAATAAAGAAATGAGAGCAAGTTAAATGAAAACAAGGAAGAAGTCTGATGATCAATATTTTCTAATTTGATGCCATTTGGCGCAAGCCTTTTTTTAAATCCCTGACAAAAATGTTTCTTGTTCGCTCAAGCATGAACAAAACTTTTTTTTTAAATGACATTTGAAAGATGGGTGCTCGTGGTCTGGTGGTTCTGACTCTCGCCTTCCAAACAGAGGCCCGCTGGGAGAACAGTTTTCGGAACTGAAGTGGCTACCCTGGGTAAATATGCCGTTATCATTATTATTATTAAGACATCAGAGCATCTATTAACATCAAAGTATAAAAATCAGAATTTGAAACAAAATTTTGAAAGACTTCAAAACTGTCCCGTTTTCTTTTTATACGAACTGTATAGTACACTAAAATAGATTTTACATAATGTAGGCCTTTGCACATCATGGAAGGGTATGAAGGTTTCATGTACAGTATGTAAGTAATAAGCCTGAGTCATATCGCTTATTTTGAAAACCGGTGTTCGACAGCTTTAATTCGATCGAACATCGATGCATTGAATGTTGAAGAGGGGGAAAATCGAGTCAATTTTATTTTGCTCTGGCCGTCGCGTCGATGCGCTATGCACGCACTGCACTAGCACTGACGACGGATCAAAGTTCGTTTGTATTTTCAATGATAAAAAAACACAAAAAAAGGCCGGGGACCAAAGAAGAATTCTTCCCAAAATATCTTCAACAATGATATTTGCAGATGACAACATATAAGTTTAAAATGAAACAATATGAAAGACATGAATCACGCAGAGTCGATCTGAATGATTGTCGGTCAACTAGCATTCGCAGTCCAGACTCGCACACACCTAGCCGCCCCGTCTGCAGCCCCGTACCGTACACTCACTCTCCCGAAACGACAGGCGTGCTTGCCAGCCAGCAAACATGTGCACCCAGCGGAGAGCACTGTAACTTGCCCGAGATCGTGTAGTTGGATCCAAAATGAGCTCCAAATTGATGAGAATAAATATAATACGTAATTTTCTCTAGATGGTCATTTGAATTGGTATTTAATGCTGATATAACGATTGTGGAATATGAGTTATGACGATGTTCGAGAATTATCCTGATGTGATAATCCCATTTTTTTTAATTGTAGACACAAAAGCATGCGATCGAAATAAATACGAATGTCTCGGATCGAGCTCTGAATTCATATAAATTATTATTGGATGTTAAATAATTACGATTTAATAAGATTTTATGGCCATACTAAAAATATTGACGATGTTAGCAAAGTATGTTATGTTCATATGGAAGTATTAATACTGTCATTTTTATTTTTATTCCATCAAGACGTCTCCGAGAAAAGAAGCACAATGCGCATGCGCGTTCGATGACATATGACAAATTTTCCATTCATGAAATCAGAGCCCAAAGTTGGGCACAAACTAGCTTCAAATTGATGGGAAAAAAAATATCAAACGCATTTTTCTCTGTTTTGTCATGTAAAATGTTATTACATGGTGATATTACGATCTTGAAAAGAGTTTCTGCATGTTGACAATGTTCGAGAATCAATCCTGATGTGATAATTTTTTTTTAGACAAGTGCACTCACTCAAGTCGATCGTCATGTGATGTCCGTCATTGAAAATTGAAACGAAATACAAACGTTTCACATCAAACTTTAAAAGGAATTTTAATGATTATCATATGTAAATTATTGTTAAATATTACGATTAAATATTATTCTATGGTCATTATATTAATATTGTTCATGAATGCAAGGTATGTTTTATGTTGATCGCGTCAATTTCCCGGCAATTTTCTGGTGTGATTAAAGCACAGTACTGCGCATGCACGATCGATGGCGATGACTTCCATTCATGAATTCATCGTGCATAAATTATCTCGGCACGAGCAGACGAATAAGACTCAACTATGATCGAAATCGTCGAAATAAACATCAAATTAATGGTGAATAGGCATCAAAATTGCACAATCGGTTTTATTTTGGGGGAATATAAATCAAGTAGTAGTCAAGTTGGACATTACTGTTTATTTTGATGATTGTGTGAACCAAACGAATCGGCCGGCTGACCATTTTTTTTTTTTTCGATGCATCGATTTTACAAAATCTGCACCGGCGCTCGATGACATCGATCGAACACCGATTTTAAAATCGATTCGACTCAGGCTTAGTAAGTACTGTATGTATTATGCTTTTCACACTGCATTTCCTTAACCCCATACTATCCTTAACCCCGGACTATCCTTAACCCCATACTATCTTTTTTACGATTCACACTGTCTTTCTTAACCCCATACTATCTGCTCAGCCGGGGATAATGCCTTAACCCCGGACTATCCCTCAGCTCATGAATATTGATGATTTTACCATACAGAGCGTGATTAACATGCAATTCGACTTCCGTGATTGGCTTATGCTTAGCCCCACTTTCCTTAGCCCTATTTCGTTTTCACACTGCATCTCTTAGCACCGCAATTGTGGTGCTAGCACCACAATAAGCCGGCTAACCCTGCTTTTTGCAGGGCCAGATAGTACCGTACTATTTACCGTGCTAGCCCACTTTGCTAAAACGTAGTGTGAAAACGAAGTGGGCTAAGCTTAACCCCGGGAAATTGGTGGGGCTAAGACCCCCCCTTAGCCCTACCAATTTCCCGGGGTTAAGGAAAAAAAGTGTAGTGCGAAAAGCATATATGTAGACCAACAGTGCACATGTATGCCTCAGTACAGACATTCTGTAGACACAGTGTACACCACAATGCACATACCATGACACTATGCATGTACAGTATTCAAGAGTACAGTATGATTAAAACCTGTTGTATGTTTTGCAATCACCAGGACAGAGAGGATCGGGTCAGCAGCTGATGTTTGTTTTGTTGATAAGGATATAGTGACATCAGCAATACTCATTTATCAATTACATGTACAGTATATACATGTACCTGTATAGTGTACATGTATAGTGTACATGTTTACAATTTCAATCCACTAACAACTTTAGCACTCCTGAATTCAAAGGAATGCACATGTACATGTACACATAGTTAGTACGAGGCAGTGGGCATAAAGATTTGCACGAACAAATTTTGTAATTAACAGTATCTTTTCCATTTGTGTACGGTATGCATACATGTTCACATATTTAATTGCCTTCAGAATGCATAGTGATGGAAGAAAAATGTGCTCTTTAAAGGACAAGTCCACCCCAACAAAAAATTGATTTTAATAAAAAGAGAAAAATCCAACAAGCATAACACTGAAAATTTCATCAAAATCGGATGTAAAATAAGCGAGTTATGACATTTTAAAGTTTCACTTAATTTCACAAAACAGTTATATATATATGCACATCCTGGCTGGTATGCAAATGAGGAGACTGTGACGTCATCCACTCACTTTTTCTTTTGTATTTTATCATATGAAATATTTTTATTTTCTCCTCATTGTCAAGTGATACAACGATTAATGCCTCCCTGGACATGTGGAATCAGCATTGTTTAATACTATATGGTTCAGTCAAGTTGGTCCTTATTTGTCAAATCTGTAAAAAATGAAATATTGTATAATTCAAACAATAAAAAACAAAAGAAATAGTGAGTGATGGACATCATCGACTCACTCACCTAATTGTGCATTATCACTGTTTTGTGAAAAATAAGCGAAACTTTAAAATGTCATAACTTTCTTATTTTACATCCGATTTTGATGAAATTTTCAGCACTATGCTAGTTTGATTTTTCTCTATTTATTCAAGTCAGCATTTTCCTGGGGTGGACTTGACCTTTAACAAAGAGAAATTATACATTTGGGGAACTCACTTAAACCGATATGTACATGTACATGCCCATGTAGATGACTAAACATTACGATGCACACAAGTTGTACTTGCATGAAAAAGTACTGTACTAATAGAAGTGTATACAGCCTGTATACAGTGTATTAAAGATTCACAGAGCTGTATTAATCAGGACTTGATTACTGGCTGATTGTAAGGTGATCGTTCTTATGGATACTAATAACCTTGTATAAAGCAGATTGATTGGAATGTATGCATTGCACCAAAGTAATTCTAATCAAAGGCCATTTTTCTGTAGATGTAAAAAAGAAAAGTAAATAAAAATCATTGATGGCAGAGTGTTACAGTACACCATATGAGAGCAAGGTGTGACAAATTGTGACATAATCTGCCATGAAGCAGTAAATGCACACCTTGAGTGAATTAAAACATGTTTTGGCATTTAACATGCCTGTCCCTCAGGGTTTTTGCATGGTTCGCTCGCTCGTGTCTGATTTCCTCTTTCCATCGGCGGTGTAAGAATGAACTTGCAAAGTTCTGTATCCCAGAGGGGGGGTAACTCACACTGACATGGACAGGATATTGTTATGACAATTCATCTTCCTTGCATCACAAAGGGGCCAGGAAACAATGATATTGCCGACATGTAGATTACAAGTTCATTATAATACAACTTGAAATGAAGCTTAAGTGGTGATGCAGGAAAACCCAGGTAATCAAGCAAACACCACTTGCCTAAGATGTGGAGTCAATTTACCTTCAAAACCACATATTCCATGTGAACCTTTTCATTAAAAAAATATACAAGAAAACAAAAATATATATATATATATATACAAGAGCAGTAAATGGTCAAGTTCTGGGCTTACAACAAGATCCAAAGAAAGTGTCATTGATTACATGTACATACATGTACATACATGTACACTGCATATATTCAGACATCACAAAATGAGTTATTAGAATATTAAAGAACTAGCAGAGCCCATGGAAAATTCCTCGTGGGCTACCTGTATGATAATTTTTTGCCATTACTTGGTAAATGAGTGCTAAAATCACTCAGACAGTCACAAAGGATTTTTTTCTACCATCAGAACGTTTTTTTCATCAGGGCATTCTCAAAGAGAAAATTAAGAAAAGGAAGAGTGAGGTTATGGAATAAATTGATCAATTATTCATCAAATCAATTCATAAGGCATGGTCTATTCCTCTTCCTTTTCTTAATTTTCTTGCATAAGATAATATGTGGAGTCAATTTACCTTCAAAACCTTTTCATTAAACAAATATATACAAGAGCAGTAAATGGTCAAGTTCTGGGCTTACAAAGAGATCCAAAGACTGTTCAATTTGTCATTGATTACACATGCACTGCATACATTCAGACATCACAAAATTAGTTATTAGAATATTAAAGAACTAGCAGAGCCCGTGGAAAATTCCACGTGGGCTACCTGTATAATTATTTGCCATTACTTAGTATAATGAGTGATAAAATCACTGACAGTCACAGAGGATTTTTTTTCTACCGTCAGAACTAGGCCTGACTTGAAACGGATATTTAAATATTCGGATACCCGACACTGAAAACCGGAGGGCGGACGGGTATCCGAAATTTTACCCTGAAATATAAAAAATAATATCCATTTGCACTTATTTGAGTTATATTTAAGATTTTCAGTTATATTTGAGTTTTGAACCTATCCGATGATGGCGAGAGTCAGCGTGCACTAATTAAAATATTTCTGAAAACCACGAAATTACGAGAAGCTGAATATTTTGGGTTCAATGGGTTGAATCTGTTTTGCAATCGGATTTGACTAATGTGAGTTAGCGTGAGGCTACGGCTACAAATGTAGATCGTATGACTGTGTAAGCTATTAGTAAATGACAATTATTTGAGTTATACAAGTCGGGCCTCATTACGATCCCATTTAATGGTTGCAAGAGTATGTGTGTTTATTTTTTAGTTCCGATCGAATGATGCAATGAATTTGACCGAGGCGAGTGTAAGTGCGAGTCTACTATTACTAAAAGTCTAAAACCAGACAGGCCTACATCATTCAGGTCACGCACCTGCTGTCCTGTCTGGACGTGTCTGGAGTAAATCGTCCGATAATTATTTGGTCACATTACACTCGCTACACCTTCAAATGGGATCGTACTTGGAATATTTTAATTTTCATGTCGGGTTTCTCCTCATTCCCCAAATTATAGCCAAGCTTCTCATTTCTCAACTTCTGAAACATAATCACACTTCTAACAAAGATTCAAGACAAGATTTATTCACAGTAACAGTAACTAATCACTTACATTCATCACCAGTAAGTTTTACTGCAAAACACGTTGATTCACAACCGACCACATACTCGGCGGGCGCACATCATAAACCTTTCTGGCACGATACCGCCTTTTAAGTATTGTTGTTTACGTGATGATGGATATCAAAATTTATAGTGGATATGCCATTTAAACTGAATTAAAGGAAAATGTGTGTTTTGTAATTTATACATTAAATATTAATTAATGAAAGAGATTTTCAATTGACAATTATGATCATTCTTTCATACTGTAATTCAATAATTCTACCAGAATAAAATAAGAGGTTTTGATCCTGATATAAGTTTCTACGAACAAGTTATCAAAATATAAACATACGTGAACAATTTAAAATTTGCAATAACACAAATTTGACATCTAGATAATGGACAGTTTCATTCTAATTAATCATTATTAATGACAGTTCAAGAAAGAAAAGGGATGATTCATTATTTCGGATTTGATAAATAAATCAAAAGAAACAAAATAAAACGGCCAATCAACATGTATTTGAAGTTTACATGATTTCAAAATTATCTTCATTCTTCATTCATATCGAAAGTTGATGAGAGAAAAAAGTACTGAAAATGAATATTTCGTTAGGCATTTCAATTTAAATAAATTACAAAAAACATGACACATGCAGCCAACATTCATTCGACGTTTTCATAGTTTAAAAAATAATCATCTTCATTTGTAACGAAAGTTGCCGTGAGAAAAAGTAGAATTCATTTTGTATTTGATGAATAAATCACAACAAGTGGAACGCCTCTGGCAGTCTCGCCTGCATTACGCAATTTAATATAGCAGCAGTGCTAACTTTGAAAACTACTATAAAATAATCATTCATATAATGACATAATACCACGTTCATTGACCGTAAATGACATTTGAACGGAGACTTAAGACTGTCAACTACACCCATGTCCACATTTCATTCACTCTATCCATAAACTTTCAAAGTTATGATGGCACTTCAACAATTACCCCAACATGGCCTAAGTTTATTGACCTTAACTGACCTTTGACTTGGTTTTGTGACCTGAAACTCACAGGAGATGTTCAGTGATGCTTGATTACTCTTATATCCCAAGTTTTATGAACTAGATCCATAAACTTTCAGAGTTAGGATGGTAATTCAACAAATACCCCCAACACGGCCAAAGTTCATTGACCTTGAATGACCTTTGACCATGGTCATGTGACCTGAAACTCGTACAGGATGTTCAGTGATACTTGATTACTCTTATGTCCAAGTTTTATGAACTAGATCCATAAACTTTCAGAGTTAGGATGGTAATTTAACAAATACCCCCAACACGGCAAAAGTTCATTGACCTTAAATGACCATTGACCATGGTCATGTGACCTGAAACTCAAGCAGGATGTTCACTAATACTTGATTAACCTCATGTCCAAGTTTCATGGACTAGATCCATATATTTTCAAAGTTATGATAGTAATTCAACAAATACCCCCAACTTGACCAAAGTTCATTGACCCTAAATGACCTTTGACCTTGGTCACGTGACCTGAAACTCGAGCAGGATGTTCACTAATACTTGATTAACCTTATGCCCAAGTTTCATGAACTAGGTCCATATACTTTCTAAGTTATGATGTCATTTCAAAAACTTAACCTTCGGTTAAGATTTTGAAAATAATTTTCCCAACATGGTCTAAGTTCATTGACCCTAAATGACCTTTGACCTTGGTCATGTGACCTGAAACTCAGGCAGGATGTTCAGTAATACTTGATTAACCTTATGTCCAAGTTTCATGAACTAGGTCCATATACTTTCTAAGTTATGATGTCATTTCAAAAACTTAACCTTAGGTTAAGATTTGATGTTGACGCCGCCGCCGCCGTCGCCGTCGGAAAAGCGGCGCCTATAGTCTCGCTCTGCTATGCAGGCGAGACAAAAACAACATGACACACGCAATCAACATTTATTCGACGTTTTCAACTTTTCATAGTTTCAAAAATAATCATCTACATTTGTAACCAAAGTTGCTGTGAGAAAAAGTAAAATTCATTTTGCATTTGATGAATAAATTACAAGAAACAACATGACACACGCAATCAACATTCATTCAACGTTTTCAACTTTTCATAGTTTCAAAAATAATCATCTACATTTGTAACCAAAGTTGCTGTGAGAAAAAGTAGAATTCATTTTGCATTTGATGAATAAATTACAAGAAACAACATGACACACCCGAGTAACCCGATCAACATTTATTTGACGCTTAAATGGTTTCAAATTATCTTCATTCTTCACTCGCATTGAAAGTCGAGGTAACAAATATACGATGAGTTACGCATTTGAAATCATCAAAACATAAGACGGGAAAGAAAAACGATCTTAAGCGACACCATAGTAAAATCGCCATCGTTGTCAGAACAGAACTTTACTCCATTCACGGACGGTCATGCTCCAAAACTGATATAAGGTCATGTTTCAAAACTGATATAAAAACGATAGTTTTCAGCGGGAATATATTACCGAAGAAGATTAATTGATATTGGTGATTATATAGGCGACTAAAACTTATAAATTTTGTTGGTGAGTCTTACTAAATTTAATGAGTTTTTGTGACAGGAAAGTGGTGAATCAGTGTCCACGGATACCCGAACCCGTAAAATGAAAACCGTTATCCGTCCACGCGGGCGGAAACCGTTCGGATATCCGTTTGGTGGCAGCACTAATCAGAACGATTTTGTTTTTTATCAGGGCATTCTCAAAGAGAAAATTAAGAAAAGGAAGAGGAATAGACCATGCCTTATGAATTGATTTGATGAATAATTAATCAATTTATTCCATAACCTCACTTTCCTTCCTTATGTCTTTCCCTTTCCCGTCCTCCTTTTCTATTCCAATTTGACATACTTTTCCTTTATCAAAAGCAACACACAGCAGCGAACGTTAGCGCTATGAAAATGATCGCAGAAACAAGAAAACAGGTGTGCATAAAATATTTTTTACGTACATCGCTAACAACCGCTCACGAAATGCATTGAAATCACCGTGCAGATCAGAATATCCATAGCAAAAAAGCAGTAAAAATTTGACGGACAAATGTGCGGAAAGACATTAAAAATTCATCTTTTTCGGACAATATTAATGTCGATAGTCGCGCTTACCTTCGGTCAGAAGTTGATTTTCATTTGGGCGTAAAATTCCATAGGATTGGCGAAATTTAATAGGATTTTTTCTGATGATCAGACGACAATTGCACAATATTGACAGCATGAAATAATGTATTGAAAACTGGAAATAAATTGCGCATTGCATTGTAGGTAATGTAGGGACTTTCCCAATTTGCAATCGGGGCTAAAACATGACCGTCTTTGGTCGAAAGAGGGCCAGTGATCGATCGGTGACCGTCATTGTCCGAAAGGAGCTTGTGTAAACAATCGCCCAGGGTGGTCATCGTAAAAACAGCGTAAAGAGAAAGTTAAGTGTATGGCAGCAATTTTGACAGCTGGAAACAGGTGGTGACCATAAAATGCTCTTGTTGAATGTCCATTTGTAGTAGGTCCATGGTCTCGCCTTCACCTCTGGTGGTTGAGACAAATAGGAAATGGAATTGAACCCACGTCATCTAAATAGAAGCACTGATGGCTCATTGATAAAACGTG
Source organism: Lytechinus pictus (assembly GCF_037042905.1). Classification (NCBI taxonomy): domain Eukaryota; kingdom Metazoa; phylum Echinodermata; class Echinoidea; order Temnopleuroida; family Toxopneustidae; genus Lytechinus; species Lytechinus pictus. Next base: position 1,034,803 of record NW_026974145.1, on the reverse strand, counting down.
TATATGCAAAATGCTACATTACCATTGTATTTTGCCAAGCGACAATATTTCACATTGCATTTGCCTTTGCAGTATGTGCCTCTCACTTTACGTACGCGTTTACAATCTGCAATTCTTAAAAACGAAACATAAACCATGCAAGTCAATGGCGTTGGGGCTTGAAAAACATGGTCCATTTCTCAAAAATAAGACAAATTAAGCCCAAAATAAATGGCGCGTTGCACATGCGAGCGGACGACTGAACGCGATGCATCAAAAGACATTCTCCTTGGTAAAAAGTGGGAAAAAATCTATAAGGGACATGTAATCAACTGAAAATCAGGGTCCCTTTAAGGTTCGCTCTGGCGACAATTGCTCCAATTGAAAAACTTGCACATTAAGCCAAACATAAAAACTAACCTCTACAACTAAATAAACCCTAATCCTTATTTCCACATTATTCTGAAACAAAAACTCTAATTACAATCCTAAATCTCGCCCTTCGCTCTCTGAAATATACTGGAGCAAATGTCCCTGAGCATTATATTGGGGAAATTCATCTTGTTTCCAATTGCTTTATTAATAATACAGAAAATGAAAGGTTTGGTGAAAATCTATCAAAGAATTAAAAAGTTTTTACCTTACACGTATCAAGTTAATTGATCTGAAATAACATTTACCTTGGCCCAGTAACCTTAAATTATGCTCATCTACAGACCTGCCAACTATTGCCTATCCGCCATTTTGGATTTGAGGAGTACCGCGATCGTGCTGTTACATCACCGAATGTGTTTGGTCGCCTATTTCAGCTTGCGCTTGTGAATGTTTTTTTCGATACGATCGAGTGCAGTCACGATGTGTGGATTGTCATGATTGCAGTGAAGTAAGATCGTATGTTTTGTGGCCAGTAAGTATTCGAATTTCATTGATATTTTGGAGTAATTTATGTTGCTGTTCTATGCATTTTGAGTAAAAATACATTTTCTGTGATTTTCCATTTAAAAAGCCACTTTCCATTTCAAAAGGCCGTTTCCAAGAATTCTGTCCATTTTCTGCGATCGCGGAAAATCACTGTCCCTATGGAACATGTTCTTAGCCTTAGGTACTTACATGTAAGTCAGCTACATAGTTACATATCATTTAGCATGATAATCCAGTCTTGCGTAGTCATTCGAAACAATAAACTTATGGACAGCTTTAATGAAACACCAACATGGGGCCTGTTGCATAAAAGAAAAACTCTGGCAATTTTTTTGCTCAGGTTTTTTATAATGTCAGTGGCAATATTTTGTTTGCAAGAGTTTTATTTGCGGAGTTTATTTATGGCAAAAGTTTTATGCAACAGGCTTCTGGAGAGACATAAACATCTATGCCCTCTTGAGGGCTAAATACTACAAGGGCTGCTGTGGATCGGTAAGTGCTAGTGATGAATGCCTTTTTGCTACAGCAGGCATACATGTATGTTATTTCCATACAGCAAACAGTGATATCAAATTTATATTTTAAAACAGCACACAAGTGAGCGCATACAAATTGACGAATGATTTACATGATTTGGCAGAGTTGATTGAAGGTGTTTTAACACCAAGCTTTCAGCTTCGCGTAGAGTTACGTAAAGATGTGTAGCAACTGCGCCAAAATCAGCAGCATACTATTAAAGGTTATAGTAGCCTACATGTATGTAGGGTTACCTACAGTTGCGTAACATGTAGACATGCTATGCATAGAGTAATAGTAGGGTTGCGTTTAGTTTTTTACAGTGTGCATAAGCACCGATCAAACAGTTAACACTTTCACCATGAGTATACATACACACACTGAGTGTGTCTCAAAAATAATTGTGCAAGTCACAAGCACCCTTTTTGATAATGAAAACAAATTATGATGTGATGCTCACATCACCATCAAGGGCATAGTCTTAGCTTTCAAATTCCAACTTTTGTTCAATTTGGCTGTTTTAATCTCAAGATATCTTGTTAATAACAAAAGGGTGGAGTCACAATTGTGTCACTAGTATTGCAATTGAAAGTAGCAAAAGTGTTACAATTGTGATTTAACTCGTTTGTATGTTAAAAATATATCTCAAGATTAAAACAAGCAAACTAAACAAAACCAAAAGGCAATAGGTATTTAACAAGTGGAATGCCTCTGCCGGTCTCACCTGCATCACGCGATTCAATATGGCAGCAGTGCTGACTTTGAAAACTACTATAACTCGCACAAGATGTTCAGTGATACTTGGTTACTCTTATGTCCACGTTTTATGAACTAGACCAATACACTTACAGAGATATGATGGTAATTCAACAAATACCCCAAACATGGCCAAATTTCATTGACCTTACATGACCTTTGGCTTTGACCTTGAACATGTGACCTAAAACTCGCACAGGATGTTCAGTGATACTTGATTACTCTTATGTCCAAGTTTCATGAGTCAGATCCATAAACTTTCAAAGTTATGATGGTAATTCAACAGATACCCCCATTATGGCCAAAGTTCTTTGACCTTGGTAATGTGACCTGAAATGTGCACAGGATGTTCAGTGATACATGTACTTGATTACTCTTATGTCCAAGTTTTATGAACTAGACCAATATACTTTCAAAGTTATGATGGTAATTCAACAAATACCCCCAATTTGGCCAAAGTTCATTGACCCTAAATGACCTTTGACCTTAATCATGTGACCTATAGTCTCACTCTGCTATGCAGGTGAGACAAAAACTAAGACTTTGCTCTTGAAGTTGATGAAAGCATCATATCACAAGATTATTTTCCAATTGCCAACGACGGAGGCTTTCATTACCACAATTTTTTTAGACACACTGTAGTAGTGTAACAATAATATCATTTCATTTCGTTTATTTCCATTTTCAACAATTACAGTTTGTTTTGTACATTTTGACATACAAATAACAAAACATATTTCAAGTATACAATAATTATATTCAGGATTACATATCAGGTTGGAAATGGGGGAGGCTGCTAAAATGCAGAGCTTGTAGAGTGCAGCAGCCTCCTAATATTTCTAATATAATGCCATGGCAAACTACGTACACTTAAAGACAAAATACTTTGCTAGTTTATGGACCAAGTCAATTTATTCTTTCAAAATAATTATTATTTAAATACCTAGTATAATTTAACCTAGTATAATAGTCATGATTATAACATCATGAAAAGAAAATTGTATTGCGTTTAAATCTAAACTGGGTTCTAAAAGAAACTGATCAAACTTTACAAGCCAAGAAGATTAATAAACATGAGATGGAATTAAACAAACTCCCCAGTTTATCAGACATGTCCTTCAGAGGTATGTTCAAGAGATTTGTTTAATCATAAAGAAGCTATAGGAAGTTAAAATAAAAATGGTAAATGACTGGAACAATCTCACTTCCATCCACAGATCCCCCAGCAGATCTCCTGGTGAGCGAGGGATAATCTGAACATAGCATTTATCTGTGTGTTGCTGAGTGAGATACACAGACACACATACCATGTTCAGATTATCCCCCACTTGCTGGGAGATCCTCAGGGGATGTGTGTGTGGCTGTGTGATTATTCCAGTCATTTAAAATTTTGATGTTAATTTCCTGTAACTTCTGTGTGATTGAGCCAGTCACTATAACATGCATGTAAATAAAGGAGATGTGTAATAAAACTGGGAAGTTAAATTAATCCCATCTTATTTTCAGTTTTCACTGGTCTTTCTTTTGCCATTTTCTGACTTTGGATTCTGAAACCGATTGATGTGAGGGTCTTATGCCTCTCTGTGATTGAACCAATCTCTCAATTATGGACATGTGCTTAGTAAAGATTATTAAAGCTAGCCTGTGTAAAAATATTGTTCATTTTGACCGAGTCGAATTTGTGAAGTGCCCATGTAAAGTTTGATCAGTTTTTTTATTGGAACCCAGTTTAGTATATACTATAGTGAGTGCTTGTATTACTGACCGGCCTTGTATTACCAAATGTGCACATCATTAGCCAGGAGGCTCCTAGACAGTAAAGATCATTTACTAAAGCATGCTTACTCTCCACGGAGCCAGGAATTCTTTCCCATTCATCTGCATGTACCGCCAAAAAACCTGAAATTTTCTCCCCTGAGATTTCAACTTTCCTTCTAAAAGATCTAGCTCTTAATCATGTAAATGGGATACACCTTCATTTCCGACATTTCTACGCTATCGATTTCATTTTAAAACAAGAATTCATTAAAAAAATGAGAAAAATATTATGAAAAAGATGGAGGCTTGCCCCAACTCGGGGGCGAAAGTTTCAGGTTTTTTGGCAGTACATGCAGATGAATGGGAAGGAATTCCTGGCTCCGTGGAGAGTAAGCCTACGTTAGTAAATGATTTTTACTCTCTAACTTTAGGAGCCTCCTGGCTACAGATCATACACATCAGAATTCAGAAAATAATTTCATGTACTCAAATTCAAAACTTTGCAACATCCTTTCAAAGGGAACTTGAAGTTAACAGAAAGATGATGAAAAATGGTCAAAAACACATTTTCAAAATCAATACATTTTCAAAATAATAAAATATTGATTTTGTTGTTTTCTCAACTCTTCCCACACAAAACACACATACCATTACCGGTACAATAATAGTTAATACAATATAATTTTCAAGTGACCAAATTTTCACATGCGAAGGAGAGGGGTGCGATTAGTATACTAATTACTATTACTAACCTCGCAATACGTGTGAGTGGGTGCGATTTGAAGCTGATAAGTGATATCGCACAAGTCAAAAGGAAAACAATTTCTGCAAAATTTTTACATAGACCTATTTATATTTAGTAGGTATTTAAGGTGAAATTAATTTTATCAGAATATTGTGTTTGATATGACTGAATTCATGAAAAGTGTTACAGTAATACGATCCACTACATATGCCTGTGCCGCCTGTGCGAAAACTGCCGCAGCGGGCCTAGGCTACAGAGCATCGGATCGGTGAATCATCAGCCAATGTTTTGACTGCGTTCGTCATAGACTCGCTGATTGATTAACATACCTTTGTAATGCAAACGTAGATTGTTTTGTGACAGCCCAATGAAGGTTGATTTCGTTCTAGGATTCCATGTTCGAGGTAGAGGTGTTTCATCTTCATTTACCGCTGGGTATAACCGTTTCAATCTGTCAGATGGATCTGTACTTTCTGCATTTTGGTTGATCGCCGAACTCGTTCCCTCACCATTCGTCGCCATTTTCGCACTTACACACTTGATATTTCTACACAACCCAATGAGCCACTCAGCACAGCATGAACGTCATACGTAATGCACGTTCCCCATGGCTGTTTCGTAGTCTATTGAAGACAGTCGTTTAAATGTATACACTGCATCAATTAAGAATTCGAATGTAGCTTGTAAAAAAATAAAATCCACTACAAAGTCAAATAATGGTGATTAAATAATGAAATAATGATTTAATACAGGGGCGGATCCAGGATTTTTCAAAAGGGGGGACACATTTTCCCGAGTAAAAATTTGACAAGCCAAAAAAAAAAAAAAAAGGTCTTCACTTTCGATAGGGGGGCACACTTCTGTTTTAACGGAATTTTTACATTACAAATTTTAATTGTGCCTCTCAAAAGAGGAAGGGGCACGGGCCGGCTGTGCCCCCCCCCCCTGGATCCGTCAGTGATTTAATATGATACGAATCATACCAACTGCTATATACCAGAGACCACACCCTCCATGAAAATAATCGATTTTGTATCAAGGCCTTTTCTTAATGGAGAAAGAGATTTCTAATTCTAGATCATCGCAGAAAATCAAATGAAGAAATACTATATGTATGACAAATCAAATGAAATCAAGAAGAAGGAGCGAGAGAGAGAAACAAATTTGTTTGTACCGGCCACCCCCTCCCCCAAAAAATAAATAAATAAAAATAAATAAATACATGAATAAATAAATAAAAATAAATAAATAACCCAAGTACATGTACCCTTATGATGTAATTTTTTACCCCTTTTTCATTCTTTTTTTGTTGCTGCTTCCTTTTCATTTATATTCATCTTTTGATTATTTCAAATCCTCCCAAAAGCATTTATAAAATTCAACACTTAGGCCGTCACTACCAGGAGACTTGTTCAGATTCATTGACTTTAGTGCGAGCCAGCATTCATTTTCTGTAAGCTTTCCCTCACATATATTTGCTTCTTCATCATTCAAAACATATAACTTTAAGTTACCTATATATTCTTTAAAATCAGATCTTACATCATCTTTTTGATACAGTTTAGTATAGAATTCATGTATATTTGACAAAATTTTCCCATCTTCCTTAATAATCTTTCCATTTATATCGATACAGTCTATTTCAGATGGTAGTTGCCAGCCTGAATCAGGGATATGACAAAACACAATTGTCCTCAACTCAAAGTCAAGCCATCCTTACTCTTTTGTATAAAAAGGGCAACAAAAATCTTCTAGATAATTGGCGGCCCATATCACTTCTTAATATAGACTACAAATTAGCAGCTCGTGTTTTGACTGTTAGATTGAAGAAAATTATTCATTGCATTGTATCTGAAGATCAGTTTGGTTTTATGAAAAATCGTTCTGCACCTGAATGCATTAGACTTGTACAGGACGCAATTGATTTTTGTCAAAGTACTGAGACACCTGGTATCATTATGTCATTAGAATTTAAGAAAGCCTTTGACACCGTTAATCATAATTTCTTATTCACCTTACTAGAAGAACTTGGTTTTAAAAATTCGTTTATTAAATGGATTAAGACTTTGTATAATAACGCCAGTGGTAAAATAATTAATTATGGTTGGATATCTAAAAGGTTTTCGATTAACAGGGGTGTAAGACAAGGATGTCCATTGTCTGCCCTTTTGTTTATTATTTTGGCAGAAGTTTTAGCAGCAAAAGTTAAACAGAATTCAAAAATTAGAGGTATTCAAGTACCTAGCCCTGAATCAGATTGTCCAGATTTCATAGATATTCGCATAGTTCAGTTTGCAGATGATACTACAATTTTTGCAGATTCTGTCAACTCTGTAAAAGAAATAATGAGAGAAGTAGAAAATTTTGGTAGAAATGCCGGTCCCAAAATTAATTGGTCAAAATCTAAGTTCATGAGATTTAATATCAATGTCCAAAACACCGAGGATTTAGAATTTACAGAAAATGCTATAAAATGTCTCGGGGGTTATGTTGGAAAATTTCATAGAGAAGTTGAAAACTTAAATTGGGAAGGAAAAGTGAACAAAATAAAAAGTACTTTAGATTTATGGAAAATGCGAAAACTAACTTTGTATGGGAAGGTGACGGTCATAAAGCATCTAGTCACTTCTCAATTAGTATATACAGCAATAGCAGTCCCAGTACCATTGAAAATAATCAAATTGATAAATAGATTAATATACTCTTTTTTATGGAATTCCAAAGTTGAAAAGGTCAAGCGAAATGTATGCTGTAATTCTGAAATAGAAGGAGGCCTCAGAATGGTCAATTTACTTTACAAATTTTCTTCTCTTCGTTTATCATGGATTCAAAAGTATATCTCAGGTGAAAAAAAACCATGGAAAATTTTATTCAATTATTGGATCAGTAAAATTTCTGACATTCCTATGTGTTTGAGATTTAATTGCCAAAAAAATGATATAATAAGAATATGCAAAAGAAAACAATTACCAGTGTTTTACATTGACCTTTTTAGATCGTGGTCTGAAATAAATTATATGCACATGTTTAATGTTTGCAATGTAAACCAAGAAATTATCTGGTATAATAGTAATATAAAACATGAGAAAGAAACGTTATTTTTTCAAAACTGGATCAAAGAGGGGATTTATACAGTGGGACAGGTTATAGAAGATGGGAATTGGAAAGATTTTTCATGTATTAGCAACTATTTTAACCGCAGACAATTGCTTACTTCTTTCGAATTGTCAAAACTCAAAAAGGCATTTCCACACTTCTGGTTAGAGAAATTACGTAATACAAGAATCCCACCACGGCTACAAAAAGAAGAACCCAATGTGATTGAGTTAGCAACAGGTGACTTAATAAATGTCGAGAAAATGTCAGCTAAACACTATTATAGTTTGTTAGTGGATAAATATAAAGAAGAACCCGTTTGTTTACATTTTTGGCAAGACCGTTTAGACTTGTCAAACGAATTTGATTGGAGTGAAGTATTTAAATTCAAATTTCAGCAAATTAATGACAATAAAATAAAACAATTTAATTTTAAACTTTTTCACAGAATATTGCCCAGTAAAGACAATTTATGCAAATGGGGAATTTCGAATGATAATTTATGTCGTACTTGCAATTGCAAGGAAACTATATGTCATTTTTTATTGACGTGCAAAAAAGTGAGGTTATTTTGGAAAATAGTTTCGTGTCTTATTCGGAATATTTTTGGCCTTGATATTGACATTAATGAAAAAATGATTATTATAGGATATGATATAGGCAACCGAAAAACAAAACTCGTCAATTTCATCCTTAATTATGCCCAATATACTGTATATAAGAATTATGTCAAAGAATGTAATGATCAAAAGAAACATGTGTTACATGGAAACTATCTATTGAAAGATTTGAAAGCAGAAATAAGATTTCACCTAAGTTTAAAGTATAATCAGAAAAGATTTAATGAAACTGAGTTGCGGAAGATACGTTTTTACTTTGAGTGAATACACTACCAGTCGCGGTTTTTTGGTCCGCTGTTGGCTGTCTTGTTGGAGCCGGAGAACAGTGCATTGTTCTCTGGTTCTCGACGGGTGACAGCGGGCCGAGGAATTGTGACCAGAAGCGGATCTAGAGGGGGGGTTGGGGGGGTTGCAACCCCCCCCCCCCCCCCAAAAAAAAAAATCCGGGGACCATTTTTTAAAAAAATGCAACTTAATTTTACAAATTTTCATGGGGGTTAATTTGGCAACGACCTCTATACCAAAAAGAGTGGTGTTTTAGATGCAAAAAAACGCCATTTTCACACACAGATTTTCAAAAATTTTCCCTACTGTGGGAGGGGGGACACCCCCTCCCACACCCTCCCCCCTCGCTCGCTCCGCTCGCTTGGACTCGGTCGCTACGCTCCCTCGCATACCACCCCAACCCCCCCTTTATAAAAAGCTGGATCCGCCCCTGGTGACTGGTAGTGTAAGTACCATATTTTATTGTATTTTTTTTGTATTTCTTGTAAAATATTGTTGTGTGATATGATGTGAATTTGTTAATGTAAAAACCTGTATCTTTTGATATTTTATGAATAATAAAGTACCTCAATTGAGGATAAATAGAAAAAAAAAATCTTTTGATTATTGGGCTGAATCTAAACAAAAGGGTGAGGCCTTAGTGACAGGAAAACATGATTAATGTTTAAAAGTGTTTGCCAGCATGTGTTCGTTCTAAATGCGTTCAAAACTATTTTTTCTCTCTGATATATCATAGGGTGAAAACATAATATATTTATCATCATGATATCCATGATTCAGGTAATATATCTTAAACCATTTATATCACCTTTTAGATCCCCTTAGATCACGATAGTATTTTTCATGTTAACAGTTTTGAAAATCATGATCATATGATCGCCGCCTCTGATCATCAATATCTTTTTGAAGGTTCTATAGTGTCACTGTTTCCATCCTGTAGAACTGCATTCATTTCGTCGATGCCACCCCCCCCCCCCCCCCCATGCTTGAACGGAGGATAAAAATAGGATCAGTATAGAGAAAGAACTCCATGAATTTTGACACATTAATGTTGATCAAATAGTATTATAGTTTACTCCGGTCTAAGCCGGGGGCCATAGCTTGAGCTGAAAATTCAAAATTTCGGGGCACCCCCATATCAAGGGGTCTTTTTCTTTCATTCTTTTTTTTTTTTGCCCTGCATTGTTTTTTTTTTTGGGGGGGGGGTAGAACGTCCATCCTATATACACTAGTGGCTATAGGGGCACGATCTTCATAATTTTTGTATGCCTCTTCTTCTTTTTTATATTAAATTTGGTCTATAAAAGCTTGTTTTGTCATAAACAAATAATTATGTTGTTCAATCAAGGGATGATGTGATTCCAACCTTTTTTTTTTATTCGGTGTCCCTACTACGCCCTGTATGTGTCATTAATTTTCATTGTAACATGCTGTTCCAATTGCCAATGTGAAGATGAATTCATTATGCATGGTAAAAAAAAAAAACGAACTGTTGATTTTTTATCAATAAAAAAATAAAGTTTTGATCCCTATTGTTTCCTCTTTTTTTTTTTTTTTTGGGGGGGGGGGGGGGGGAGTCAGTATTAAAGTTCTTGACAATATATACGGACCACATGCAGGGCAGCGTTTTCAATCATAATTTTGATTGACCGAAATAGTGTCGTAAATCCAGTCTAAGTAAGGGGGTTGGGATGGTTGATAACAATAATTAAGCTGAAAATTCCAAATTTGGAGGACATGCACCCCCATATCAAGGGGTCTGAGTGCGGGGTCCAAAGACTCCAAAATATCATCACCTAATTTGATGACGATAGTTGATTCTTATAACGATCATTTAATAGGTTTTTTTTTAATAGTTTTAATTGTGACATTAACTTGTGAACTGCAGTTGGTTTTACTATGCATATTAATATGCGAGGGAGTGAAGCGAGCGAGTAAATTTTCAGTAGTTGGATGACTAAATATTGTCCAAAATGAAACTCATTTCCTGCTCACTGGTTAGAGGTAAGATAAGAATAGAAGAATTGATCATAATTGGGTGCCTCATACTTCTGAAAAGAAGAAATAGCACATGGATGCAAATGCAAATAAAAATATTGTGGCAACTTTGAAAGGAAAGATTGGGAATAATATTTAATATTTTATTCAGAGATGATGCAACTTTCAAAATTCTAAATCAAAGTTCATTCACATTTTGAAGTATTTATTAGATCATCATGCTAATAAATGTTATTATAAGTCTCTTATGGATATGGTAAAGATACGTTAATTATACTGTTCTAACTGTTTATTATTTTTGATCAATGAGTAATGTCATCAGTATTTTATTGTAATTTTCACTTTCTTCTTCTCCTTATCTTTTTTTCTTGGTCGTTGAATTTCTCTTACCCCAAGCTCCTCCCCACAACTGTATCCAGTTAATAGTCGTTGGAATCATTAAGATTCATAAATGAATCATTGTACTACAGTCTTAATAGCCAATATGACGTGATGCAGCGGATATAACCTTTGAAGCAAATTACGTATATACTCCGATTCCGAGCAAAAAAAAATTCGTCTTTAGGATGCGAAGTTTGTATCACCAGAGATTATTATTCTGACTTTCTGTCTTGAAAAGTTCGTTGAAAAGTGGGGGCGGGATAATTCTACAGGCCATTCCCCATCTCCGAAAAGTGTTATCCCCACCCCCTGGGATTTATGCCGTCAGTGGACTGAAAATGACAGACGGAATGCTTTTTGCTTTTTCTTTTAGTTGAGGGGGGTCAATGGTGTTACGAGCCTAAAATCTTTATAAAGGGTAAGGCATGCTAAAATATATATATATAATAAGCTGCAAGAAAGCGAAGCGAGTGAGCAATTGAAAAAAAAAGTCCTACTAAAATCTAGTTTTGTGATAGACTTTGACATGATCCTTTAAAAGTGGGGTGCATGTCTACTTTTAGTAAATGTTAGCTTTCTTTTCCTATTCTTTCTTGTTTCCCCGGCTTGTTTCCTTCTATTTTGGTCGTGAAACTGTTTGGGGTCCATGCTCCCCCCCCCCCAAGGCTCTAAATCTGTATGTCAGAAAAATGTTGATTTGAATAAGTAGAAAAAAATCAGACAAACATAATGCTTAAAATTTCATCATAATCGGATGTAAAATAAGAAAGTTATGAAATACAAAATAGTTATATGTACAATTTAGTCATAATGAAAATGAGAGAATGGATAATGTCACTCACTCACTATTTCTTTTGTTTTTATTGTTTGAATTATGCAAAATTTCAATTTTTACAGATTTGACAATTAGAACCAACTTGACTGAACCATAAAATGTTAAACAATGGTAATACCACATGTTCAGGGAGAAATAAAACTTTGTTTTCACAGGACAGTGAGTGAAAATTAGAATATTTCATATTTCATATACTAAAATACAAAAGAAATAGTGAGTGAGTGATGTAATCAGTTACCTCATATTATACCGACCGAGATCTGCATAATAACCATTTTTTTTAAATTAACATGATTAAAAAAAACCTTTAAAATGTCATAACTTTCTTATTTTACATCCGATTTTGATGAAATTTTCGTTGGATTTTCCTCTTTTTCTTCAAATAAACTTTTTGTGGGGTGGACTTGTCCTTTAAAAGTGGGGTGTCTACTTTAAGTACATGTTATCTTTATTTCTACAATAAGACGAGGTACTACATACATTACATGTAAGGACTAGATCAATAATGCGACTATGCGAGCGCGAAACGCGAACTTATATTTTGTTGTTGTAAAATTGAAAATGGGCCTCTGAGGACTCTTGTCGTTTCTCTTGGTTATTTCCCTTTTATTTTTTTCAGTTCTCATTTTTTTATTTTCTCCACTTATTTTACAAAGCATCATAAACAAGAAAAAAAAAGAATACTAAAATAAGGAAGTGGCATTATAATTAAATAAACGGGCACACCTCATGTGGCTTGGTTGCGGGGAGGGGTAAATGTTTAAAAGATAATGACATTTACAAAATCATAAACATGAACATGTCATTCTATTTCATCCTGGAATTTTCTTCTTTCTCCATCGAGTCCATCCATATATTTTTAACAATTTCTGAAAGGAATGGTTTCATTCAATAACAATAAACATAAGACAATTCCGAAAAAAAAAAATCGCTTGTCAACATGCATTTATAAGGCAATCAATATACTACCATCATCATGATCATAATATACTTGTCATAATGATGGGGGTAATAACATAGGCCACCACCCACCTGGAATTATTGAGGAATATATCCCCCATCATCCCAAACTTTGTGGAATAGGAGGTGAACCGATGTGTCTTTTTACTTCCACCAAGTTCCTGTTTCTAAAGTCTAATATCTGAAACCTCTGTTTTCCTGAATGGCCAGATTTGCATCACCCCATATCGGATCAGGAAATAAAATGAAGATGATTGAACAAAGAGAAGAAGAGATAGGCTTACGGTTTCAGCGATATAAATACGAAGCCCATTTTAAGTTTTAACTCATAAATAATGGATTTATCAACTCTAATAATCCCGCGATCTACTTGTCTTATGATAAGATTTCCAAGTAGAAAGTGTATATCCAACAGAAGTCTCTCATTCATTGGTCAAATGTTTTTCGATGATGAGCCAATCAATTCACACGTAGTAGTTACCCCGACACCCCACCGGCACCCCACATATTATCCCCCCTCCAAATAATTTCACTCTATTTAATGCAAATGGAACATTAAGAATTGTATCTTTTGCAAGGTTACAAAAGTCTTTTTCTTTTCACTCTTCTTCTTGCTCCTCAATTGCACCAGACCCGTGTCTCACTGAGTGTATACTGCGCTGTTAATGTGGCGCCCTGCACCTGTGCTGTGTACTTGCATGCTACCATAACAACGGGTCAAGCGAGTCGAGTAGGTCGGCCGTGTATGAACTTTTATGTGATCAACTTAACTTTTAGTTGTAACCACTTGAGGGAGGTTTTGTAACTGCTAAATACATTCATATAGTCGAAATGTCAGCAAAGGCACTGGCAAAGTTACCACCAATTCAGAGATCGAGGTAAATATCAAATTTTCGACTTAATTATCAAACGTTCTGTGCGACAAAATTCGCACGGTCTCTCCGGAGTGCCACTTTTCTAGGCCGGTAGAGCCGGCTAAACTAACATGGACAATCCGCTCGTTCAGCGGCCAGCTAGACAGGCTGGTATTGGTAGTGGACGTGGTAGTGGTACAGTATGCCGGCGTCACCCTGATCCCTTCAATCTAGCACTAAACGTTGTTTACATGGACCTACTAAAATATACTGCATAGACAATACAAGGCATGCCCAATACAAAAGTGCATGTCAATCATTAATCCAATTTCCATTTTTCCAATGAATGTGTAAATTATGTTCATAATCATATGATTATCATTATGTAGACAGCTGGCAGCCGTCTGTTTCGAAGATTTTTTTCCATTTAAAAAACAAATTTCTCCTCGTACACAGGCGGTTCGCGATCGTGCAGCCGCCATTATGATTAGGGGGTTAATAACGCAAAATCCCCCCCGTCGGTGCTCATCGATTTTTGTCTTTAATTATGTCATAGAAATATATAAAAAGAACTGGACCAAATTAAAGATTATTCCGTTTTGGCCTGAAATGCACCAAAACGGAAAAAATAAACTTAAAAGGAAAAAAAAAACAGTGACTTACTTCGGCTGTCGCGCAACTCCCACTTCCCTGGTTTATCCGAACTTAATACATAAACATATGGCCATTGATCCCTGTACAGATCGAGTTAGAACTTCGGTCTCTATAGTTGGTGAGTGGAGCCAACGGAGTTCAGCGGAACAACCAATATAACAGAGACCGAAGCTTTTGGTCTAATGATTATGATGCCAGGGCCCAGCCCAGGGCGATTTTTTCAGCCGAGTGCACACTGGATCTTCGCCATAGAATTTTGAGATTGTGATATTAGCTAAACCGTCGACTTAGATCTACTTTATAAATTCCGTTGAGTGATTTTGACTATAGGATCTTGCCTTCTATTTGGTATTTATGAAAATAGGCATAACAAAGTGAATAAATATAGATCTAGTTTTGCAAAGCTTTACTAGAAATAAAAAGTCAAGCAGACAAAGCCATGGTAAGATAATTGTATCAGATGAAGGTTAAAATACCATTAAATTGGTATCGCATTTTGCAAAATGGCGATTTTTTACTTTGTCCAGAATCTCAGATTTTCTTGGAACCAACACAAAAGGTAACAAAATGAGCTGCCGTTTTGCCAATATTTTCACAAATGGGGACCTTAAAGAAAATTTCCCAACTGGGTTATTTTTGGTTGCTTTTTCTGTATAGTGATATCGGTTTTTCAAGATATTAGAGTCTAATTACTTTGTGAGAATGCAACCAAACCAAAAATATGGCAATTTGTCTTGAATCAATCTACAATCTTAAGTGAAAAGTTATATCTAACGTAATGTGATCTCTGAAATTGAATTTGAACTGTAAAATTTGAATCTAGAAATATATTTGAAGTTTCATTCGATCTGGCTCTATTTTAATAGTCTTTAAGTTTTGTTTGTTTCATGTAAGTTGTACATTTTGCCGTTTGACAAAAATTAATCTGTTCTTAAATCTGTTGCAGTCCACCTCCACCAGCAAATATCAATGCTGTGATATCACCTCGGGCAGGTAAAGCTTTCAGTGGACTCCAAGGACCAAGCTACCAGATAGGGGAAGGTGGCAAACACAAACTACCTGAACCTCAAGCATTAAAGGTAGACACCAAGCATTTCATTTAATGTTGATTGTAAAATTCTTTGGTAATAATATGTAAAGGGGTACTCTGGGCTGAAAATGATTTTATCTAAATAAATTGAGTACAATTCATGGAGCAAAATGCTGAAAATTTCATCAAAATCTGATAACAAATGACAAAGTTATTGAATTTAAAAGTTCAGCAATATTTTGTGAAAACAGTGATATGCACATCATGAGTATTCATGAGGTGGGGTGATGATGTCACATCCCCACTTTCCCTTATGTTATTACATGAAATCATCATTATTTCATATATTCATTCATGTGAGTATGATATGTCACCCTTATAATAAAATATGATGCAGTGATGAATATCTAAAATCAGTCGTCATTCCTCTTTATTTTTTTAGTTCTTGGAGGACAAAATTTTAATAAACATAGTTTCATTCAATAAAATAGAAAATTAGAACAAGTTGGGATTTGAGATTATCAGTTTGCTCATTGAATATTCATGAAGACATACATCGAACTGTTTCAATGAAATAATGCAAATCTGTAAATATACATAATTTTGTTATTCCTTGTCTGATTTTGACAAAATTTTAAATATTAGTTTAATTTTTCTTTGTCTGTTCAAGTCATAATATTTTCAGCCTGAAGAAGGTTGTTGACACCCACTTCTGCTTGTTACAAATATTTAAATGTATATTCTGCACATGTGTACACAGAAGCTGATCCAGTTGTGAATGATCTTTCAGGCACAGTAATGATAGTATGTGTTGCATCCTCTATCAAGAATTTAGGCAGCTGAAATCCGTCTGTTTGGAGGAGTTTTAAAAATAAGTGTTTTTTTTTACTTTATGAAACTTCTCCTCCATAGTTCATTGGAAAAAGTGATGAACAGAGACTGAAGCTTTCAGTCTAGCAAGAATTTTGTAGTATAAAGATGCTATGTGTCTTTCACAGCAGATTTGCCTTATTCCCCTTTGTTATATCTCTGATAAATGTGAGGAATGGTGATGAAGCAATGTAGGATTCCTGCATGAAAGACGTGCCTCTGACTTAGGTTAAGTAATAAGGTTCCTATTAAAGTGGGTGCATGGACAACGTGCTCTTATTTACATTGCTTTAAGTGAGCTAATAACCTGGGCGGCAATGATTTAAACTTTTTTTGGGGGTGAACTTTGGCCAGTGTCATCCCCATTGATCCAATAACATCTTAACAGCATTAATTTCTTTGTCAATGATATTGCCTTCCTTCATTTCAACTAACAGCCGTTTGTAGATACAAAGGCAGGAAACTTGGATACATGGCCAGCCCATGCCACAGCTCAGGCTGCAGCCCGCCCCTCCCTGCCATCCTCCCAGAGGCCAAGGGGTTCCAGCGCTGATGGATATGGCAGAGGACAAAGCACTGGGGAAGGCGGAGGTCCACATCAGTCGATGGTACCAAAACCAAAGTTCCTGGAGCAGTTGGAAGTCTTTCTCAAAAAAGAACTCAGAAATGTGGACGGAGGAAGGGCAGGTCCAAGTGACACAAGATTACAGGTGAGCATCATTAAAAAAAACATTTTCATTGATTGTCTCAAATGATAGTCATCTAGTGGAGTGTTTCACAAAACCATAATTAGTCTAATTTTTTGGTCATTCCACAGAAATAAAATTTTTAACACACACTTTGTGGGTTATCCGAGAAAATACAGATTTTGAGAAGGTAGCCCTTATATAAAATAGCACCTGTGAGAGTGTGTGTGTCTTATCCTGGTTGTATTAATAGGCAAACATACAAATCAAATGCTAATACAAAAAAGAGATTAGAATTTGAAATTAGAAGGGAAAGGGCAGAGGAATACTAGAATGGGTTCAATAGACAGAGAAAAGTGGCATAACATCATCGTCAGTGTCTGAAATCAATATTTGTAATATTGAAATGTTACTTTCATATCACCTTGAAAGAATTAGCTGGTTGAATCTCCCTCCTGTTGAATTCATTAACCTAATATTTTTATTGTCTAATTGGAATGACTTTTGAAATATATATTCTTGCTTTTGTTATATTACTTTTTTTATCAGGCATATCGGGAAGTGTTTGAGTACCTGATTGAAGATTTCAAGGCCTATAAACCAATCTTTTCTGCCATCAAGAATGAATATGAAGTCATGTTATCACATCAAAGGGAAAAGATCAGAGAACTTGAACCTCTTAAGGTAACATGCATTGCATGCAGTATAATCTGAAAGTTTCACAACATACATAGTTATTCTATTGTCCCAAGTGTATGTGCTTTCTGGTTGATTCCAAACAGCATCTACATGTATCTTATTTGAATCATTATGTAAAGGAATAGTGTGAGGTTGTGAAAAATGATTTGCGCTGATAATAATAATGATAATAAACTAGTATATGTAAAGCAAAAGAAAAACATAGCACAAAACCATACAAATTTACTCTAGGTCCTTTACAGACAGCTTTCCAATATTTCAGGATTACAAAAGAAATAAGTAAGTCTTACCTTGTGAAACTCACTTTTCTCAATAGGCAACTACCTGTAATTGAAGTCACATTTAGATTTGAAATTCAGATTATCATAGTCCTCGCCTTGTGCAGGATTGTACTCAAATGAAATACATATTTGACATGAAACATGTATTCCCCCTTTTATCCCGAATCATCCGTGTTGGTGACAGTTTCAGAGCAGTGTGATCAAAGGTCATTTTACATGGCATGATTGATTAATGATCACACTGAAATCAAATCCAGATTTTAAATCAATCATATAAATATTTCCCCCTCTATCTGACGCAGTCCATGCTGGTAACGGTATCCGAGCAGTGTGACCAGAAGATCATGGCTCTACGAGAAGACGAGAGACAGGAGATGAAAGACCTGAAGAACGAGAAACAAGCTCTCCTGGACCGCATCGGTGGGATGAGGGAGGAACAGTTCTCATTACAGATGCAGATTGAAAAGGTAGTAATAGATGACTCTAATTGAAATATCCTCCTTAACCTCTGGGTAGTGGACATACAGGACAACAAAGAAAATTTTTCACCAAACAAAGGAAAATACCACTGGATAAGTATCCAGGACATGACCTAGCCGACTCTTAGTATCTATGGAAATCTGAACAAATTATCGAGGTTAACAAAGTTAATTTGATTTTCATTTGTTTTTCAATATGGAATCTCTTGGATATATAATTATTTGAAAGACTTTAAGAATAAATTTGTGTGAAAGCAGCTAGTCTGTATTGCCATGAGCAATTTAAAGAAAATATACAATTTTTTGTGTGAACAGTGTTTGAAATTGAGATCTTGTGAATATGGAAGGTAAAAATACAATGAAAACAATAGCTTAGGGTTGGTCTTACGCAAAGGTTATCATGACAAAGAAATAGACTTTTGGAAATAAAGAACTTCTAGTCATTCTTGATGTGTCACTATTGTGGAATCACCGTGGTTCAATGGTTCTGATCTTTGCCTTCCAACTAGAGGATCATTTTTCAAGTCCGACCCATGATGTATATTTCCTTTTGCATGAAATTCATCCATATCAGGCAGAACTTGGGAGTAGTAATGGGCAGTTTGTAGGAATTTTATTCTTTGAAAATACTTGTACACCTGTATGGGTACGGGCTAAAGACAGGTAATATGACAATTTATGCCTCAATTGCTCTGGAGAATAGATTTGTGCACTCCGCTCAAGAAATGGCCTTGTTGATATTGAGTCACAAGACAGCTATGCCCTCATTCTGAAGTCTGGTTTACACCTAGACCATGGTCGAACTCTGTGCTAACATTATGGAAGGTCGAAAATGTCAGAAGTTTGTTTTACATTGTTTCATATGTTTACCTTGCTCTTTCCTCATGCTTTTATGCTGAAGAAAATATTTCAAACCATTATTTCCTGATAATTATGAGTAAATTATTTGTCATATATATATAAAAATTATAAATTTAACTTGCACTGTGAGAGATTGGTGTCTTAGTTGACCATCCATATGTAAACCACAACTTTAAACCATCTAAATTAAACCCTAGTTCAGAATATAGACCCTAGAGTGTTTAACCAACCTGAATGCCGACTATGTTGCACGTCTTCCATTATTAATCCTCGGTGTAATGATAATGCATGTGATTCTCTTTCTCTTTGAACCCCATCACAGCTCCAAGAGAAGATAGCTGAACAGTATCAGATGTATCGTGATGAGTGTGACGCTCGTAAGTTACTTGTCTCTGATATCAACGACCTTCGTTACCAGCAGGAGGATTATCAGAAGGCCCAGGGTAACCAAGAGGTCCCTGCTGAAGCGAAGGAAGACCCCGTCAAGATGAAGATTGCTCTCAGGTAAGGGTTAAAGGGGAATGAAACCCTGGAGCTTGTGTGAAGACGTACAAAATCAGAGAAAAAGAGCAATGAAAGTTTGAGAACATATTAGGTACTGGTATACAATAAGAAAGAGGTGAGCATATAAATGTGGAGAATGCTAATGCTATATGGAGATCCTCCCATTTGCCCTGTGATATAGCTGTCTGCTGTCACACTTTAAAGGAAAATGAAACCTTTGGAACAACATAGCTTGTGCGAAAACACAAAAATCAAAGAAACAGATCAACGCAACTTTGAGAAAAATTGAATAAATTATAAGAAAGTTATGAAAATTCAAAGTTTAGATCATTATTGTAATGTAGATCCTCCAATCGGCAATGCGACAAAGATGTGTGATGTCACATGTGAACAACTTTCCCATTACTTTTGTTCATATTTCACTTAAAGTGCCTCTTTTATCATATCACATGTATTCTTTCTCTAGGAGGGCATGTAATACAGATTTTCAACGAATACATTATGAAGAGTTTGTATCACCATAAGGAGGAGCAAAAAGAGACATTTTGGGGATATTTTATAGTCCATCAAAGGGAAAGTTGTTCACATGTGACATCACACATCTTTGTTGTAGTGCCAACGGGAGGATCTCCATAGCATTAGTAATCGCAATTTTCAAATGCTCATAATTTTCTCATTATTTGTCCAATTTTCTCAAACTTTCTTTTATCTTATTCTTTGATTTGTCTTTTTCCACACAAGCCCACTTGTTCGAAAGGTTCCATTCCCCTCTACTCTCTTCCTTGATGGATGTAACGCAAAATTTTAATTATTTTAATTCTGCAGTAAACTTTAACTATGGACTCGCCATGATGCAGAATGTGGTAAAAGTTTTGTTTGTGTTTGTTAATGCATTCATTTATTCCAACTGAGTGTTCCTAGTTTGAATCCTAAAACTGTTGAAAATTTGCATGTAAGTCAAACATGTATACTGATATTTGTATTATAACTGACAACACACATACTAAGATAATGGGGCAAGGAAAAGCATTGACTCAGATTATGGACTTACATCTTCATGTTTCCAAAATTCTTGAACTTTTTCTTGACTGCTTTGTTTACACTTGTCTTTGTTTAGTTTTCTTGGTGCTGGTAAAAAATGACTTCAAATTGCAAAGTCAAGCAGAAATATGCATGCTTAACAGCTTGTAAGCTGGTATTACACTCACTCCTATATGCATTCAATTCAATAGATTGTTTTATTCGAAACTGTTTGTTTGTTTCTTTGCGTTGGAATGAGGATGTAAATAGAGCTTTAATGATATCGATACTAGAGAATATATTTTTCCATAATCATGGTCTAAACAACATTGTTTCCAATGAAACCATGAAATAAATCAATTTGATTGCTCTTTTAGAAAAGCGCGGGAGGATCTAACAGATGCAACTCAGAGATTGAACGAAATGATAGCCAACTATGGTGATGTGGTTCCTAGAAGAGATTTTGAATTACTGACAGCGGAACATAAGGTATGTTGGTTTGAATTAAATCAATCAAATAACGTGTAGTGCAACTTTTCAAAAGTCTGTGCTGTGTAATTTAGCAGGAATCCTGCTTTAAGAGCACTGTGTGTCTTTTCATTGTAGTTTTCCAACATTCCCCACTACTCTGTCTGTGATGGAATGTGAGGATTGGTAATCTAAAAGCTGCTTGCTTACTTCTTGTGCAAAAGACGCCACTCTTTTGACGAGGTACCTAATACAGGAAACAGCAAGACTGGTACACCCCCAGGTCCTAGGTCCACTGCCAACTCGTCCACTCACCACATGGTCTACCTTTATTTAGTCCTATGCCATTCCGTCCATCAACATTTCGTCTGACAATTTGGTACAATAACCATTTGGTCCAATCATCACTTCGTGTAATCACCAGTTCGTCTATAACCATTTCGTCTCATAACCAGTCTAATATTCGTTTCATTTTCATTCATTTTGCCCAATTAAAACTTAGAGAGTCAAAAAGGGGCCTAAGCTTTCGATCCTAGCAGAATCTTCGTCGGAGGCAGATCCACCGTCAACACAGCAAAGCTGGACACTCCAGTTGGCCGCCATTTTAACCTCCCCAACCACTCCATCACTGACATGATGCTACAGGGCATCGAATCTTTAGGTACCCGTCCTGACTCAGTCCGTACTAGCAGAGAGAAGCTCTGGATGAGACAACTTCGCACCACCCAACCTCATGGCCTGAACATCCAAGAGGGGAACGACTGATTATTCTTTCCTATCCACTTTCAATTTATATATACATATAATTTTTCCCCTCAGCTCTTTTGAATAGTTACATTATAGTTTCTTCCTCTACTTTCCTCCCACTTTTCCTTCCTTATTCAGGCGATATAATAATTATTATATATATATATTTTTTTTTCTCCACTCACCTCTTTTAGATTTACCACATTTGCTTATTTACATGTATACTATGGTTTCTTCATAATACACCCCCTCTCTTCTATATTTGCTTTAACCTTTTTGGGCAATTTGCTTCCTCTTTTTCACAAATACAGGTTTTTTTTTTTCTCTCTTTTTTTTTTCTTTCTTTCTTTTTTTTTTTTCCCTACTATAGTCTTATGTTTTTTCCCGTCACACCTAGCGGATTACAATATCAGTTACACCATATGTGTATTTATATTTTTCATATACATTTCTTTTTTGGATATATTTATATACATGTCACTTATAGTTACATATTTACACTTACCTTCTTCTCTTAGTTTGTTTAATGCCTTATCATATATACTTATATGTCTTTTGCACATTACCAGTTGTTCCCCATTCTTTTCCTTTTTTCCCCACTCTTATGCACCAGTTTATTATGCCTTTCTTTGTAACCTGTTTGACCCACCTCTCACTAATTATCTTGTTATTCATCTCTTCCTCATACCCTCTATCACTGTTTTGTTCCAGATCCTGTTTGATGTTGCCTGCCTCATTATCTTAATCCCTCTTAGCTTGAGGTCTTTTACTGGCCTTACTTACACTAACTTCCCTTTGTGTCTGCCTACTCCTTTTCTTTCATCCCCTTCACTAACGTGATTGGTCTTCTCTACTCACTAATGCCCCTTTTGTCTCCTTGTTTCTAGTGTTGCTGTAGCTTGTCTGTGGTCTATATTATGGTTGTTCCACTTTATATGTTTGTCCTTTTGCCTCGGACGAAGATTCTGCTAGGATCGAAAGCTTAGGCCCCTTTTTGACTCTCTAATTTACTCCATTGGCTCTCTTTTATTAGATAAGCAGTTTTCAGCAGCTTATTTTTGCAATTAAAACTTAGTCTAATTAGACCAAGTGGTATATGGACTAAACGGCTATTGGACCAACTTGTTATTTGACAAAATGGTGAATAGACTAAATGGCAATTAGACCATGTGGATATTGGACAAACTGATGGTAGACCAAATATAAGTAGACAAATTGGCACTGGATGATATGAAAATAGTCCCCATCTTGTGAAAGAGTACTTGATTTAGATCAACAATCACAAAACTTTGAGATTGATTTCAGTTATGAGCTTAAAGTATCAATCTCAGAGATAAAATACTCTTTAAAAGATAGAGCTGGTTCCATTCTATTCTAATCACAGAGTTCTACTTGGCAAGTAAATAAGAAGGGGAAAAAATTATTTTTGAATGTGTATTTTTCATTTCAAGTTTGGTTATAACTTTTCTGATGTGGATCTAATTTGAGGTTAAATGTGGGCTTGTTTCAAAGTAATTAATAGGTTTTTTTTTTGTTTACCATTTTTTGAATTCAAGCTGTCAATGATAACATTTATGATATAATCCAAAATTGAATGTACTCAAACTTTGTAAAACATTATATTGACGGTTTTATTTACAGAAATTGCTAGAAGAACATGAGACTTTGAATGGTGACTACAATCAGCTGAGAGCAGAGCATGAGTGAGTATATGTTTCTTTTATCAACTAGCCTAGCTTCTTATTCTGATTTTCTTGTCACTTTAATCATTGACATTTTTATTTCATAAGAATTATTCATAAAAGGATGGGAAAGATTCATCAACGCTGATTGAAATTCTTTTAAGAATCCACGGTATGCATAAAATATTCACATTGAGAAACAATACAACAAATTGGAGGTGTCATTAAAGTAGAAAAGAGGTGGGATTGAAATGAAATTTGTAGATGTAGACAAATTTGTATTGAGTGTTGTTTTGTCTTATGGCAGCCATGACTGGGGGGCTTCCAGAATGCATAACAAAAGAAATGTATATAGATGCACCTAGCTCATTGCTGATTGGCTGATAGCCAAGTGGTAACCCCCCAGCTATGGCTGCCATAAGTTACATTGCTCTGAAGTGGGATTGGTCTATATAAGCAGAACACGATGCATGAATTGGTTGATTCTCTTGCATTTGAGTCAACTATTTCGATGTAACAAACAATTTACGTCATGTAATGTTATTTACAGCTTGTTAAAACTATTTTTCCCCTTTCCTTTGTGTATGTTACAGGGCTCTGTTGGATGTGAATAAGCAGATCATAGCACAGAGAGATGACTTCTACCAAGAGCTTGAAAACCTCAAGAGAACAGCAACACCAAGGTTTGTATAACGGGCAAATTATCTCAATTAACACCCCGATCCCACTTCTCTGACTGTCTCCTGTCTCTCACTTATTGCGACTCTCCAACACTCTTTTGCCCTCCCCCCACACCATTCCATTGTAATCCCTGCTTTTTTCTGAAGCTGTAAGTTGCAATAACATCTGCATTCCCTCACTGACTGACAAGGCTAATTTATGGCCATCAGCTGTGAAATTGATATTGATTCTGGTGATGTGACTTTGTAGAGTGCGTATTAGATGTTGAATTTTATAAAATAGGTGTATTATTTCAAGCATCGCGATTGGCCAATATGCGTCACATGACATCCAACTTTTTTTGTGCATGCACGTCAGTGCAAAGGTGCGCAATGAAAATTGACATTGCACGCTCAAGCAGACCAGTGCGGTAGAAGTCCCGGGAGAAGTCCAACAAAACTGTACTATTACTTTTTAAGAATTTGTTTCTGTGTTGCTATTTTATAAAACAAATAATGCACTTGCTCTGTCGTGCGTAAAAGTAAATGCAGAGAAAGCTCGGTTTCTTCAGATGGTGCACACTGGGCACTCGCCACCAGCGGCTCGTGCACAGTGCGGCACCTATCTAAAGAAACCTCGCGTCCTCTGCAATATATTATGGGATTCAAACGGAGAATGAAAATGCGACAAAAATAGAGTTTGATGTTCAAATGTTTATTGATTTCCCCTTTTTTTTGTCCACGTACACCCACACACACACACAAAAATGTTCCCATCACTTCACATCTTCATGATTAATATTTGTGATTGGATGAAATCAATTAATGTCTAATTGAAAGTAGTGCCTCATGAACAATACATTATCGATAAAAAAAATATATTATACACAGTGCGTAGTGCGTCCCAGAAAAAAGGAAACTGAGATTCTCATGTCTTTTTTTTCTTCAAAGGCAAATAAATTATGATATTTTATTTACATAATGATATAGTTCAATTATTCGTCTTTAATTTGATACCATATATGAGACGAACACTTCACGCATTAATGAGCAAGTCGAGTTTGAAATTTTAAAGTCATAACCAGGCTGCGCAGAAAAATTGGACAAAATTGGTTCGTGATACGACAACCATGCTTATTTGACGATTGGCTCATTAGCATTTCTTTTGTATCCTTTGTTAGGATTCTCTCACTGATCCCTGAAATGAGAGTAAATTCAGATTCACCCATGATTTTCTGCGCAAATCGTTTCTGATATGTCTCGATATTCATTGTTTGTAATCTGCCATGCGTGAACGATTTGCTAAGCTCTTGGTTTGAAATTAGAGATTAGATTCCACTCTTGCCATGAGTATCTCTGAAAATGGGTTTCCTTTTTTACGGGACGCACTGTATATACTGTTACAAATGCTCTTTGGTATTCTTCACAGACCTGACTGGGACCGCTGCGCTGAGGTGCTGGAAGGAGGCGAAGAGAGATGGGTTCAAATCTCTCAAGGCAAGAAGACCGATCAACTCGTCACGTTACTCCTTAAAGAGATCATGGGAGACGGGGAAGGCTACGAGTACTTTGAACCAAAGGTGAGTGATGCGGTTGCCATGGCAATCGAAGTCAACAGTGCGGTGGTCACAGTGAAAATATTGGGATGCCATGGTTATAAGCTATATTCATGTAATGGTGGAGTAAAGAGTTTTTTGTTCTTGACCGTTAGTAAGCCATGAACCTTGGTTTTAGATGAACAATTGATGAGGTTATGCTTGGTATTGTTATGGTGACAGTATACATGCAAACGATACCTGTGACTCGTATAAAGAATCGCAAGTGGCGTAACTTGACTGTAACTTTGAGATTAATTTGAGGTAGGGGGTAAGATCGATTTAATCAGTTGCAGTTCTTTTGAGGACAAGGGCCCATGTTTTGTGAAAAGCGATGTATGTGTCACAGTTGTCAGTGCTCTGATTATTAACCTCGGGAGTGTTTCACAAAGAGTTAAGTATGACTTGGAGTCGCACTTAAATGTCCAGTTGCATGTCGAATAAACGGCATCACTGCATTGGTCAAATTATGCTAATAGGACGCGCGCTACTGTGTATTAATCAAATAAGATTATCATGTGAGCATCAGCACTGAGCATGACTTTAACTTTGACACAACATCTGCTCCTGCGACAACTGCTCCGGTCTTAATTTTGTCTAAGATGTAGGGTTAGGGTAAGGGTTGCAATAAGGTTTCATGTTAGGTTTAGGGTAGGGTATAGGGTTAAACCCAGGATTGAAGTTGGTCATTCGATTAGTGTGTGGAATTTAGAGCGGAGCAATTGTCGCCGGAGCATATGCCATGGAACCGACTTTAACTCACAGTTCAATGTTTGTGAAACACCCCAACCCCCTGCAGTAAGAAATTTGCTATGACATAGGATAAGGTAGATAAAATTGAATAATGTATCTTGAATCAAATTACTGCCAAGATATCTAAGGTGTTCACTACTTCCCAATTCTTTCTATCCCGCCACCCAGGGTCTTGGTGATGATGTACCTGTGTACATGCGATATGAAGGCAAGCTGAGGAAGAGAAAGATGGATGAGAATGATGCTGGTATCCTCATCAAAGAAATATGGAGGGAGAAAACAAAACAAAATCAAGAGGTAAGTTATGTTAACTCACATAAACAGGATTCTTAGGGAGCTTTGCAAGAAATTTGCAATCGATATCATCCCTCCCCCTCTGCATGTTCCCATACCGATTTACCGATTTGCCTCCGCCATCAACTAGTCAACCATTTCCGTCAATCCCAAATAGTATCCAGAAGTTGCTAGGATAGCCAAATTTTACTCAAATTTCTAACAGAGAATGTTTATTTTTTCAGCATTTTTATCCTTGAACCTATTAATACAAACTTTATGGGAATGGTAAGAACAGTCAATTTTTGTGAAAACTAGGATTGAGACAAGGATGTCGGTAAACTTGAGAAAGATAACTCTATAGAGAAATGACACACTTGGCTCTCAATGGGTTTATTTCATGATTTAACTTAGTACACAGTTGTCAATATGGACCAGAGTTTATGGATCGTATTGTGACCTCAACATCAAAGACAATATTGGAAAAAGGGGGGAAGTAGATTGAAAAAGAAGCATTATTTTCATCAGTAGGATGCTTGCTTATAATAAACCACAGATTAATTATATTTTCTAGTATTTTGTAACTCATAAATCTCACTTTAAAACTCAATGCTTAATTCAAATCATTGTCCTGGTTTAATCTTAAAAGTTGCAAGGCTTCCACACTGTAGTGGTTCCTAATGCTGCAGTCACATTTCCCCTTCAGCGGCTGTATGGCGAGTCGAAAAGAGCAGTTTTATTCAAACCACATGTATGTAGCTATTTCAAAAAAATGTTAAAACGGCTATTTATGACTTGCCGTACGGCCACCGTCGAGCAAAAATGACTGAGGTATTATATCATGTAATGGTATGTTATGTTGTGTTATGTTTAATTGAATCAAAATTGATATGAAATATTCCTTTATACCCTCTAGAGGGGAGAAGCAGGTCCAGAGCCTATGGATATCTTCCTTGCATCGTTCATGAGACAGAAGTATCCCGAGGAGAAACTTGCCTTTGAGTGGACATACATGCTGCTTAGTATACTAGAAGAGAATGAGAAGGAGAACCATCTAATGCTCTTTTACAAGACACTCATCGGAGAGGTGAGAGTTGATATGAGACTTCATTTTGTTTTACTAAGGTATCTTGGTGTGATGATGGGTTAAATAGATTTATTGGTCATTAGGCAGTTTGAAATACTGTTTAGATTGATAAGATATTAGGTTAGAAATTCAAAATTCTGTTCTGTATGTGGTATTGATCATTCATTACACTGCTATATTATGACTTTTGAGAGGGAGGGGGGGGGGGGGTAATAAACTTCCTAATTAGTAGTCAAGAAACATTTGGAAATAGCCATTAGACAACATATGTTATTTTAGTCTAGTATTTTGTCATTTCGTAGCGAAATTTTGTGGCTTATCTGTTAGTATGCTTTGGCATGTATTTTTGTTCTCATATCATTTAGTACTGCTATCAAATATTTGTGTTTGATTTTTCTTTTTCCTTTCTTTCAGATGGATGAAGATGTTTATCATAATCAGTTAGAGGTCTTATCAGAGCTCATGGCTGCATTCAAGAAGGCTGATGAAGAGGAAGGGGGACAGGTAAGTAACCCTGAACAAGATGATGAAGATGATGATGATAACGATGACAATGATGATGACAATGGTGATGATGGTGATGATGATGATGTTGATGATGGTGGTGGTTTTGGTGATGGTGGGGATGGTGGTGTTGATGGTGACGATGATGATGGTGATGATGTCGGTGGTGGTGGTGATGATGACGATGATGATGATAATGATGATGGTGGTGAAGATGATTATGATGATGATGATTATGACAATGACAGTGGTGATGATGATATTGAAGATGATGATGGTGGTGGTGGTGATGATGATGGTGGTAGTGGTGGTGGTGGTGGTAGTGGGGTGAGGGTGGTGGGAGTGGTGGTGGAGATTGTGTTATAGTGGAGGTAGATAATTAAATTTCTGTGTTTCAAATTGCTTTTCATGTATATAAAAATCTTTCATCTTTTTCCAGGGGAGTTTCAACAAGGATATCGTAGAGCTAGCCTTGCGAGAGTTCTTCCCCATCAAAGATGATGATAGCATTCAAGCCCTGGTCGATGCTGCTGTTCAAGAACTTCAGCCTGAAGATGAGACTAAACTTCTCTATGAAGAACTCTTCACAGAGGTGTGTTAATATCCATATTTTACTGTCGTATCAGAATACTTGCCTCCAATGTTTTATTTGTAATTTGTTGCGAAAATCTTCATGTAAAATCGGTCATTGTCTGTTTGTCACTATATTCATGCTACATTGATTTTCACTGTATCAAATGTGAACTGGAATTCAATATGTATATATTCAATGTAGTAACATTGTTATATAAGGGCCCCTTAACAAAAAGAAATGCAATCACTTGCGAAGTGGCAATAACTAATCACTATCGTTCAACATTCCTGTTATCAACCAATCAGAAAAGTTCTTTCAATGAAAATCTTTGTACCTTTTGGACCCAGAATCCTCCGTCTTGAATTCCTCCTGTAACTGATTACTTCCAGCAACACATGTATTTGTTCTGTATTGTGTAGGGGTAGGTATGTGTGTGATTGGATTTTTTTTTTTAATGTGTGATAATCATATATTTACATTTGGGGACTTATTTCTGATGTCACCATCCAAAAACATGACCAGGGGCTTGAACCACTGATCTCCAAATCCTCCATAACTTCCTTTTGCAGTTGGATTACGGATGCATGCCAAAACGTCTTAACTGTCATATTTTTATCTCTTTATTCAGGAGGAGGACGGTACTGTTGGGCCATTTATCTCACTTCTCAGATCTCAAGAACAAGAAGAGAAGCTACAGTATGTAGATGACATCAGGAAAGAACTGGAAGGGAAAGAGTAAGTTTTAATATAACTGCTGAATTCATATCGAGTATAAAATATTTGATGCTCTGTTTCAAAAGATTTGTAAGCATGTTTCTTTTTTTTAACTGACAATAGATTAACATTGAACAACAGCTGGACTGGTTGACATTTGGTAACTAACTTTTCTAAATTCATATCGAATATAAAACGTCGATGTTCTGTTTCATCAGATCTGCCAACATGTTTTTATGATATGAACTACTGACATTAGATCAATATTGAACAGTTACTCTACTGATTAACATTGAGTAACTATCACTTCTCAGTTCAAATCAAGTATAAACATTGATGTTCGGTTTCGTAAGATCTGCCAACATGTTTTTATGATATGAACTACTGACATTAGATCAATATTGAACAGTTACTCTACTGATTAACATTGAGTAACTATCACTTCTCGGTTCATATCAAGTATAAACATTGATGTTCGGTTTCGTAAGATCTGCCAACATGTTTTTATGATATGAACTACTGACATTAGATTGTCATTGAACAATTACTCTACTGATTAACATTGAGTAACTATCACTTCTCAGTTCATATCAAGTATAAAACATTGATGTTCTGTTTCATAAGATCTGTCAATATTATCTGTAAATAACATTGATTAACATTAGATTAATATTGAAGAATCACCAAATGACAACGTCCAGATTTTTATAGATTTTTGCCCATGGAAATTAAACAAGGGGGCCCATATGACGTCATAATGAACTACATGTAAGTCGCATGTCAATTACCAAAATTGATCCTAAAGTGATGATGCCATAATGTGATAAGTGATATGACTTGTTAAATGATATTTCTCCCTCTTTTGTTTTTTTTTGGGGGGAGGGTGTATAGATGATAATAATTATATTGGATGGCTTTATTTCATTAAATACCAGAAATATTCCACTCGTTAGGGCCAATATTCCTCTCATCTGCGATTTGTGGAATATTTTCCAAATTCTTGGAATATTTCTGGTATTCCATTCTGAGCCATCTAATATAATATAATTACTTGCTCACCTCACTATTATGATAATCTTTTTAAAAATATATTTCCAGCACACTGCGATTTATTTCACTATCTAACCATAATTAGTTCCCTTATCTTTCTATCATTTATCATCAATAATCTGTCATTAATACCTAACAGCTAAATCCATCTATGATATATGTAATTTGAGGTAAGATTATCGTGATGTTGGTGTGTATTATTGGCCTGTGAGGCTTTCTGTGTAAAAAGTATTGCTTTATAAGCACAAGATGTATTTACACAGTGTTATGTGGTAGTCGCACTGACCAACTCCAAATGTCATTAAAAATCACTCACTAGCTTTTTAATCGGTCTTGGGCATTTGTGTGATTTTGTCATGGCCACCTAGTGAGCTATATGTTCTCTGGTACTGTACATTGGCTTTCAGTTTGATTTTCTTCTTTCATTCATTCTTTTGTTCTATTGCCATTTAAATGACCTTTACGGAGGTGCAATGATTTGTGGATCATTAGTAGCGAGATTTGCCCTTTTTTTTTGGTGTTTGATTTTGGCTTTATGGCAAAACTTGCATTTGCTTTCGATTTGGGCTGCAATCGTTGTATATCATCTTCATTCAGTTCTATATTTAGGGAAATTCCAATAATTTTTTTGGAGGAGTCAATTCACGTGGAACTCTATCTTATGTAATTGGATGACACATTTGCACATCAGATTTACTATTTGTTACAGTCTGCATATATATATTATTAATTTATTTTTATTTTGCAAATGTAAAGAATAAAACTCTGCAGAATTATTGCTCATGCACATTGTTAGCCTTGATTCACTTTTTGGATAGAAAGTTTTGTCTATAGAGCCTGTTTGCAAAATAATTGCTGTGCATACAGTGTATTGAATACCTATTAGTACCTCCTGTTTACAAACTAGCTCTACAAACTGATGTAAATTCAACTTCATCCAGGACAAGCTCTACAAAATGTGAACAAAAGTGACTTTGTTTCAAGTGACTAAGCAACACATGTTATTACTATTCTGAAATGTTAAGCATTGGTGGCACATATGAAAGAATAGATCAAGCACTTCATACTTTCACCAGAGTTTTTATCACATTTCCAGTACACTGGTTAGCAATGCCCTTTATTTCCTAATAGGAAAGGATAGACAGAAGTTGCGTTTCCTGTGAGAGATCAATATCTCTTTCATCTGTCATTGAAATAAATATATTGAACTGCCATCAACACAATACTGTGATGTCTTGCCAAACTTATCTCCTAGCACAGTGTCTCTTAACTTTGTTTTTACCTCATTGGCCTACTCTGGCCAATATCAATCTTTCAAGTTAAATGTTTAATTGAGAGGGGGGTGGGGTACCACTTTCACACAGCATTGTGTGAAAGAAACAAGATAATCATATCAAAATGTAACAAAATGAAATAGAATCAATTATTTGGTGTTATTTGAACCAAGAAATAGAATACTGTAGAGCTTCCCATTTTCGAACAGAATTTGTTTATTTCTCTATATAACATTACAGTGGTAATTATCTGAAAAAAAGAGAGGAATTTATGCCAATTTGATGAAATGTGATTTATAAGTCAAGCTTAACTCAAGATGTGACACATAACATATTTACATACTGTACATTTTCTATTTTTGGTTTTTTTTTTGATGGGCTGCAAACCACAGGTTGATGGAGCACTGTCTCAGTATGATATTCGACTCAAAGCCAGCATACTGGGCAAAACGAATGTTGGGTTGTATATACATATATATATATATATATATATACATCTGCGTTAAAGTAGAATTTCTTTGTCTATTTTCAATTTTCGTAATGCGCCCTAACGCCCTCTACCTTTGACTTAACGTCTAAATGTGTATTATGATGGAATAAACCTATTCATAGACTTTGCCCTTTGGTAGGACGTATGCATATATATATATATATATATGTATAAATGATTACATACAATGGAATAAATAATTCAAGCTCATCTTTGACAAACTGGATTTTATTTTGCTTGAATCACCAGGGAGATTCCATGGCGAGAACTTCAAATGGCCATCAATGTGGTAGATGCCGAGATAGACCGCCCTCACATGGTGCAGTATGTGTGCCGTGCGTTTGACGTCCCCCAGGATCAGATCACCACGGCGCAACCGACGACGCTTGACGTCATCGTGAGGAGACTGCAGAAGAGTACGGCCAGGAGGATCGGGAAGCTGAACAGTTCTGAGCTGACATAGAACTCTCAATCATCAAAGGGAATTCATTGAGTGATTTTTAAAGTACATATCAATTACCTTGACTTCAACTATACAGGACAGGATTCACACATATCCACCAATCAAACAAAGGCTGCAGAGGCTACATGTAACATATCCTGGCTTTAAAATATGATTTTATTCCTAAATTGATATATAAAGTGATGTAGTAACAAAGGATGGAAAAGTATGAGCACTGTTAATTGAGTCTTTTCTTGAAGTGTTTTATTGGACATTGCCAACAAGTTTTGATAGGACTTTTGATCTACATTTTCTTGTAAATGTTCATAATTGATACTTAAAGAATATACCAATAGAATATGTATCATATATGCTGTATATGTGCTGTTTCATTCTACAGATGTGAAGAAATTGATAAATGTATGTTTTTAGGCCCTTTAACGAATTCCTTCTTACTTTAATATCCCCCAAAATGAACTCTTTTAGCATTGTAAGCCCTTTGTAATCATTGACGGGCAATTCAATACCATATGTATGCCTGACCCCCTATATCTGGTGCCTTTAAAAAAATATATATTTTTCTCTGTTTTCTAGTTCGTATGAAAACTTTGTAATACTCTCACATTCAGGCTTCAGTCATTAATGAAATGGAGAAAGAATGGGAGAAAATCGGGGCCAGACGTACAAAAAGGTTGATGATTTTATTGAATTGCCCAGAAGCTAAATTGAAGTGTGTTTTCGAACCTTTAAACACATTTATATCAGTTTTTCTGACCAGGTTCAAATGCTAAATATTCATTTTGACACTTATCTTTTTCAGGTTCTGATTATCATATATCACTATCACTTATACTATATACATCTTGAGTGGTCTTACAGATAGTGAAAAGTTGAATCATTTGATATGTGGATAAATCATGTTTCAATGAAAATTTGCATTCCTTAACAGATCAAACAAAAACATGTCATTAGGTGCAAGCTGCAAAATAAAAAATTAAGAATGGAGGAATGAAATGTTCAGGGAACAAGATAAATTTCAAACAAATAAGATCAAATTCTGTCTTTAATGCTGAAGTTGTGTGTTGTTCTGTGTTGAGGGAATTGTTATAAGACCAAAGATTGAAATGCCTATATTCGTGAAAGAACACATTAGGTTTACAATTAGGAGATAAGACAAGAAAATTTACTGAAGTACATGTACAACGATAAAAACAAAGTTATAGTAGGTCAAACAAGTATCAAGAATTGTCACGCTATAACCTAAGGAATTTCCCCTTTACTCTACTTTATTGTAACAAACAATTCCAGAAATCCGTCCAAAATGACCTCTGGGCTTTCCTGAAAAATCTGTATCTATATATGAAACCGTCCTAATGTTTGTAATTCGGCATGTATTATCCAGTATATTGTTATTATATGTATATAATGTACAAATATATTTCACATTCTATTTAATAAAATTGTTTTAAATGTACGATTTGAATGTTTTCTTTCCATGTGCATTCTTACAGTTTTATAGCATTTGATTAAAAAAAAAGAATCTGTAATAGGAGTCAACTGCTTTTCTACCTTCCCTCCAAAGAAGATGCCCTACAAATGGAAAATATGATTTTAATATTTTGGAGTCTTCTTGATAATTTGAATTTCAGTATTTATGCAAGTCTCACTTAACTTTCATGACCACACTCTATTTCTTATATATTTGAGCCATGACAGGTGGAGGATTGGTATCGCCATTGTCCTTGATTGTTTTTAGGTAGTCAACGTAAGACGTAGGCAGGTTTGATTCTATAGCGCCCTCGATCATGACCTTCATGTAGTGGGGTGACGGAGGCTCCTCATTGGCCCCCTCTAAGTCAGGTGCCATATGGTAGGTGTGGCATAAGTAGGCGTGGCCCTCTGGGGTTGTTACTGTGATTTCCGGTGAAGAGTATCGGTAGAGGGTCCTAGGATGAAAAAGGGGAATTTAGTAAGTCAGAAATTGAAATAATGAATGTTGGTAGTCGTACCCCACCTTTCTCTCTTTTCCATCAAATCTCTTTGTTTGATTTTACACAATGATTCCATCAAAGTATGCACATTGGAACACCACTGAATAATAAACTGTTTGCAGGTGACATGTGAAATAAAAGAAAGGGAGTTAAAAAAACAAGAGCAAAATAGACAAAAAAAAAAAGATAATAGATTGTAGATAAAGAGCGAGAAAGAAATCTGGTATTCAGAGTTGTAGAAAGAATGTGCGGGCTGGTGGGGAAGTGTAAAGGAGATAGAACAGAAGAAGATCGCACATAAGAGAAATAGAATGGCAAAGGACGGATCAAGAGAAGGAGAAACGGGGGGGGGGGAGAAGAGAGAGGGTAGTATAAATCTTTATCCTTACGGATACAGTCCTTGGACATCTGATTTATCCAGTCTCCATATTGCTCCCCATACATGGGCCTGTTGATCCTCTTCTATGGAACATAACGACCCTCTCCATTGACTCGTTTCGAGGGTCCATCCAGGGTAGCTGCGGAAATTCAATCTATAACCCTATAAAGTGAAGGGTGCGAGGTTGGAGAAAAAAAAAATCATAAAATTTGTTTGTAATTGCGATCTATTTTCGCACAAATTGAATTCTGTTACGTTTCTATCTTCCTCTCTCAAAATCTTTTACCGTCTCTCTCTTTCTCCGTCTCTCTTTATGTCTGTTTCTTTCTTTCTTTCTCTGTCTCTCTTTTACTACCTCCCCCTCTCTCTTTCTTTCTCTCCCCTCTCTTTTCCATCCTTTTGCCTTTATCTTTCCCATTAGACATATTAGTGTTCAGGGTATCTTGTTTGTACTTGGTTGAAAACTTTCACTTTGTTTAATAATACGAGAAAATACAATGGAATAAAATAAAACGGCAAAACGTTATACTAAGTTTGATCATCGATAAAAAGCCCCCCCCCCCAAAAAAAAAAAGAACTTGCACCAAAAGCCAGACAACTGAGCAGCCATACCTCAAGTTTCGCTGGGCTTACAAACGCGGCTGATGGCACATAAAGATGAAACCTCGACTTCAATAGATTGCTAGCGTAGCAGAAATAGAAGAATTTATCATTCGGAGCCCTGTAATTGAAGAAAGTCATTAAATTAAAGAAGCAACAAGGTGCTTATGAGATAATTTCGAAGTAGCACGTAGCATATTGCTTGATCAATAATAATAGATTGCAGAGTCTCATATACATATATAACCCCCTCCCCCACACCCCACCCAAAAAACAAACAAACAGAAAAGAGAGAGACGCAGAAAAGAAAAATAATTTTTTGTTTTCTGTTGAGGAATCCTTATTTCTTTATTGCGATCCCGTCATACACAAATTCTTGTTGATTATGATATATCATACTGGGAAGGGGATTAAATTGGAATTGAATTTGATTTTAAAAATATCTCTGAAAACCTGTCTTCGCCATTCTTACGAGTTAATGTTGGGTAAAACGCGCATACATTATTATAGCTTACTTTTGCACACTCATGGTTGAAGCTTTTTACTTCACTCGTCACCGGTCTGGTGTTGGTGGCCCGTGTTGGTGACCCACTTCCTGAACCCCGGCAAAAACTTCTGAACATCAATGTTTGAGATCTGTGGTGGAAAGAAATCACAAAATTACAAATAGGCCTTTAGTTGCTGAAATCGTGAAAATTTTTAGCTAAAAACTGTAAAGGCTGAAAGCTACAATATTCCAAACTTATTGCAACTCAGCCCCCTTCCTTTTTTATCTTCCGATCTTCTTCGCTATCACCCCATCACTCCCCTCTCACTCATCCTCCCTCCCGCCATACTTCCACAAAGCCATCCAAATCGGAGTGTCTTTTTCACCACCCCCTTGTCAATTCTCTATCCCTCCCTTTGTCCCCGGTCTTTCTTTCCCATTTACACTCTACCGATTTTCTTCCCCGACTCCAATACATTTTTTTTTTTCAACTTGAGTCATCCGTGATTGACCTGAATCATATTACAAGGTCCTCAGTGAAGAAGGGCTATAGCTATATAACATTATATTCAAATTGATTTTCGGTGTGGCATTCATAATGGCTTTATGACAAATAGCTAAGTAATGGGATATATGCGTATCTAATACCATACTATTCATGTACTATTATCATGGAGCTACCAGACAGGCTATTATAGGCCTATACTAACATTATAAGCACACCGACTGATAAAGGCTATATATCCACATGTACTCACCTGCACTCCTGTGGTGTCCACTTTGCTCTGCGAGTTCTGTTGTTCAAGTTGTTGACTCAACCATATCTTTTTAGCTAAACACATGAGTCTCCAATCTTATTTTATGATTGTTAGACTGGCCTACGTTTGTGTAAATTTGAAAGGCTGGTTTGTCCCGTGGATGTGAAAGGGATCGATTAGAGGGGAGTACTAAGAGCCTTGTACAGTTGGAACAAACAACTAGGCCTATATTTCCCAAGATTGTCGTATATCCCGTGACTATAACGGGTTTGGGGGGACGGGGGGTATGACATAAACATTATAGCGAATATTAAATTCAGTGATATATCAAGTCTCGTCGAAATTTAAGTTATCACCAGTTTACATAATCACCGATAATACCGCCCCCAAAAAAAGTCACGCCCCGAGTCACGCCAAGGGGAAACTCCCAGAACGAAACCCCGCGATGACAATATAAAGGGGGCGTGGCACAAGTGGGCGTGGTTCGTGGTCAGTACATTAACCTGCAGTATTACCATTAGTGCTGTGTGGTTATATTGTATCAAGTCAGAGTAAAAAATGGAAGGTATTTATGATATTATCACTGTGTTATTTCAACAGTATGAGGTGCTAGACAATAAATGCCCCTTTAGCTTCAACCTCCCCATCCCTGTTCCTACCCGAGACAGACACAGCTAGCTGTCTGCAATTGAAACGCGGTTATCAAGCTATAGGTCGACGTGAACTTTCATAACCCTCCTTTTTAACAGGGACCTCTTAATTCTTTATGGGACACGTCCAAGTTCAAAGTACGATATATCAACCTATCCTTCGTATCCGTGGTAGGACAGGGTAAACAAATCTGTCACAGATAGTACCCCTATCAGAGGCGTCGATCCGGGAGGCAGGGGGTGATCGCCCCACCAATGGAAATATTGGGGGGCAAACATATCGTTTTGCCCCCCCCCCCCCCAATAATTCAGGATGTGCAAAATAAAATAAGATTGCAATGTTACACAGAAATCGGCAAGCGAGATTGAGATACGTATCTCGTTCTTTACTTAAAATCGTGCTCAAAATTTTCGCTTTTCAGATTGGAATATAAAAATTTTCAGCTCGCGCTTCGCGCTTGCATCATTTCTTTAGCGAAACCCCATACTTTTCATGATTCAATAGGTGAATAGAATGTCCCGTTTTCAGTTCTAAACCGCAAAAGAGTTCCTGCTTCGATTTGCAATAATCGTTTTCAGAAATATCAACATTTTCAGCTCGCGCACTTCGCGCTCGCATCTATTGTTCTTTTAGATACAAATCTTAATCATTGGTACCGAAAATGCTTAGAATATCAAGCTTTCAGGTCAGAATATAAAGAGATTTCAGCTCGCTCTCGGCACTCGCATTATCTGTGCAGTAAGGTATGAGTCACTACAAACAGTCCTAATTATAAGCAGGTCACCTTTTTCCTCTTTTCAGGTCAGTATACTAAAAGATTTCAGCTCGCGCTCGCATTAATATGTGTTTGAGATATGTGTCTCTTTCTCATGAGTCATATATATATATATATATATATATTAATGAGGCAAAGTGGTAATGCATTGTACTTAGTTCCAACAGTTTATTTTGAATTCCAAATTTTCGACGTTAAACATACGTCTTCCTCAGGGATACAATAAATATATATCGATATATACGATATATATATATCGAGCGCCTTTGGAACGTTGCTTCATGATTTTGCCCCCCACCCAATCTGAAATATGGATCGACGCCCTTTACCCCGATACAAGGGTGTAGGCTGGTTTGAGCACGGGGAGGTGCAAATCCTGGGGAGGTGGAACTAAAGTGGTATGGGGGTGCACATCTTGGGGAGATGGAACTAAAGTTTGGAAAATCAGCTGTTGAAAGCCGAAGAAGGGGTAACCAATTTCGTTTTTCTTACCAGTGTCGGAACTCCTCTGCCTCAGCGGGAGGCTACACGTGCACCCAGCGCACCCCAGCCTACTCCCTTGCTATATCTCTTCTATTCAAGAAAAATCGTTTTATGTAATAGAAGCGACTAACAATGTTGTTAAGGTCAGTCTAGTATCAACTACATGCAGAAAACACAGTAACACGAAAATAGAAAAATGCTTTTTTTATGTCTCAAATAAAATATTTAATTCATATACAGAATATCTATTGGGAAATGTGATAAGAAAAGCAATGAAGCCACTACTAAATTCCTTTTATAAAAATCCGCTGACATAAAATAACCTTTCGCAAAATAAATTTAATCGGTATTGCATACCTTTAAAGTTGCAATTTATAGTTGGTGATATATTGTTTATCTGAATTAGTCAGAATGAGTATTACAATGATAGCCTTTATCACACATATTAATTTTTCTTCTTTTTAAAAAGGACACAATTTGAATGGATTCAACGTGATCATCTAGTTTTCTGTAAAGCTGTTGTAAATTATAATTCGTCCACGAAAATACTCAATCATACTCTTGAATTATGTCTAGTCATCTAGACTTACGATTTTCAAGCATACAAAGGAACTTTTCACGTACGATTCATCCCGCCAATAACTTAGAGGACTCTTTTGAAGCA
This sequence comes from Lytechinus pictus, assembly GCF_037042905.1. Taxonomy (NCBI): domain Eukaryota; kingdom Metazoa; phylum Echinodermata; class Echinoidea; order Temnopleuroida; family Toxopneustidae; genus Lytechinus; species Lytechinus pictus. The sequence continues at coordinate 994,915 of NW_026974145.1, read as the reverse complement.
TCCTAGATTGGAGGGTTAAACGCTTTATGTCTTGCTTGAGAATCATGGATCCAGATGGCCAAATTTATTATAATAATCTGCTTGAGAATTTCTGTATTGATTAGAATGATATTAAAATGGATTAATGGACCGGTATGAATATACATAAAGTCTAGCTATTTCGAAGCACACATTTTTTGTGGATTTTTTTTGGGTCATTTTCAATAGTGTATTTTCACCTTGATCTACAGCAACTGGTCGATGGGATCGGAGTAAAATTTCACAACCATTTTTTTGCATTCGTAGATACAGATGACCTTCATGCATCAAACATTGTTTTCTTAAGTACATATTATTTTTACAGTATATAATTATAATAATAATAATACATATGATTTATATAGCGTCTTTTCCATTTTGATTAAATGCTCAAGGCGCTTATAAAAGAGCAAAACATAAAAGTAAAGAGAACTAATTAAGAGAAGTACAAGAAAGAGTGAATTACAAAATAATGAGGAAAGTGTCTGTCTTCAAACCTATAGTAGGCCTACCTGCTGGTATATACAACATGGAGAAACTGATATGTTGCAGATTCGGGGCTTCAGTTCACGATGCTCGATTTTTAATAGAATAGATAAAATTAAGTAATTGATCATTTGAATATTTCATTCATGATATCTGGTGGGTTAGTCTGTCCATTGTGCTTGATTGACCTTAAGAACTCGACGTAGGTTTTTGGAAGGCCAGACTCTACGGCGCCCTCTGTGATGACCTTCATGTAGTATGGTGATGGAAGTTCTTCCTCTTGGCCATTCATCATCTGATAGGTGCGACAAACGTATTCCATACCCTCTGGTGACGTCACCGTGACGTCAAATGCTTTATAGCTAGATTCTGGCCTTTGAAAAATAATCGCACAAAACAATGGAAATCGTATAATTATTTTCTTTACTTGTATAAATTAGAGATCTGTTGCAGTGTTGGAGCCATGAGACTCCATGACCAGTGTATGTGCTCTGCAAGTTTACACTATTATTATCTAATTCCCGATGAACCATACAGGGGCCGTGGAACCAGGGGGGCTGGGGGGGTTCAGTCCCCCCCCCCACTTTTTTCTAAAACCGTGTACAAAAACGTAAAAATGACCATACGATTGTGATTTTTAGCATGGTCAGCCCCCCCCCCCACTTTTGGCTCAGCCCCCCCCCCCACTTTGAAAACCGTTCCGCGGCCCCTGCCATAGACGTCTCCCGAATGTTACTGAATAGTTGTGAAAATGGTTCTTTCTTTAATCTTTCTTTCCACTATTTTCAGATCCATTATATCACAGTAAGTCGGGAGCTGAAAATGTCTTGCAACATAAGGAATTTTCACTTTAGTATAACATGGCCCGTTTCCTGTGTATTTTTTCCTTGACCTGACATAAACCAAATTGAAGTGTGCTTACGGATCTAGATTAGCCAGATCTGATTTTTGGAGACGCCATACTGCTCCCCAGACGTGGCCTTGAGGACTCTCTATAATAGAGGCAGGGGCTCCGTTCCATAGACTTTGTTTTACACTCCATCCGGGGTACACTTGAAAACATAGTCTATAACCCTAAAATATCGTAAAAAATATAAATATTAATGAAAAATATCCGATGTCGGTTTTTTCAAGAATTTCTTCATTAAGGTAATGCCACCATCAGGGTGGGTAAAATGTTTGACAAGCAGCAAAAATACAAATTGTTATTCAAACATAATCCTTGATACACCCTGTTAACGGTCGTCGATCTATGGCCAGTGGCTTTGGAGTATAAAGTCGCCATGTGCTAACTTCTAAATACCTTGATGTCTTGCTCTTCAAATACAATGCCACTCTTATAGCAAATTATCATAACAGTTTTTCATTATGAATAGCGGTCCTAGTAAATAATAACCCTTTTGCAAACTTATGAATAGTATATTGCATACTCAATGTTATTACCTCTAGTTTAGCTGGACCAACTAGCTCCGCGGTTGGGGTACCAATGTGTATACGGGCTCTCAGCAGGTTGCTGGCAAACCCAAAATACAGAAATGAATCCCCATCATTACTAATCAGATAAAATAGAAAAATAACAGAATCAAAAGGAATGAAAGACACATTATTTTGTGTATGTCATCCGGGGTATTATAATAAGCATACATTAATATCAATGGTAAGGCCAAACTGATAGTTTCAGTACAGTATATACTGGTGGTGTTACAAGATTCTGCATGTAATTTTTGTAATCAAAATGATAATTACCAAGGAATCGGTTAAATTTCAACTTACCTCAGTGCACCACTGTCCATGTTATTCTAAACAATATGCTTCTCTAAAGGATATCATCAGAAAGGGAAATTCCTTTCTTGAATAAATACCAAAGGTCTTAATATATTGCGAATGGCCGGTAGCATGACGGAACCAACCTTTGGTCTTGTGCTGATAAAAAATAAAGATAAGTGTATTTAGTACTGCCTAAAAGAAAGGGGTGACTCTTATTATTTCAGATCACACTCGAGGATGGTGGGGGGGGGGCATGATCATGGGTGTTTTTGGCGTCTTATCCGTCAACTTTGTTTGATTTTTGGTCAGCGTCATTTACCCCCAATCCTTACTTTTAATGTATTCATGAGCCGATCGCTAGTCGAATTTGGACAGTTTTAGGCATTATCAACCCCCTTTGATACAGATAGGCAGGCTTGGGGGCACTGTGCCGCCAAAAGTTCCGTGACCAAATAAACAAAGATAAATGAAGATAAAACGAAAAGGAAAGAAAGGGAGAGGAAATATCATTGTTTGAATAAATGTTAAAATCTATCACAAGATAGATTTTCAGTTCAAAAGGTCCATTTTTTTTGCTTGCTCGCGATTTTAATTTTGTCACAATGCGACGTGTTGAGCCCCCCAAAAAACTGTTTAGCTCATTATGCCAGTGTGTCACACACCGAGGATCTACTAGCTGTCTCAAAACAGTTCCAGTTATCAATTTTCCCCACAATGTTTTGTCTGTCTTTTTACAATGCGGCGCCACTGACGGGTAGGGGCGGGGGCAGGGGGCGACCGTCCCATTTGATTTTTTTGTGATAAAAATATAATAAAATGAAAAGCTCAAAAGGTATAGTGAAGCCCGCCAGAAAATGAACACATTTAAAAGTGTTCAAGTTTTGCCAGGTTTTAGATATCTAATTTTGAAGTCAAGTGATAAAATATTACATTCAATAAAGTTTGTTTCTGTGGGCCCACCGAGCATTTAGTATTGTTGTCTTAATTCAACTCTCAGCATAATGGAACGCATTTTGTGCTGGCGATCACTAACTTTTGAGTACAACTGTACATGTACTATTTCAAATCGCTAGATTTAGAATTTAGATTAGAATCATTTATTAAGGCAATGATGTTTCTAAGTCTTACGTCAACCACTCCAAATAACTGCTCTGTACTACCTCATGGACAAGATTAAGGCCCAAAGTTGATATTCATTGAACCCTGGGAGTAAATACTCACTCCAATATTGAATACTTCCACGTCCTACCACTCCCCCTCTCTTACAAGAAAATTATAATCAAAGTCGATTTCGATTTGAGGGTCCCCATGCCTCCCCAGTGGATTTATCTAAATAATAAGATCGAAATAAATAAAATCTGTAAGTACGTTCTGCATGTAAATCCATCAATGTATTTAAACGATTCTTCTTCTATCATAAAATGACAAAAATTGGGATTTCGTATCGACACCTTCAAAGCTCAATATCTGAATTTCTTGATAGTATTTTGTTAATTCAATCCCTTCTGCATTTTTCTATATTTCTCCATCCTTAAATGGAGTCTCTCTCATGTATCCCCTCTCTCTTACACACACACACACCCACATATCTCACTCATTCTTCCCTCTATCTTTATCTCTCTCTCCCTTTCCCTCTCTCTCATCATTTTACCACCATCCGAAACACTATCAGCTTCCAATGAAATGAGAGATAACGATCATCAATGAAAATGACAACACAATCATGTTTGATCAATGCAGTAATATAAATTTTATTTCCCAGTATCTACAGTACAGAGAGGTACACACACGTTTGACATGAAACCAAATCAATTTATGTACCGTTTCAACTTTCAACACTAACATTATAAAATTCATGTAAGCTAACCATGTTTTAATTTCCATATTCAATAAGCTCAACTCATACTGTACTTCATTATAATCTTGGCGCTACAAATAATGGCATTTGAGCTAAATATGTACAGTACTGTAGAGATTAATATACAATAACAACCACTTTTCAACTTATATGAATGTGTACGGCAACAGGAATTGTTTTTTTCTAAGTATATCAGTGAAATTACAATCTACGTCCCAGACGGTTATTTTCACAGCAAGAAGTCATCTTAATAAGTACATTGTTGAAAATATTACACATCCATTTTCTTATTATTGCAAAGTCATAAAACAATAAATCTCCTGAATATATGATATCTATTGTTAAAATTATACAATTACTACATGCATTTCCTACACAATGAGGAGAAATGCAGATAAAAACTTCCTAATATAGGGCAAGGTAATAAGTTTTCTCTGTCATGATATTCATACATTAAAATGATGTACAATTTTAATGATATATTGAGGAGGATTGGACACTCCATGAGAGCAACATTTCTAGGTTTACGAAATACAGAACATAATTAGTTGATTGTTCCAAATATTAAACACATCCAAACTGATGTAATAAACAGAACCTATGTGCCGGTGTCCCCATCTACATGTATTACAAAAATACTTCTCTCCAAGCAGAGTAATACAGAAACTACAAATACAATGAATGAAGGGCATCATTTATTTAATTTTTTTACTTCTTGTTTGATATTCATTCTAAAAACTATGTTATGAAAGGACCCCCAAAACAACTGAGAGTTATTACTATTATTTCTAGAAAAACTTTATGCCATCAATACCATAAATTAATACCGTTATTGGTATTGAATAATATATCATCATTGATAAATCAATAGTCCCTTCATATAATCCTTTGCTTTCAGTGAACTTAACCCTTAGATGGGGGGGGGGGGGGGCTGAATCAGCCCCCCCTCGACATTTTTCGCGATAAATCCGCCGCGCGAATTTTTTTTTACCACGACACTTGCTGACTTTTACTTTCAAGCTCGCGCAACTTTTGAGACCAAAATTGTGACCCCCGGGTACGCGGTTTTGAAATTACACAACATTTTGTAAGTGCATGCAGACCCAAAATTGCTCAAAAACGTGAATTTGTGTACAAATCCAATGCAAATAGTGTTTTTAGCCAAAATTCATAAAATGTATCATATTTTTCCTTTTACTGCTTAAAATCAATTAATTTTATCTTTTTTATGGTCAAAATAAAGTCTCCAACAATTTCCATTGAAAAAACAATAAAAAACAAGAGGTCGAAAAACAAAGAAATACATAAGAAATTTAGAAAATGAAATAAAAAAATAAATGTGATGTTGACATTTTTAAAAAATAGATTTAATCAGATGCCTATAAAGAGTATGTGAAACAAAAATTAGCATTTTAGGGGCATTATTTTGTTAATTAGAGCAAACTTATGATTTTACGCATAAATTAACATAATTAATGAGCAATGAGATTTATCGCAGAATTTGATATCAAAGTTTTGTAGATAATGCCATGGGTAACGCGCGTGCCAATTTTCGTCGCGATCGCGCGATCGACGGCCGAGATCATAAGGGGGGGGGCTGAATCAGCCCCCCCCAGTCTTCTAAGGCGTTGAAATAGCGCCGTCTATTTAGGGTTAAACTCTTTTGATTCACTTGTCATACTTGTATATAATTCAGTCAGGAAATAAATGTATATTTTGTAACAAGACTTTTCAGGAGTAAATTATGCAAAACCGATCTCATTTTCACCCACTAAGAGTGCAGGAAATCCTATAGTTAAATATGGAACTTTGTGGGGGCATCGTGGTCTAGTGGTTATGACTCTTGTCATTCAATCTGAGCGATGTGGGTTCGATTCCCAGCCATGGCGTGTTTTCCTTCAGCAAGATATTTACCCACATTGTGCTCAATGTGTTGCACTCAACCCAGGTGAGGTGAATGGGTACCCGGTAGGAAGTAATTCTTCAAATGCCAGAGCGCCTGTAGGCAGCATGTCTATAGCTGGGGTAATAATAATAGTATTATTGTAATGCACAGAAATTGCGCAATATAAATGTACAGCTAATATTCATTATTATTACTATGATTACTTGAATAATAATTGCCTTTTACCATCTGCTTATCAATCTGCTCATTAAAAAAGATACCGCAATAACCACCAACATCAAATACATATAAAAATGGTATATATAATTGGATAAAACACACAGAATAATACAGTAAAGTTACCGCACATTAATCATGTGATCAACATCTGATGTGGACGGATGTTTGCTTAACAATTGTCACACAGAGTACATGCATTTCTAATAAATCATTCATTATCACATTTCATAAACCAAACATCACATGTTTATCCACTGAATCATATCAATTATTCCAGGCAGTATAAGTTGCAGAATTAATGTAAAATCATAACAAATTATACACATACAGTATATATGCATTATATACAAAATAAATTTCATCTGTATACGGTATATATAATATACAATCAATATCTTTCAAAAACAAGATTTACAATTCATTCTGATGGTTTCATCAAATCTAATTTGTGCACTTTGCTCCTCAGGTAGTGGACAAAGTATGAGTATCTTGTGCGTCAAACTGGCATCCAAGAACAAGAGTAATAATCCTCATTATTTGGCTGTTCTTGTGTTTGTATTCATCTGTTTATATGAGCTTGCTTTTCTCAGTGACTGGCTGCCAAATCATTTTTATTAGCCTACCGGTATTCCTATTTCGAAACCTGAAGGTTCTCCTTCTATCATAATATGACCAAAATTGGGATTTCGTATTGACACTTTCAAAGATTAATATCTGAATTTCTTGATAGTATTTCGTTAATTCAATCCCTTCTGCATTTTTCTTTATTTCTCCATCCTTAAATGGAGTCTCTCTCATGTACCCCCTCTCTCTTACACACACACACCCACATATCTCACTCACTCTTCCCTCTCTCTTTATCTCTACCTCCCTTTCCCTCTCTCTCTTTATCTCCCCTCTCTCATCATTTTACCACCATCCGAAACACTATCCAATGAAATGAGAGATAACGATCCTCAATGAAAATGACAACACAATCATGTTTGATCAATGCAGTAATATAAATTTTATTTCCCAGTATCTACAGTACAGAGAGGTACACACACGTTTGACATGAAACCAAATAAATTTTTGTACCGTTTCAACTTTCAACACTAACATTATAAAATTCATGTAAGCTAACCATGTTTTAATTTCCATATTCAATAAGCTCAACTCATACTGTACTTCATTATAATCTTGGCGCTACAAATAATGGTATTTGAGCTAAATATGCACAGTACATGTAGAGATTAATATACAATAACAACCACTTTTCAACATATATGAATGTGTACGGCAACAGGAATTGTTTTTTCTAAGTATTTCAGTGAAATCACAATCTACGTCCCAGACGGTAATTTTCACAGCAAGAAGTCATCTTAATAAGTACATTGTTGAAAATATTACACATCCATTTTCTTATTATTGCAAAGTCATAAAACAATAAATCTCCTGAATATATGATATCTATTGTTAAAATTATACAATTACTACATGCATTTCCTACACAATGAGGAGAAATGCAGATAAAAACTTCCTAATATAGGACAAGGTAATAAGCCTTCTTTGTCATGATATTCATACATTAAAATGATATACAATTATAATGATATATTGAGGAGGATTGGACACTCCATGAGAGCAACATTTCTAGGTTTACGAAATACAGAACGTAATTAGATGATTGTTCCAAATATTAAACAAATCCAAACTGATGTAATAAACAGAACCCATGTGCCAGTGTCCCCATCTACATGTATTACAAAAATACTTCTCTCCAAGCAGAGTAATACAGAAACTACAAATACAAAGAATGAAGGGCATCATTTATTTAAATTTTTAACTGCTTGTTTGATATTCATTCTAAAAACTATGTTATGAAAGGACCCCCAAAACAACTGAGAGTTATTACTATTATTTCTAGAAAAACTTTATGCCATCAATACCATAAATTAATACCGTTATTAGTATTGAATAATATATCATCATTGATAAATCAATAGTCCCTTCATATAATCCTTTTGCTTTCAGTGAACTTAACCCTAAGACAGGGGGGCTGAATCAGCCCCCCCTCGACATTTTTTGCGATAAATCCGCCGCGCGAAATTTTTTTACCACGACACTTGCTGACTTTTTACTTTCAAGTCTCGCGCAACTTTTGAAACCAAAATTGTGACCCCCGGGTACACGGTTTCGATATTACACAACATTTTGTAAGTGCATGCAGACCCAAAATTGCTCAAACACATGAATTTGTGTACAAATCCAATGCAAATAGTGTTTTTAGCCAAAATTCATAAAATGTATCATATTTTTTTTACTGCTTAAAATCAATTAATTTTATCTTGTTTATGGTCAAAATAAAGTCTCCGACAATTTCCATTTAAAAAACAAAAAGTCGAAAAAAACAAAGAAATACATAAGAAATTTAGAAAACAATAAAATAAAAAAATTAATGTTGACATTTTTTAAAAATAGATTTAATCAGATGCCTATAAAGAGTATGTGAAACAAAAATAGCATTTTAGGGACATTATTTTGTTAATTAGAGCAAACTTATGATTTTACGCATAAATTAAACATAATTAATGAGCAATGAGATTTATCGCAGAATTTGATATTAAAGTTTTGTAGATAATGCCATGGGTAACACGCGTGCCAATTTTCGTCGCGATCGCGTGATCTACGGCCGAGATCATAAGGGGGGGCTGAATCAGCCCCCCCCCCAGGCTTCTTAGGTGTTGAAATAGCGCCGTCTATTTAGGGTTAGACTCTTTTGATTCACTTGTCATACTTGTATATAATTCAGTCAGGAAATAAATATTTTGTAACAAGACTTTTCAGGAGTAAATTATGCAAAACCAATCTCATTTTCACCCATTAAGAGTGAAGGAAATCCTATAGTTAAATATGGAACTTTGTGGGGGCATCGTGGTCTAGTGGTTATGACTCATGTCATTCAATCTGAGCGACGTGGGTTCGATTCCCAGCCATGGTGTGTTTTATTTATCCACATTGTGCTCAATGTGCTGCACTCAACCCAGGTGAGGTGAATGGGTACCCGGTAGGAAGTAATTCTTCAAATGCCAGAGCGCCTGTAGGCAGCATGTCTGTAGCTGGGGTAATAGTATTATTGTAATGCACAGAAATTGCGCAATATAAATGTACAGTTAATATTCCTTATTATTACTATGATTACTTGAATAATAATTGCCTTTTACCATCTGCTTATCAATCTGCTCATTAAAAAAGATACCGCAATAACCATCAACATCAAATACATATAAAAATAGTATATATAATTGGATAAAACACACAGAATAATACAGTAAAGTTACCGCACATTAATCATGTGATCAACATCTGATGTGGACGGATGTTTGCTTAACAATTGTCACACAGAGTACATACATTTCTAATAAATCATTCATTATCACAGTACATAAACCAAACATCACATGTTTATCATATCAATTATTCCAGGCAGAATTAGTTGCAGAATTAATATAAAATCATAACAAATTATACACATACAGTATATATATGCATTATATACAAAATAAATTTCATCTGTATACGATATATATAATATTATACAATCAATATCTTTCAAAAACAAGATTTACAATTACTTCTGATGGTTTCATCAAATCTAATTTGTGCACTTTGCTCCTCAGGTAGTGGACAAAGTATGAGTATCTTGTGCGTCAAGCTGGCATCCAAGAACAAGAGTAATAATCCTCATTATTTGGCTGTTCTTGTGTTTGTATTCATCTGTTTATATGAGCTTGCTTTTCTCAGTGACTGGCTGCCAAATCATTTTTATTAGCCTATCGGTATTCCTATTTCGAAACCTGAAGGTTTTCATGGCAAACTCTAATTTACATGATTTAATCCATTTGGGGGTTCAAAATTCAAAATACAAGAGTTTGTATTTGGTAATTCAGCAGTGAGTGGGAATCCTTCATAGAGTTCAATAGCCCTTTTACCAAATGAAGATCAGCTCACACACATGCAAAGATATTGTATGCATCATAGTTGAATATATCTCAATTGAAAGTATCAAATAGAGAATGAGACATGATTGTAAAATGATCAATGTATCAATAAGTTTTTAAGAATTGTTTTGTTAAGTGTTAGAAGTGACAGAAAAACAATATTCATTCAGAGTGCAGACTTGAATAAGCCATTTGTAAGATCTGTAGGTCACCCTTATATGTAAGTACAATAGTTAAACATGACAAATGGAAGACGTGTACCTTTTTTTGTTGACCTACCCAACAGCCAAGGATAGAATTGCAGATTTAGTGAGCTTATTTTTCAGAAGTCCCCTATTTTCATGTAACTTATCCATAATTTCGTACTTTAATCATCCCCCTTTTCAGATATTTTATTTTTCTTTCATGCAAATGATTTGATCAAAAAGAATGGATTGCCAATTAACTACTTCAATTTTTAATATTTTTTAATCTGTACACTCCCATCTAGCAAGCATTTTGAAGAAGCTTATCTTTGTGCGAGTGGGAACATATAAAATATTACAATGTACTACTACTGGACATCACTACTGAATGCTAGCATATTTATGCCAGATACCTGCGGCACTTTTCATAATAGATCATTAAAACATAATTCATTCATATCATTACCATACATTTTAGTACCAGCAAATGAAATTAACTGCCCGTACCTACATAATACCGGTATGCTTCTTAAAAGTATGGCATGAATGCCCATAAAAGTTAAAAATAAGAATAGCAAAGAATAACCTAGATTCCCTAGGTAAATCTGAGACATCTAAGTACTTATTTGTTTTACTCAAATATTAAACAAAAAGAAATAACATCACTGATTAGTTCACAATACGAATAAAAAAGTACCATATATGATGTACCCATGAAATTGTGCTACATTCTTGAAAAGTACTCTATATATAGAATCCAATTTCCTAGAAATTAAATAAATCATTCCTATAAGTTGGATTGATATCAATTGTAGGTCTATGATGAACCATGTATAAACAGGTTAAAATTGGTAAAATTGATTACAATATGTTGAAGGACACTGATAAGGTAGATGGAAGTGTAGGCATCATAAAAGAAAGTTAAGTAATATCATTATTCTGGCCCATGTCATGACTGAGATGGGGTAGATTTGAAGAGAGTGGCCATAATAGGAGGAGGATCCTTATCTCCATTGTGAGGTATCGCTTCAAGACGTTGAACATAAGAGGAAGGAACTCGCGATTGTTTGGCGCCCTCTATCAAAACTTTCATGTAATGCGGTGAGGGAGCCATCTCCTCTACGTTGTCATCAAGTTGATAAGTGCGACAAACATGACTGCTGCCCTCTGGTGTTGTCACGGTAACATCCAGGACGCTGTATTCACTTTCTTGACTGAAATTATGAGTGAATAATCAAAGATATTGATATTATCAAGTAAAAATCAAGGTAAACAAAATATGACCAGTTAACTTATTATTCAGCTAATAATATCTTTCTGAAGTGATCTGATAATAATAATACTTACTTATATGGCACTTTTCCCATAAGGCGGAAAGTGCTTACAATGAAAATACTTCAAATAAATTAGTAAAACTATAAAACTACAAACTACGAAAGAGATGGAGACTGCCATATTATTACAGGCAAATTATTCCAGTATTTGGCTTAATGATGGTTTTATCAAAATGCAATAATTCAGACAACATCATTGCTCCAACTGTCAAATTTAGGTAAAATAACATAATACTGAAACTCAAGGGTGACAATAAGAATGGTCTTCAATGACAATTTTTTCTATTAGTGAAGCCTCTGATAATAAAATCTACTCAAGGGAAAAGGATAAAGCAGATGACACTAAAAATGTATAAAATTTTGCTCGTTCCAATTTTTATCGAAATTATATATTAATTTTTATAAAACCGGGTTCTAGGATGCAGCCAACCGTGGGTGCATACATATGCAAGTAATGAATTCCTGCGTCATATCTACACAACTCTCCAACTGTGCATTTTTTTTTGTACAGCACTGCATTTGAATAAATTGGTAAACCTCAAATTCGTAAAACCATGTGACACACTAATTCATTATAAAGAAAGCTATGGCTAGGATTTTGGACTTTGATGATGCCCTAACTCAGGCACGTATCATACTGACTCAACTTTTGATGTCAAATTAGAAAACGGAATAGGGCCTATTTGTATTATCTGTGGAATTTTTCAGGGGTTTTAACAAATTGCCTAGTTTTATAAAACAAATAATGTACAGGTTTAATGATGGTGTTGTGAATGAGGGTCATGCTGGTGACAATACAGGTAAGCTCTTTCACTTTGGTATGTTATGCTAAAGCACTTGCATAGTCATGCATATACAGTTGAGGCCAGAAGTTTACATACACCCAGGAAATTCAAAGAAAAGTTGACAGTTGCCAAACATCATAAATTTACTGTATCTTATAAAATATTTGTGCTATCATGACAAATTTCAAAGCAGACAGAGGAGTATGTCATGCCCCTTCATCACATCGCTTTGTCATCAGGAGATGAAAAATATTTAGGTGTCATTTTTTCCCCAAAAATCTTCATATTTTAGACAAATTAAAAGTAAAAACTTGACAAAAACATCTCATATTTGTGCTAGTTACTTCTCAACACAAACATTTCAGATTACACCTTTTTGTTCAGTTGTGACATATCATGATAGAAAATGTAATATAAATCATAGATTTGGAATTTATATATTTCTATGAAATTATGTTTGAAAATGTAATAGAAAACAATAGAATATATTTGACAGGAACATTACTTTTTTTCTTCAAAGAAAATTCCTTCTGAAATATACTTTAATCCCAATGTCATCCCAATCATGTGAAAGAGCCTAATACGCTCTTTCATTTGATACCAAATTCGTCATGGTAGTATTTATTTTTCTGAAAATATAGTACATTTTACAATGTTTGCCAAGCGAACAAATTTCATTGAATTCCATAGGTGTATGGAAACATTTGGCCTCAACATGTAGATACCTGCAAGTTTGCTGTATAGCTACTTACAGACTCTAAACTATGCATTATTCTTTATTTAAATAAAGAGCTCTATGAAACAACTGTAGACATAATAAAAGTAAACATAAAATGCTTAATAGATAGATAACTCACCTATCTAGGTGATCTCGGTCTGATATATGTAGTCTCCACACTACACCCCATAGATGATCACCTGGAGCTTTCTTGATAGTAGCAGGTGCACCTTTCCAGTAACTTATCCAATCAGGATAGGCATGAAAACACAGCTTATAACCCTACATAAAAGACAATTAGTGGGGCAATGAGAGGGGGTTGGGAATCAAATACATCTCAATATGTGTGAGCATGGTGATCTAGTAGTTCTTGGTCTCGCCTGTCAATCAGAGGGTCGTGGGTCTGAATCCCAGGTATGATATTATTTCTAACGTGGAGAAGATTTACGGTTCACCTTGTGTAATATGAAGAAGGGAAGGAAATATAGGCAGAAATATTGAAATTGAAAGACGAGATAGGATGAAAAGAGGAAATTAGAAGTATTCTTTCTTGAAAGTGAGTGAAGTCCTGAAAAGGACTGTAAACCAGATGAGATGAGCTGAATATGGCTTGAGTAGCGATGGTTTGAGTAGTAGCAGGATGAAGTGAAGTGCTACTACTCAAACCATCGCTACTCAAGCCATATTCCAGTTTGAAAGCATTACATGTTACTATGTTTGCAAAGCATCTGACTAGCATTCAGGTTGCCAAGAACAACCTTTGTTTAATGATTTATAATAATCCCTCATGGACTATATAAGATGCTATGAAGGAATCCCCCCAAAGGAGGATAAACATAGCTTGGACTTTTCTTCGGTACCTATAGTGTATAAAGCCAGGGTGACTTTCACTGACAGGTGACATAAGCTACTGTAATTTAATCTCCACATTGGCTGAGAGCAACTTACTTAGTGAAAACCACTGACAAAACTCTATCATGAAACAGTCCCCAAGGGCATCATTTCATAAACCCTGTCAGCAATGACAAAGGTGGCCAGCCAAAACCAACAATAAGTCACGAGGAAAGGTTCTCTCTGTAAATAGCCAAAATAATACTTTGGTACCGGTATTAAAAAGGCAAAAATAAAAAAACTTATTTGAAGAGAAATTCTTCTTCATGCTGTCAAAATTTGAAGTTGTCAAGTTGAATAAAAAAAAAATGGAACACAAACAGTTTCTTTGACACAAGTTTTTGCAGACTGCTTGGAAGTTTTACTGAGATTTTATAAGTTTTACTTGAGTGAACCCTGAACTTCAAACATTATTTTCTCCATATATTATTGAAGCTCTGACTTAATATTTTCTGTATTCAAATAAGTACTTGTGTTGGTTATTGTTGATCAATTTTCTTGATCAAGTGATATATCATTTAAAGCTCAGGATGTGCTTTTTCAAACAATATAAATCTTAAAATTCATTTTGGGTGCGTTCAATGTCGGTTTCCAAATTTAAACTGCAACATGAATGGTGATTACAAAATGCTGATATAATGAGAAACAAACGATGTGTTCAATATCCTCCATTCCCAGTCGTAAAAATAAACGTCTCTCAAATCACGATTCGGAGGAAAATTTAAACGTCGAAAAAGATGCGTTTGCAAATGCGATCAGCTCAAATTTACGACCTTGAGCATCTCGAATGCGATATTGAACACAATTGCGTTTTGAAACGTCTTTAAATTTGCACTCGCACTGGAAGCCAACAAAAACAGGAGCCAGAACTGACCTTTCTTGTGATGGGTCAAACTGAGCACTAAAGCTGCATTCACGAAAGCGGGAAATTTAAAGACGATGAACGGTGCACAGATGATCGTGTTCGTGTTCGGTCTTTTGGAATTGAGTTTTGAATCACGATTCATGTTGCTGTTTAAATTTTAAAATCGACATCGAACACACCCTTACTTTGGGGATTTTAGGTGGCTGTTCACAAATTATCATTTTCAGTCACCATAGTTAATCATAGACCGGTACTGCAAATCAAAATCAAGGATTTCACTGAAATTGTCCACTTTCATGAAAATCCCCTGGAATTACTACCGTGCTAAAAATGAATGTGAGAATGTACCTCAAGTTTGGCTGGACCAACTAGCTGAGCAGTAGGATTGTGCACATGAATCCTAGCTTTCAACATGTTGCTACCGTACCCAAAGTAGAGGAAGGTATCATCACTACTCCTGATAATAAATGACAATAAAAGAAAATAGAAATAATAATGCAGCTTATCTACTCTGCACAGAGTTCTCAAGACACTGGACTCATACTTCAGTTCATTCCCACTGCCGTGCAATCCATTATGATTGACCTTTTGTAGCTGATCGCAAATGTTTTTGAGCCATCCAAATTTTTTCTTCAATCAAAATGATTGCCAGGACCGACCTCAAGATCTGATACGATCACTACGATCATTCCATGATTTAGACCATAGTTTAGAACTATCGTGGCGCAAATCACGACAGTAGGGCTAGGTATCGCAAAATTAGAGAATTCTGTAGTCAAGGGGATATATGAATTTCAGACTAATATTTTGTACCGAATGTATCTGGGATACCACATGGATCTGTCCACGGAGGATTATCAATTGTTACTAGGAGTGCTGTGATAGTGCTCAGCAGTGCACCCCAGATAACAATACAATAATCCTCCGTGGACAGGTCCCTGGGACACAATGGAACTTAATTTTGTGTTCAAACTCAGCCCAGTATAATTACTCATCCAATAACAGGTTGACTGTTGCAATGGGCTATGGCATCATACAGGACACCCACAGTGTCGTGTCGAACACTAGCATAATGGATAACTAACAATCTTTGGGGGCAGTGTTACAGCTCGCCATCTCTCTACAAATTTGTGCTTCATGACATAAGTTAACAAGAAGAACAAGTTTCTACTTTTTAATACACATGTGACAAAGGAACAGATTAAGGTACAAAATGAAGAGCCAATAAATTGTCCAGAGTGAATTAAGCACCATTTAAGAATCTAAAGTGTCAATCTATTGTTGATCAAATATCAATTATGCATGAAATTCACTAGTATGTGTAATAAAACATCTCAATTAGTGTAATTTAAGTGTAAATCAAATGTCAGTTAAGTATTAATCTGTACATTTCTTACTCGGTATCGATTAAATTCATGATTTCCACCTGTCCGCTGTATCCGTTATCCTCAATCGATCTCAGCCATTCAAGGTAATACTCAGGGAGAGAGTTTTGATCGGCCCCCTTCCTGATCACATCAATGTATTGAGGTGAAGGGGTGCCCTCCTTAAAGTCTATTATGCTATATGTCCAACATGTATGACGGGTACCATCTTGTGATGTCACAATGACTTCCTTTCGTCTGTAAACAACGCCTTCACCCTCTTGTCTGTAGTGAGTTAATACAGAATACAATGGAGAGATAATAGGGAGCTATGTAGCATTTATAAGAAATTACACACATTGATATTCTGATTGAGTTTTATTAAGTACTCATTCAAATATTTGCAAAAGTATATTACACAAATGAATGACACAAACTACAAATACATAGAATTTAAAAGAAAGACCACAGAAATTTTGAAATCTTGAATACAACTAATGTAGTAGGTTTCACGGTACTCCATAAACTTGACGTTTCGACAAGTGTGTTCTTGTTGTCTTCATTTATTTTCCCAAGAATTTAAATGAGAGTTGAGTTATCATCCAAGTTGTTAGAAATCTGGGGTTTTTTATTAAAGCTTTCTTGTGTATACATGCT
Organism: Lytechinus pictus; assembly: GCF_037042905.1. Classification (NCBI taxonomy): domain Eukaryota; kingdom Metazoa; phylum Echinodermata; class Echinoidea; order Temnopleuroida; family Toxopneustidae; genus Lytechinus; species Lytechinus pictus. The sequence continues at coordinate 977,882 of NW_026974145.1, read as the reverse complement.
AAATTCAGGTCGCATTAACTGCAAACAATTAACCAGTTTAATGACATACTGCAGTTTATCTATGATTTTAAAAAAAGGTCGATGACAACCTGAAAGCTTGCCACACATAGCCAAAAGTAATATTTACGAACTGGATAAACTACTGTCAGGTAAAAAAAAAACAATTATATACCGTATTACTTCATGTATAATAAATCATTGTACATTACTGCATCTCTATTATTAAGTTATAGGATTGTAAATTTAAAATTACTAAATCTCTATTTGGTTGTAGGATTATTACCTAACTTCTATACAAATAAATTTGAGTAACCAGACCTACATAACAATAGAATCAACTTACAAATCCAGACTTGCGAGATCCTTTTCCTCTAATCTCCACACTATGCCCCACACAGAACTCCCATTCCTTTCTTCAACAGTAGCGACACCACCATGCCATCTATCACTCATCCAGTCGCTTTGTCCTCCAAAACATAGCTTGTGATCCTGAGAAATTGACAGACAAGCCACAAAAAAGATCACACCATTTGAATAGAAATGCACCAATTATTATGAAGCACTTTTAAAGTTTCCTAATTAATGTAAGACAGGTCTTTCTTGCCTCTTGGCATGAATGAAAACAATGAAATCAAGTCCAAGACAAGAGGAATTGGATGAGTGGGCCGTCAACATCATCATTCATGAATGGTTGTGGGGAAAAAGGGAAGATATTACAGCCTCTAACTTAGACCAAGAAGAGCTTCGGTCTCTGTTATGTTGGTTGTTCCGCTGAACTCTGTTGGCTCCACTCATCAAATACAGAGACCGAAGTTCTAGCTCGATCTGCACAGGGACTCAATGGCCATATGTTTATATATTAAGTTTGGATAAAACTGGGAAGTGAAGTTGCGCGACAGCTGAAGTAAGTCACTGGTTTTCCCACTTTTAAGTTTATTTTTCCCCGTTTTGGTGCATTTCAGGCCAAAACGGAATAATAATCTTTATTTTGGTACAGTTCTTTTTATATATGTTTATGAAATAAAGACAAAAATCGATGAGCCCCGTCGGGGGGATTTTGCATTGTCAACCCGTCTGTGTACGAGGAGAAATGAAAAAAGAAAATGTTAAAAAACTCCTCGAAACAAGACGGCTGCCAGCTGTCTACCTCAGTCTTACTTAGACTTTAGAGAGGTACCGTAAGGGCACTAGTATTCAACCCGTTTGGAGAGTTTCCTCAAATATATAGAAATATAGAATTTACCTGAATTTCAGACCCGTCTTATTTCCAAGAGCAAATGCTGGTTATTCTTTTTCCGTTAATTTTTTCTTCAACCAGTTGACTGTGTGCGCGGGCGATCGAATTATACGGCGACGGATTTTGGTACTAGTATTCAACCCGTCGGTACTAGTATTCAACATAGCGATGAAAGATGGCCCTGTCTCTCAATCTGCCCTTGTCCCATCCGACTATGGACTAGACCATTTGAGATGAGACCAAACAGGGAATTAATCAAAGCCAGAGACTTACATAGATCTAGATCTAATTTAGCAATCTAAACCCTTTTGAGATTTGCTATCAATCCTCACTAGGTTGAATACTAGTACCATTCAGTGCAAAAGGCCATCGCCGCATAATTCGATCCTCCGCGCATACAGTCGACAGATTGACAAAGAAAATATCGATAACAGATTACCCTGGAAATAACAAAGGTATGAAATTAAGATAAATTCCCTATTTCTAAATATTTTGGGGAATATGTCAAAATCTTTGAATTATGCCGGGTTGAATACTAGTACCCATACGGTAGATTTAGGCCTACCCATTTAAAATATTATTCTTCTTGAAATCAATTCTCATTAGTAAAATGTTTTATTATTAAAAGGTAATTAGTATTAACTATTATTAAGCCTAACGTTAGGCTAGGCTAGACATACCAGTAGGCCCTACCACCCGAATATCGCCCGGTACAGGCCGCTATCTACGGTGAGCGAAACGACAGTCACGTTAAATTGACGCCCAACGCTGCGGGAGGACTGTCTGTTGAGTTCCGCTGAAATAAAATTGTTTTACCTTTAATTCTGCGACGTCAACAAAAACAGCAGACGGGTTTTTCAAGTGAATTCTCTCTTTCATTAGATTACTGCCATATCCATAATACAAAAATGTGCCTTCAGACCCTCTTGAAGTTTCGTCCATGCTTGCTATCTCAACTTTGTTATCGTCAAACGCAAAGTGTTATGTTGTTATCTGCGGATCGGCGACGTCAACCAGACTAAAATTCTTTGCTCGATCGATCGAGCGATCGATATCGAGCTAGCTAGCGCTAGCTAGCTCGGTGGGTATTTCGGTTGTGATTATAAAGTTTTAAACAGGAGATGGCGCTACACCACCTACCGCAGACGTACAGACTGGAAGTTAAGGACGTTCCACAGTTAAAGTGAAATCCATGTCATTTTCACCAAACTTTGCACATAGATACTTTAGAACCGTAATATTCGAAATTCGCAAAAATTAAAATAGGTCCATGTGCTTGATTTTTTGCTATAGAGCTTCAAAGTTCACCCAAATTGATGTTCTTAAGAATTGCGCATTCGAAAGAATTTGGCATTTTTAGACGCGCCCAAGATTACTACAATGAGTTTAATCCTCTATTACTCAGTCAAAATACATGAAAAGGTCATCAAATTTCGCAAGAGAGTTGATAATTTTATCGTTCGAATGAAGAATCTATTTATAGTGCTATTTGTTTGCAATTTTAAGTTTAACAGCACTGTCAGTTCTTAAAAATGGTGTAAAAGATAACAAAATCCCAATCTAAAAAATGTAAAATTTCAGTAACAAACTACAAACGTACAATAAATGCTGCACTTTATTCAAAATCCATGTCATTTTCACCAAAATTTGCAAAGTTGTAGAGGAAGGTATGCCTAAGAGGTACAAACATTAAAAAATAGGGGTTCATGTGCTTGTTTTTAAACTATCAGCATTTTCATTAGAGCAAATGTGCTTTTTAAAACACCAAAAATGCGCCGAATGCTTAGTATCTATGTGAAGAAAAAATCAAAACCACTCTACCATTTATTCAAACTCGGGGTAATATTCGTGATGCTTGGCAGTACTGCAGAGTAAAGTATTTTGAAATTGTAGATAATATTTTTTTGAATGGTCCATGGAACAACTTCATTTTTTAGCTTCATGAAATAACGCATCGGATCTGCAGTTAAAGTGCAGAAGATGAGAAAAATCAGCTCATACCCGCAGCTAATTAATCACCTGTTCATCCATTGTGACGTTAGCGCGCAGAGTGTAAACTATGCGCAGATCATAATGCGCACAAACATAACTGTGGAACGTCCTTAAAGGGGAATCCTACCCAAGTAAAAACTTTTTGTTATAAGAAAAAGAAAAAGCAGACAAGTTGATAGGTGAAAGTTTTAACAATATCGGACAAACAAAAAGAAAGTTATGATTTTTTTAATGTTGTAAATATTGGTAATCACTATACCCATTGAGACTTCAAATTGGCCGCATATGTGATGTAATAGTGATGTAAGGCAAGGACTACTCTTCCATGTACTCCAATACATATTATGGCTAGAATGTCATTTTTCCCAAAAGTTTTATTTCAAATTATATTTTTCTTTCATGAGGACATAAAACGATATACTACCTGGGTTATATTTAGATTACTGCCCCAGGGGAATGGGTACTTAGGAGAAAACCACAAATCCCTGATAATAAAGTACATGGTCTATGGGAAAGTTGTCCTTGCCCCTTGTCATAATTTACTTACCCAGTTGCCAATTTGAAATCTACATACTATTAGTGATCTCAATTTTAAATCAGCTATAACTTTCTTATTGCTTGTCCGATTTCTTTCAACTTTCACCATTCTGTTTAATTTATTTTTCTCCTTCCCAACACAACATTTTATGGTCAAGGCTGGATTCCCCTTTAAGAGAATTTCAATACAAACTTTTACATATAGCATCATTTGGTATAATACATTCCAATACTTTCTCTTTCTGTAGAAAAGATATAGAAACATATTATCATGTATTTTATAAATGTGCTGAAGTGTCTAAGACTTGGACTGAAATAGGAAACAAATTACATCTTCTAAAATTCCGTGATATACAATGGCTTGAAGTATTACTTGGTGTTAGAGACAATATAAAACACAATTCTCTATTAAATCATGTAATAATTTTGTTCAAATATATGATTTACAATAACCGTAAACTGGGAAGGGTCCCTACTCTCTCTTGTGTTCTTCCTCCGCTAAGGTCGGAGATCAACGGCGCCGTTGGAAGGGCCGCAATTCATTTAAGGCTCTAAGTTGCAATCATGAAGTACTGAGTAAGTTTTGACGAGTTGTGTGGAGGTTGCGTAAGAAGTATAGAATAAGCGTATGTAATTGGGCTTTGTGTTGCAGCTAATACGCCCAGGAGGTAAAAAAAGGACCGACTCTACAAAAAGAGCAGGGGTAGATTCAAAGCATGGTCCAAACTGCTTGGTGTTGGGATTAGCTTTAACCCGCTGGATAAGGTCCTGTCGGACAGGTGCTAGGGCTGGACAGGTAGCAACCAGATGTTCCACATCCTCGCAGGCTGACATGCACAGACGACAGCAATCATCAGGTGCTTTGCCAATCTTGGCGAGCCGGACTTGGGTCAGATAGACTTGACAAGAGATCTGGGCACGGATGGTGATGGCTGGCCGCAGACTTGGATTGGAAATGTGCCCAGGGTACAGGTCCTTCGCCTTTGGTTTAGGTGTTCTAGTCCATAAGGACAAGGATGTCTTCTTGGTGAGGGCGTTGTGCTGCCTGGCCTCAGACACCTGAATCACTGCCGACTGAACCATTCGCTTCCACAGATGGTAGTTAGGGGGATTCCTTACAAGTTCATCAAGTGGGGGAAGGCTAAGTTGTTGAAGTGCATTACGCCATTCTTGTATGGATTTGGTGTTGGCACAGATACCATGAAGAAGCATCCTTCGTTCTATCCTGTCCATGTCGGTGCACAAGATCTGTCCCAGAAGTAGGAGCTTTTCCTTGGTGACCAACAGGCTAATTGGGATTACGTCAGTGAGAAGATATACTGCTTCGTCGGCTGATGTTGTTGGTAGACCCAGAATCTGCTTAAATAGGTGAATCTGTGCCTTATCTAGGCGATTCAACATTGCCCTTGAGAAGGGAATGCTGGAGCAGCCGAAGATCATCCTGGGAACACAAAAAGTTTTCCATAGTTTTGCAGTGACATGGGGAACTACCCTTGCTCCTAGTGGTGAGGTTCCCACAAGGGCATAAAATGATCTGTATCCCTTTGTGATAGCATCAGCAGCGTAGTCATACTGAAGATTGTCAGTCCTGACGATGCCAAGGTGCTTGTGTGAGGAGACCTGTGCAATCGGTTCACCATTGATCTGCCAAGAGTTGTCACTGTTCAGAAGGTCTTGATTGAGCACAATGATTGCACTCTTGGAGGGGTTGATCTTGTACTTCCACTCCTTAGTGTAACGGAAAGTGACATTCAACATCTGCTGCAGTTCCATGGGCTCATTGCTAAGAAGTGCAATGTCATCCGCGAAGGCTATGACCCCAACATATAGGTTGCCGACTGAGCAGCCAAGATGATACACCCTCAGAAGCTTGATGAGGTCGTTGATGTAGAGAGTGTACAGCATGGGGGAAAGCACCCCCCCCCCGGCCCTGCCTTACTCCTTGGAGGACAGGAAAGGAGGGACCAACTTCATGTTTCCAGAAAACCTTGCTTGAACAGCTGTTGTAAAATTCAGAAATGGTATCAAGCAGCACTGTAGGTGGATGAGTCACTGCTATCTTCGAAAGGAGACCATCTTGCCAGACCCTGTCGAATGCTTTCTGGGCATCCAACATAGCTATGTACAAAGGTTGGTTGAGGGACTTGTACACTTCGATGACAAGGTCGAGTGCTTTACCTGTAAGAGTACAGGACCTCTCTCGTTGGAAGCCAAATTGCAACGGGTCTGGAATTTGGTGTTCTTGTAAGTGTTGGGAAAGTTTGGGCTTTACCAACAACTCCAACAACTTCCCTACATGCAAAGACATATGCAGTGCTATTAAAAGGTCAAAGCAGATCGAATATGAAAAGGCAAAAAGAAAAGACAAATTAACTCTACACCATACAAAATAGGAAAAAAATTTCCCAATTGTCGGTTTGAGTCAATTACACTCAAGTGTTTTTTTTTTCTTTCTTCAAACTCTTTCTCCCACTGATCCTTACCCATCAATTTAAATATATATAAAAAAATCAATATACGACTATCTTGCAACAAAGCTTATTTCTTATAAAATGATTTATAGTTGGAATAATAGTAATTCAATATTATAAAATATATCATGATGCCATTATGAGTAAAAGATAAAGGAGATGGGTTTCAGTTTGGCTGCTCTCCCTTCACATTTCTGTTTTTTGTTTTGTTGTTGTTTTGTTTTTGTGTGTTTTATATATATAATCTTTATTCAGATTGTTGTACAATTTTTAAGTATAAACGTAGAGACTTATTCTTTTTTGTATTGTCTTACCTATGGAGATATACATTTTTTTATTATGGGATAGTCTATTCACATCTTTATTAAATAAAGTATTATATATAAAAAAATTATTATTTGCTCAGAATTTAAAAAGTCTTTATGTTTGGATTTTTTTCCATCATACAATACCGCATTATTATACAGTATAAATACAAGTGAAAATAACTGTTTTCTCTGTTTGTATTATGGGTTGTGATAATCTTTGTTAAAAAATGTTTATCATAATGTATAAAATTTCATTTGTTATATTGCTGTATATATGTACTTCACTTATTTTATATATTTTCTTTATTACCCTTGTATGTATGAAAAATGTGATATTATCTGAATAAAGGCTAAAAAGCATTTAAAAAAAACATGCAGACTTGGAGCAGAGTACATGGATGTAATGGAATGATCAGTTTGTCAGTTCTGTTAAGTGGCGTACAGATGAGAGGGGGAGCTTGGGGGTGCTTGCTCTCCCCAATTTTTTACGACCAAGATAACAAAAGAGAAAATATAACGTATTGGAAAGAGAATTTGTTTATGATAACATTTTCTGATTATTTTATTTAGGTTGTGATTATAATGTTTTAAACAAGAGATGGCGCTAAACCACTTACCGCAGACGAACTGCAGAATTGCAGCTGAGTATACATGGATGAAATCATGAGAGGTTTATTTTCCACCTCAAAATGGATTAAATGGAATATCAGTTCTGTTCAGTGGCGTACAGATGGAAGGGGGGGGGGGGGCTTTGGGATTGCTCCCCCAAATTTTCATGACCAAAAAAAACAAATGAGAAAAGAAAAAGGATAGGAAAGAGAGTTTATGACATAAAGGTGGTTTATGATAATATTTTTTTAATATTATGTCAAAATCTGCCACAAAATATGATTTTTGTAATAAAAATGTCGATTTTTTTTTTTGCCCATTCGCTTCGCCCACTTGCAACTTGTTATCAATTTTGCCTGAAACGCCATATTTCGTCACCTCAATATTTTGGGCTCATTACGACACTCTGGTTCTGCTTTAACCTGTAGTTTAGCTGTATTTTCCAATTGTGAGTCAGTCGTGAGATGGTCGGGTCGTATGAGTTGTCCGGTGGCTATTACTTTGGGGTGAAAAGGGGAAAAGAGGGGAAATGGAAAATAATTGAGGAACTGAAAGAAAGAATTAGAAGTGAATGGTCAGAGCTATACTGCCCAACTTTGGCAAAAGGAAGCAAGTGCCCACATCAGTCAAATTTGAGTTATTGTTGTTGCTGAAATACCCTTTGTACGTTGCACGTTCAGACAAAAAGTTGGGGAAGAAATTATCGTTCTATGGAAAGATATTGAAGAAAATTTGCTGTTAAAATGCATTGACGCCTATGTAAATGACGTTCACATCGCTCATTTACGACATTTATAATTTTGTCACTTAATTGCTTCCTTTTGCCAAAGTACGGCAGTATACCCTATTACTCAATAACAGAAAACACATTTTAATACGTGTACATTTTAATATACGTGTACTTGCCCACCCCAGCCTATATATATCCTTACGCCATCCCTGACTGTACAGTTTAGGCCTAGACAACGGCTACATGGATAACATCAATTTCCAATATTTGGACTAATAATACTGTGATGGATGTGGGCCGCATAATATCAAATTCTTGTGTGATCTGTAATAATAATCATGCTCGTCACAAAAAAGTCACGAATCTCATATATCTATTTTTTTTAGCATCATTTACACATCCTGACATAGGCTAAAGACTGCGAAAAGAGAAAAATAAAAATTTCGCTTATTTTCACAAAACAATTATTATTCACTGAATAGATTACATGCAAATGCAAATAAGACGGGTGATGTAATACAGCTATATACTTCTTTTTCAATTTTTGCAGGCAATCACAATAGGTTACAAATGACATTGACAATGCCACTGAGAAGGAATCAGACCTTGATTTTCATATGATCTTGAGGAAAAAAACAATATATTTTATTGCTATATTATTGATGTAAATAGTAATTGGTAGACGTCATTGGTTCATGACCAGGATTTTTTTTAATCAAGTGAAACTTTGAAATTTCATAACTATGTTATTTTATTAGGTTTTGACTTTTGATGAAAGCATTTATAATTATGCTTGTACATTTTTATGTCTTTTATAATAAGTTTTGTTATAGGGCGGACTGAACTCGCCCTTATAATTAGTTCTAAATTTATGATAAACATATTATATTTTCATTAGGCCTATATGCCATCCCGTTGAATTAAACTTATATACATAATAAATGATTAATATTATAAGAATGGAGCATATGAAGTAACACAGGAAAATAAAACAACTTGATAGTATATTTTTAACTATTCCGAAACATTGACATTTTACTTTACCTCATGATAATCAGGATGATAATAGGCTACTTTTTACCTTATCTCAGGGAAACCAAATACATTCGCCCTAAAAAAAACCTGCTTCTAGCAAATGTATTTCAGGGGATAAATTAGTAATATTTGCAATGTAAATGAAATGAATAAGATAAAAAAAAATCGCAGACAAACAAGTGAGGCAAGTGAGCTGCATCTGTCTTTGGCACCGTACCAAGATCCAGATCCCGACCTCTCTTGTTCAGAGTGCGCGCAGTCAGGTAGCAGACGTTTTGATTTGCTGTTTACATTACAGCTACTGTACTACTACTGACAACAGATCTGTGCCGCAATGCAATGGCAGGAATCTTGACATTCTTCAGGCCTATTCTGCGGTTTTTCATTTACAGTGGCGTGATCATATTTATTTGTGAATACCTGGTTTACTACATTGTTATGTTTCGGTGTTCATGGCCTTATACAAGCTTTGAGAACGACCATAATCATAGTGGTCAAATTGCCGACTCTGCATGGGTTTTCGACGGGAAGCCACTCGGTTCCTCTCCCAGAGCTCCTGGGTTGATAAACATTGAGACTCGATCGTCGTTAGTTGAGCAGAGGCAAAATGATGAAGATTCGACTTTGCGGGTTATTTTCATAGCAGATACCCATTTGTTAGGAAGTCGACTCGGTCATTGGTTTGACAAGTTAAGAAGGTGAATGTCATATTGGAAATGATTTCATATGACTGGATGCTTCATTCAACTGAAATCAATTTCAGTAAAAATTGGTTAAACTGCAGCCCGGTTCACTCAGGGGCCGATTAAGGGTCTTTGTATCGCCCATTTATTTTGATGCGTTGTATGAGGCTCCTTTTACAAATTGATTATAAACTATTCTGTAATTATTAACCTCACTTTTAAATTGATTTTTACATAATATTGCATTTATAATAATCAATGACAATCGTTCGTTTGAATGGATGAATTAAAGTACTTTTGCAGGTACTTTAAAAAGGCGTTTCCGTACAGCGCATCATCATATTTCAGTGAGAGACATTCCTGGCAAAGACACTTCAATGCTTTAGTGCAATAGGCCCATGACTGATTCGTCTGGCATGTTGGCATTCGATTCTATAATGTTAGGGTCTCTAGGCCTAATTTTATTTTGTCTGTTCTCTGAACTTCAAAGCAATGCAGGATGTACAGTTCATACATTTATTGAAGATGATTATTAATAAGTTGATGATAAGTAATACAGGAACATGAGTAAGTCTGATGGTGTCTGTACTCTGAAGATGTAAACACTGCATACTGATGTTCTATAAAATGTAAACTCTTCTGTAGCTCTAAAACTAGTATCTATCTCTATGTAATCCAAAACTGACTGGAGATCAGAAATGAATCCCCTTTATAATGTTCTGGTCAAGATTTTCTACAGCCAAACAGCTGTGGTTTAGTCGTGGGTAGTTTGTTAATAGCTCCATGGTTTGACCATGGAGCTTTGGTTTGACCATAACAAGTGTACATCATACTTATACTCTGAATTGGGGAGGTCCGAGTGGACCTTTTAGTGAGAAGGAGGATTCTTGAAGATTGTGTTTGCATCAGAATTTTAGCGAGGAGAATGCGTAATACTTTCTGAAGAAAGTTTGAGTTGGTAAACAAAGAAGTATTGATTAAGCATTGATTAGGTATGGATATATTATTGCATATATATATGTAAGATATGTCTTTCATCATGTAACACCATTATATATATTTAGGATAACTGAAAATGAGGAAATAGTACATATTATTATACATTATTTTTGCTTTTGTTTTTAAACAAGGGAATGGCAAATGGAGAGAGCTTTTCAGACAGCACTGACTTTGTTTGCTCCTGAAGCAGTTTTTGTTCTTGGTGATTTGACTGATGAGGGAAAATGGGCTGACAATAAGGTGAGGACATGATCATGAAAGATATTCTCATTAGACAAAATTTGCAATATAAGAATCAAAGGTAAGTGCGGTATGGGTAGGAATTTTTCTCCATGAGCATAGATTTAATGTAAGATTATTGGATGTTCAAAATTCAATTTGAAAATATGGCAAATACAGTGTAGCTATGTATCAGGAAATGATTATGAAACATGCATGTTTATGGTTCATAAACAAAAGTGTATTTAATCATTTTCTAGTAAGCATCTATAGGCATGTAAAAAGTGTGCTCCATAGAGATTTTATAAAGTGCAGAACTGTTATTTCGCTATTTTCCAGCGATAGGAGGAAGTCGAATTGGAGTAAAAACTCAAGATTTCTTAATTTTTAGGATCTTTTGTTTTTACTGATTTATATTTTTATCAAAATCTCAAAAGGCCATAGAGTGATGTATGCCCTGCTTTTAAACCATCCGTGTTGTCTCAAAGTTAAATTCCCATTTTACCTTTCCTTTCATCAGGAGTTTGAAGCTACAGTCAAACGTTTCAGGAAGATGTTTCGCCATTCACGAGGGGTTTATTTCAAGGTTGTCGTTGGAAATCATGATGTCGGATTTCATGGCTCGTTAGTATTCTTCTCATTATGGGATATACATGTATGATGTATAGAAAAGAAAAATGTATGAGACATGATGTTCAATTTAAAAAACTCATTATCAGTTTCATGGTATCAGAATGTTGCGTTTTCTTCTACTGCTTTTAGCCATAGCTTTAGGTAAGGTAACAACACCTTTCTGTGCATTTAATGTTTTGACGTCTCCCCTCCCCTCATTAAAATAGAAGAAAATTATGATAATAATATGATAAATAACAACAGCAGCTATAATGAAATAATCAATGAATAAATAAATAAAAACTATTAGTTAATAAAGCTTTGAAAAAGCAAATTGATAAAATGAATTAACAAAAAATGATTTAACTTTTAAAGAATGAATTCAAATAATTGTGACTCACACTATGGAGAAGCCACAAAATCTTTACTTGAGTTGATTTCATTTTTTTCACGATTGAAATGACCATTTTCACTTATTTTTATCCACAGCATGAGTAAGAGCAAGTTGGAGAGATTTTCTGATGCCTTCAACTCGTCTGGTGTTGAAGTGGTCACTCTAAAAAACAATAGGTAACCGAATTTCAACCTGATTTTACTCTGTTTTTTGTTTGTTTTGTTTTCGGTTCATAGACTTTGTGTTGTGAGGTAATTGCCTCCTGATATAATCTGCACTTGATGTATTTTCCACTTCATGTGGAATTAATAGGTTCCATAATTTTCCAGGATATGAATAGGTATTAAACTTTTTAGAAAACCCCAGACAAAACTAAGACAACAAAGTATTTCCATTTAGTTTCAATCTTTTTGGTTACTGATTATTTTGAATGGTGATTGGCTTATTATGGATCGTAATCATTCAGTTTATAGTCTATGGCACACAATTAGTGAATATGATCAAACCATGGATCGTAGGATCTATGAACAAACTAATGCTTTACATTTGCAAGTTTTTGATAGGCCCAATCTGTTATAAGATTTTATAAGATGATCAAAGAATTAGCATGCATTGAACAGAAATCTTTTGTCTATAATAACAGTTCCATGACATTTGCTCCGGCGATCATTGCTCCGATAAAAAATCTGTACTTTAAGCGAAACATAAAACCCAACTTCCAAACTAAATAAACCCTAATCCTGATCTTTACATTATTCTGAACCAAAAACTCTATTACCCTCTGAGATATTGAGACAGGAGCAAATGTTGCAAGAACATATGTTGTGTCAACATAAATAACTTCATTATTCTTCTATTTTAGTGACATCAAACTGTTGCAAAATTATTATTTTTTCTTTTTTTAACCCCTAGTTTTGTGTTGGTGAACAGTATGGCCTTCCATGGTGATGGTTGTACCCTCTGTTTGCCCGCTCAGACGAAGCTTCGAGGTCTTTCTGAGAGGCTTAACTGCTCTAGGTTTGGACACCAGGGTGGGGTCAAGCAGCGAGGGAAGGTCAAGTCGAGGTGCAATCATTATAGACCGTTACCTGCAACACCTCCCATTCTCCTACAGGTAATTATGATTAAGGGAATGTCTTCAAGGCACATCATCTCATTGATAACTTTGGCCATATATGTACTATTTCAGCTTGGTGACCCAAAATTTCCACCTTTTTTAATATCTCTGGATTAGGGTTTCTTAGGGTTGGGATATGTTCCAGATACTACTGTAATTAAGGTTAGAATTAAGATTAGGTTTTAGGTTGGGGTCTATGTTATGTTATACATGATATACAGACTATTCATACTACGAGTAATTATCACTGGTGCAAGTTTCCATGGTGTCTAAAATGTAAAGGAAAAACAGTTCTGGAGGTGTTTGCATTGGGTTTTCCAAAAAGGTTTTTTATGCAATTCATTACAGTTTAATCTGCCAAAATAAATTAAATCTCTTGAAACCGCATGAATCTGTTTGACTTTAGAACTTGAAAATAATGTGTTTTGCATATTCTGGTTTTAATTTTTTTTTTACTTAGGCAAAGGTTGAGTTAGATAAAGTCTATGCATATCATTAACTGACAAGTATGCACATGGATCATACTGACGGAACCCTTTTTGTTCCTTCCCAGCATTTTCCCTTGTACCGTCCAAATGATGAGATGTGCTCAGGTGTCGATGGAACACCGCTCGATGAGAAATATATTCCTCATGGACAGAGAAGAGAAGTTCTCTCCCAGGAAGCTACTTATAAGGTAACTAAACCTGAGAACAGTGCTATCTATTTCTGCAAGACTTGATTAACTGTAGAAGTCGATATCTTGCTGTTTTATGTGTCATTGAGTAGCAATGACTATATGAAATAAAGCTACAAAATACAGACGTGTTCCAGTTGTGTTAGAAATTAGAAATTTAAGAGTGCCATCAAGAGTGTTTTTCTTGACTCGAGCTATATTTATTTGAGAGTTGTATTGAAGAAAAGTCTCTTTTTCTGTTCCTTAATCCTGTATTCATTAAATTGAATACATAGGTTTTGTAAAAATGAGTTAAATGAATCTAAAAACCATTCTTTTGTGACTCTTAAATCATTTCACCTAATCTAAATTTGATTTTTGAAATAAGTTTCAAATGAAAAAGGAAAAGTGAAATGAAGAATAAGGGTATCTGAATTTAGAAAACCATCTCTCCTATCTGCAAATATGGAGAACAAAAACAGGAGATGAATTTGGTTCAAGGAATTCATGATCTTAATTCCTTCTGTTTGTTGAATTTAGTTTCAATTACTTTTTGAAATCTTCATTTCTATAAAAATGCTCTTTTGGTTGCGGAAGCCAAAACTTCAAGTAATCCGTCAATTTTCTTTCATTACCAGTTATTATCATGGATCCGTCCTCGTCTTGTGCTTAGTGCTCACACTCATCATGGCTGCTACATCGTTCATCAGAATGTTACTCCAGAAATCTCAGTGCCTTCCTTCAGCTGGAGAAACAGAAAGAACCCAAGCCTTATTCTCGTGAGTATGAGATTAATAATGATAATAGCTGGATTTATTTATAAAGCACTTTTTGCCAGAGGAAACAAAGCGCTGCTATTACCCTGGCTCGAGCTACCATCACCGGCACTCGGTGCATGCAAGGAATTACTCCTGCCGGGTACCCATTCTCCTCACCTGGGTCGAGTGCAGCACAGTGTGGATAAATTTCTTGCTGAAGGAAAACATGCCATGGCTACGATTCGAACCCAAGACCCTCTGTTTCAAAGACGAGAGTCAGAACCACTAGACCACGACACACCCACACAATGGGAGATTAATAGGAGAGTGTTTTTTTTTTTTTTTGATAGGAGAGTGTTGATAAAGAGACAAGGGAGGGGGTCATTGAATTAGAGAAGGGGAGGGGGTGGTGGTAGTCTGTCATCTGGTATGATGTTTTACCCATGTGAAAGGAATTGTAAAAACTGGGTTGGATCTTCAAACAAAGGTGTCAGAGGTCTTTGTTAGAACAGGGGAGCGTTTCATCAACATATTTGTCCGACAGGTTGTCAGATCTGACATCTGTCCTTGATTCTGATCGGCTGAGAGGCACTGTTACTACGGTAACTGTCAGATAAAATGGGACTTGTCAGACAAAACATCTGATAGGTCCTTTCATGAAACGCTCCCCAGGGGTATTTTCAAGTCTTCCATTCACCTTTTTTTTTTGGGGGGGGGGGTGAGGTGAGGGCTGGGGGCAGGGCTTCCTTTGTTCTGTGAGCTACCCTTGGTTGCTAGCTTCACAAATACCCTGTTAATTGTCCAGTACATCAGAGCAGGTCCATTCTCGGCTCATTCACGTAATGATGATGATGATGCACAGCATTTGTATAGCGCCATATATCTGTCAAAGACATTCAAAGGCGCATTGGAGGAGCCAGCCAATCTGGGTCGCCTACAAGGGCGCGCACACAGAACTGTGACCCGCAGGTCTCTCCTCCCGATAACTGGTTGGGGGAATGCAGGTGGACCACTACACCGGGGTTTCCCCCTACTCTTATTCGAATAGTGCAGTGGGTTCTTAACGTGCAAAGGTGGTGATTCTCCTCCACACGGGGCCTCCATTTAATGTCCTATCCGAGGGATGGAGTGTTTTCCACTGCAACATAGCCTGCATCTATGAAACAGGGGAGAGATGTTTACACACAACGCACTGGTAATTCACGTATATACAGGTGACAGGTCCACAAGTGTGTATGCTCCCTCACACCCAAATGTGTAGTACATGTAACTTCCCATTGTATTTCTAAAGGTAAAACTAATTCTGAGTTTCATTGTTCAAAATAACAATTTTTTGTTTATTTTCTGTGTGCCCTCCATATTTTCTTTAGGGGGTGACATCACAACCCCACCCTGGATACTGCTGTCGGTATGCTCTCCCCTCCCCATCCCAATGGATTGTGAAAAGAATTCTCAGTCCAAAGAATGGACTATGTTTTTGTATAAGGACTGAGAGCAAAACTGCACCAGGATGAATACATTCCATGAGATTTGAGCGGAATAGAATACCATTATTTATCTTACATCCTCCATCTTTTTACTTCCCAGGCTTCAATATCTCCTACTTCCATCGCAATCAACAAGTGCTTCCTCCCAGAAGAATCTCTCATCATCACCCTTTATGCTGCATCTGGTGTTGTCATGGTAACATACTTTCTTTACTCTGTGGTCTGTATCCTATTCAAGCATCGATGGAGGAGACATGTTAAAGTACTATGATGCTATGTCAAAATTATTAATCCATGCCACGTCCATGAAAATGTCTTAAATTTGATGGTGCAATATGAATATATTTCAGATATACTATACTTTATGACTTTTGTAGAAATCATAGAATATGTTGAGTTGATAATGACACAGTTTATTCTCTCTACTCTTACAAGGAAACTATCATGTCACTAAAAGTAAATTCTACATTTTGCAAGTCAAATCTTCTGGGATTGTAAAAACAAGTTTGATTTCAAGAAATATTGATAGACTAGAATAAAGAGAGAAGAGAATATAAAAGGACATTCAATGGAAGAGTTGACTAAGTTGATTTTTAAATATTGTGGTCATAAATGCAATATCATTTGACAGAAAGCCATTCATTAAAAACATTAATCTGAATTTGAATTTGTTTATTTTGTGAATTTGTTTTACATGCAGCACATGTAGATTTGGAATTTTATCAATAATCATTGCTTTGTGCCATATGCCTAGTTTACTTTACAAACCCTGGCCTTTCAAACACATATACAGTAGAGGTCATTATGAATAGGAGAATTAAGATTCAATGTTAGTTGTGGACTGTGAAACCCCCAGACCTTTATTGATGCTACCTCCGTAACAGTTAGCCATTAATCTGTACCATGAGGACTTCAAATATCTGACCAAGGGGCTGTTTCATAAAGCTGTTTGTAAGTTAAGAGCGACTTTAAGAACGACTGGTGATCCTTTCTTATGGCAAATGGTATATTCATTAGCGATGGTTTTGCGCGTAAGAAAGGATCACCAGTCGTTCTTAAAGTCACTCTTAACTTACGAACAGCTTTATGAACAGCCCCCAGGGCCCATTGCAGAATGGAGTGCCGATCCCTAATACATGCACCAGGGACGTGAGAGGGAGACATCCCTGCATGCACTTCACAAGTTGCTGATCAAATTCTGTTTGATTGCAACTCTGTTTACAATGGACTTCAATCCTATTGGCTCATTGTCATTATCATCAATCCAAAGATTTAAATCCAGTTTGTCCCCATGAACGGGTGTGGCTGGTCAGATTGACCTCACACTCGCAGTATAACCCTTACCTGCTCTCTCCACTTTGCCCAATACAGTGCATCCTCCACCCAACCCTCCTCCTCCACTTGCCTCTTCCTCGTCTTCTTTGACCGTCCTCGCCTCCTCGACCCACCCAACAAAGCCCTTAAAACATGCCTGTCATCCCTCCTCAGCTAGGCCCATATCAATGTACCCCATTCACCTTCATCGACTGGTCCACTGCTTCTTCCAAACCTAACGTCTGCATCAAGTTCTCTGTCTTCCTATCCATCAACTTCACACCACATATCACTCTCACCATTGCCCCCCCCCCCCCGTCAAAACAATCCATCTCATGTTCATTATGCACTGTGCAAGCATTTACTGCTGCATCACGGGTGGGAGTTGTCATGTTAGTACCAGGTACTCTGAACTCATTAGTATCGTGAACAGCTGGGCCCCATCCTACAAAGAGTTAAGATTGATCCGATCAATCGCAACTATGGATGGCCAGCAACGTCAACATGTATTATTCATGTTTGTTCAAAAATATTTTCTAACTATGATGTATATTCATGCATTCATTGTTTTCTTGAACATTCACTGTGCTTCTCTTTGTTTACATAGGACATTGTGCAAATTTCCTATAGAAAAAAATATGACACTGATGGATTTCCATAGAGTTACAATTGATTGGATCAATCGTAACTCTTTGTAAGACAGGGCCCTGGTGTCGAGTAGATTCCATTGCGAGGACAGAATCAGCGTTTCAAACGTCGTTTCAAAACGCCGATCGTAAACGTGTTTCTGGGAGTGCTGTTTATGCTTAACTTTTCAGAGGCGAAATCACGAACTCCAGCTGGCTTCGCATCGTAATTTTTGTTGAGCAGGAAAGCGAGGTCAAATTGGCGCACCCTTTTTCAAAAGTTTTTTTTCCCCGAGTGTTGTTATGGGGAAGGTACGTCGACTGTTATTTAAACATCGAACAATTTCCGATATTTTAGTCATTGCATGGAGCCATATAATTTTCACCATGTTGAGAATAATAGTGAGAAAAAATAAAGAATATTAAAGTATACATAATAAAATATCTTTGTTTGTGCTACTGGGGCATATGGCAATGTCTCCTCATTATAACTCGTGTTCCAGGGGTTTTTTTTGGTGTAAATCCTCAACATTCATCGTGATGACAAATTGGAAGAGTAATACTAATGATAGTACTTATTATCAAACATGCAAATGTAACAAGGGAGATGAGAGGTAATTCCGTGGAGGTAACATGCGACCATGGAGCAATGCGACTGTATTTGCCCGCGGACTTTCATCTCACCGGAAGCATGTACCAAATGACGTCATTTAAACATGTTTACGATCGTGGTTCTGTTTATACTTCCCCAGAAAGCCTGATTCTGGTCAAACGACGTTTACAAACGCATCTATTTGTGAGTTTACGATCGGCGTTTTGAAACGTCGTTTAAATGAAAGTAAGCATGGACGCAACCATAGTTTGGACTAATCACGTATGGAAACGCTGATTCTTGCCTGAAAAGTGGAAGCATAAACACGGCCTTGGAGTGGCTAATTATGATCTTTTAGCCAGCCAAAATGTTGAGATGGATGTGAAAGGGGTCATATCAGATAGCCAGACTTCCACGTAAAAGTCCATTTCAGTAGGTAATAACGATAAATAACCGATTATTTTTCTATGTGCATTATATAAATGAGCTATTTTATATTATTAAATGTGATAAAGATTTTAGTCATATTAAAATAGAATAGTATTACAATGCTTGGCTCATTGTCTAAGCCTTTTTCAACACTTCAAGGTGTCATTTTGGGTGTGTGTTGCACGGTCCACAGCGAACCCACTTAATGAAATATTGTGTATGCCTAAATGATAGTGAAAATATAAGAAATTTAAATATAGTTTGTCAATTTCACAAGTTAATCATAATTATTCGAGTCTAAAAATAATAAATTTGAAGAAAAGTATATAGAAAAAGATGATTTGTTACATTCTTGATAACATAATACATTCCATTTTTTTCTAACTTCATTATATTTGCATTTGCTCTATATGTTAAGGAGCTTTGTTAATCATTTCATTGAAAGATTATTTGTTCCTAGTCAAGTTTTATTTCTTAACTTGTTCACATTTGACAGCCTCTAGTTACCTCAATTCTTTTCAATATAATGTATGCAATATAATGATATTGTAATTCCATTGTATGTCAACATGAAAAAAAAAATGAAAATGAAAATTCACATTTTATTGTTCGAATATGAAAATAGAAATACTCCAAAAATTATTTTTGCCCAATTGATCGTGGACCCGGCAGCCACCTTTATTTTTAAGTCTCCAGATCCACCCTTATTACTGATCATAGAACAGTTTTTGTGTGCAATCTCTGATGTAGTACCTGAAGCCTGTATCACAAAGCTTAGCAATGATCGTAGAACATTTTTCTACGATTGATTCCATCAACTACAATGTACAATCAATCGTGAAAATTTAGTGTACGATTAATTGCTAACCTTTGTGTTACGGGACCCTGGACATTTATTAAAAAATAAGATAAATAGAGACCAGGGCCTATAGATATATCAGAATATACCGAGGCATCGAAAACAGTAATACTTTAAAGTTGAATTAAGAAGACGATTCCAAATATTGAGATATTTACATTAATAGCAACCTTACAACCCCCCAAACACTAATAGGTGATTCGACCCCCCATTTTCTTTTTTCAAAATAGTGAATTTGAACGATTTATCCCTACCCATTTTCCCTGAGTTCGCTCCTGCAATGCCTACCGAGACGGGTGTTCTTTGAGTGTGACGTCACCGGGGGGTATTCGGTCCCGGTGTAGTAATCAAGGCAGTGCCGTTTTGTGTACTATGCACGTACTCCTTCATATGGAATAACTGCAGTTGAAGTTGTATCTGCGAGCCATAGAACTTGCAAAGAGGAAATGATTAAAACATTTGTGGCCGTACTATTATTCCAAATATGTGAATTCCCTCAGAATGATACCATGGACCCTAAAGGAATAATTTCAAGGTGAATAATATGAAATTTGATCGAGATCTTCTCACCAGTCGATAACGTAGCAGACGTGTTATTATGACATATTTATCCGCGTGTGACGCGGCTCTTGCAAAAAAAACACAGTTGGTTGCGGAATTGCTTTGTGCCGACCGGCCGCCCGCTCCGGCGCAGCTAGCTGTCGAGCTACCGTACCGTTCTTGTTGTCTTCAACCATAGAGATGTATACTAATTACTATATATCTTTCTGTCTTCAACTCACTTCTAATTGCGTTTGTATGTGTGACGGTGACCCCTAGCGTAATTAAATATAGAAAACAACTCAGAAGGCCGAGAAAGTATACTATACGTTTGGTTCAAGATTGTTCTGTGGAATGAGCTATGAGTGGAAATGATCCAGAGGATATAAAAGTGGAGTCAAAGACAAAAGAAAAGAAGAAAAAACGCCAGGGGATCGCTGCACGGCCATGAACTAAGTCGACATACCAGACCATAACAGTACACTCAATGCCTGGGTGTTGTGTGTACTAGTATTATGCGTTCAGCGCGCGCTGAGCTAGCCGCCGGAATTACTTTCCAGCTACTCACTTGATTGAACATCGTGATAAAATAAATGAGAAATAGTGAAAATATCATTCAATAACTCACTGTTTGCTATCTTACATCATGATTGAAGAGTTCATGGTGGTTATTCATACTGTTTTTTATACAGGGAAAGTAAAGATTTGTACATATCAGTCCTATTTGTTTGATTTGAGTTGCTTTGAAAAAAAAAAGTAAAATATCTTTCTCTCTCTGCATAGCATTTCTGTATGACATTCAGGCACCTCTTATACTAAATTCCCCCCGGTGACGTCACACTCCGAGTGACTTTTCTGTACACTCGTCTCTCGGGCTCTGACAGGTGGCTAATTTCATAGACTTTCAAAGCAAAATATCGAGAAGGCAGAGGATTATTGTGACATGCTATGTGTTTGAACAACTTATATATACTATATATTGTATGTAGAACCTATATTTATGGAAACTCACCCCCTTCTTAATTCAACTTTAAACCATGTATTTTCAACACTGTCCTAATCAACTTGAACAACCAAGAAAAATAAAACAGGGAGACAGACTTTGCTCTCATATCACCATAGTTTTAATTGATTTCAGCATCATCAAAGTACAGGTGTACATTCAGAAGTACTTATTAAAAAGAGGTATATAATAAATATGTACAGTCAGTCCGCAAGCCCTGAAAAAGTAGCTTCTTTTATCCAAGTGATATTCATGACTAGAGGGTTTTTGCATAGTTAATGAGCTTGGTGCGAACCAAAACACCTCTTTTTATTCGGCCATTGCTGCTCTAAATATTGACAAAATCTCATGTTTTTGGTATCTTTGTAAAGAAGAAGAATCATTCTTTTAGGTCATGTGTTTGGATTTTTAAAAGAATGTTGTAATATAGGAAAAACTCTTGATCTAAAACATGAAACAAAATGTTTTTTTCATGCAACAAAAGTTGTTGTTTTCACACTTAATTTCTGTTTGGGCACAAATGATTTTTAAATCATGATAAGGCTGAAGATCTAAGCTTTAACATGATATAATTTTTATAAGAAGATGTATTTTAGATGGGTCAGCAGCCAGCTTTTCATAGACCAAGTACATCTTGCAGCTCAAAAACAAGAATACTGCGCTCTGATTGGTCATAGACCACACATCCACGCAAATTCCAATGTTCCCCACACTGGGCCTCTGCAAGGTCACACTCACCATGTGGTAATCTCTTCAAATTACCCGCGCCTGTTTGTTTTGAAAACAGTATTCAGCCAATCAGAACTCTGGATTTCATGTTACTCAGAAATTTCAGAAATCTCGTCTTGCATCTTGATGGATATAACTGGCTGCTGACCCATCTAAAAGATGCCACATATCAAGAGTGACATTGTAAGAAAGTATAGAGTTTGAGCTTTCTGATGATATAAATAATGTTGGTGCCTAAAACACAAAATGTTGCACAATTTGCAAGTGAAAACAGAGGAAGAAAATTCTGTTTGATGCATCTTTTCAGGTAAAAAATTCACTTATTTATCAAAATATTTCATTCAAAAGAAATGACCAATATAAAAGGGTAACATTTACTCTTGCCCATGGTACAAAAATAATCAATATTACTCAAGAAGAAAGTGGTTAAATTCTTTGAGAAAGAAAGTCTCACAATTCACGAGATTTTGCAGGGACATGAATTCAGCCACGAGAGGACTTGGATAAATCTTGCTCATTTGCTCATTAACACAGGGGCTTGCGGACTGACTGTGTAACCCATGGGTCACTCTCCTTATGACGTGCTATACCCACCCATGTCCAACAACCTCAAAAGTGCATCCTAATTGGCGCAATCTTCACAACTAAATTTGCAGCCCTAAATGGCAGAACGCATGTGAAAAGTTATGGAAATCCATAATTTGATACATGTACCTACAAATGGTGCTGAAAAGGCAACCATTATGTCATGAGACCGTTTTCCACGCCTTTTTTCTGGACGCGGGTGCTTAGTAGCAGAAGATGTAGAGAATGACCTCAGGGATTTGTAGGAGCTTACTGGCTGCAGATCTGTCGATTTTTTTTTTTTGCGGGGGGGGGGGGACTTATCTGAAGTGATAACGCTTGTATTAATTTAAAGAAAATACTGCTAAAATGCACTTTTTTTTGGGGGGGGGGGGGCAGGTGATGTTTGTTTGTCGGAGGATTTATAGTAATATTTGAATCTCAGAACATTTTTTATGTCCCCGCAGACGAAGTCCGGAGGGGGCATTAAGCGTTGCCCCTGTCCGTCCGTCCGTCCCCCCACTTGGTTTCCTCGCAATAACTCGAAAAATAATTAATGGATTAAAAATTTTTTGGGTGTGTAGGTAGATGACACCAAAATACAGGCTAATTTCGAATTCGGAGTCCGCAGGTGAAAGGTCACAGCTCATTTAATATGCGAGTGTCACAGCTCATTAAATATGCGAGTTGGTTTCCGCATGATAACTTATGAAATATTCAACAGATTAAAAAATATTTGATGTGTAGGTAGATGACACCAAAATACAGGCTAAGTTCAGATTCGGTGTCAAAGGCCATAGCTCATTAAATATGCGAGTTGGTTTCCGCGCAATAACTCGAAAAAATATTTAATGGATTTTGAAAATTTTAGGTGTGTAGGTAGATGACACCAAAATACAGGCTAAGTTCGGAGTCCGCAGGTCAGAGGTCACAGCTCATTAAATATGTGAGTTGGTTTCCACGCAATAACTCAAAAAGTATTTAATGGATTTCAAATAATTTTGGTGTGTAGGTAGATGACACCAAAATAAAGGCTAAGTTCGAATTCAGAGTCCGCAGGTCAAAGGTCACAGCTCATTAAATATGCTAGTTGGTTTCCACATAATAACTTATGAAATATTCAACAGATTAAAAACAATTTTGGTGTGTAGGTAGATGACACCAAAATACAGGCTAAGTTTAAATTCGGAGTCCACAGGTCAAAGCTCATTATATATGTGAGTTGGTTCAAAGGTCTTAATTTGTTCATTTCATATATGCATATTGGTTTCTGCACGATATTTAGTTCAATCATATTGAATGAATTTCTGATTGCGTTAAGCGGGGGCATCTGTGTCCTTTGGACACGTCAAATTTCTAGTTTAAAAAAGATTAGTGCACCCTGTTACGGCACATTTTGGTAAATTGCACGTTTTTGTTAAATTACCCAAATGTGCAATTTACTAATATGTGCCGTTTGGTAATTTACCAAAATGTGCAATTATACCTTAATGTGCCATAACATGCCCCCACTTTTATGAAATATATGATCCACTCCAGTACTTTAGCATAATCTTACATTATAGAGGTAAACAAATACATAGTATAAAGCAAATGAATACATACGTGTATGTAATGAATATGATAAAAATCAATCAAGAATTACCCTCGTGGTATATTGTTATCACTATAATACTTATGATTTATGCCTGATAACATAAATCATATCTTTTCAATATGTGCCAGTTTCCTAGTATTCTCACAAAGACCCTGGAAGCCCCTAGGTCCATCTTGTAGTTTACATACAGCTGACGCAGGCTACAATAAACAATTCATTAAAATTTGAAATGGATTTATTTTTGCCATAATGGTGTATATTTACTTGTTTGCAGCATTATCATCACAAGATATTTAAGAGTGAAAGACAGTATAGAAGAATATACCAGTATTATTCACAAAAGCTGTAATAAATGCCTTCTTAATTCTTCTATAAGCAATCGAAACCACACCTACCCAGGTGCAAAATAAAAGGATTTATATTCTTGATTCATATCTGCACATAAGAATATATATCAGGGAAAAAAAAATTGCGATTAAAACTCAATTGCTACAAATTTTGATTGAATAAAAGTGACTAATATAATGACAAAGCTGCATCCAAAAGCGCGAATTACACATACATGTATATACTATACACTTTAAAAAAATAGACTTCTTTATTTCTCATAAGACAAGAAGACACCGTGATATTGCATATTTATGATATATTTACCATTTAACTTAATAATAAAAACAAGGACTAGTAGTTGTCAACCTTTCTCCAGACGCTCGTTCTGTATACAGATAAAATAATTGGAAGAAATATACAGAGAAACAGTAGACAATGAGAGGGGGAGGGATGTGGAAGAAGGAGGAGGAGGAGAAAAAAGGGGGTGGAGAAAATAGGTAAATGTTAAAAATATACTAAAAATAGAAATAAGCAAAACTGCGTATATTTACAGCCTCTTAACCATATTCTTTGAATCATTATAATAATTGTGGGGGTGGGGAAACGCATGGCCATAAAATTAATTTTCCAAATGTCTTTTTTTTTCATTTTCATGCCCCCCCCCCTGGATCTACCACTGATATTTTACAATGATTTTTCGGTCCTTTCAAATTAGTTTCAGTTGTTTTTTGTCAAACAGTGAAGGGGAAGGTATACTGTACGTTGAAGTGAATTAATGTGTCTTTGGATGCGGACCGTTTTATTTGCCTCTCCAAAATAATTATTGTGAACCAATAGGTTATTTAAAAATAAAAACAATCTTACCGTATTTAATTGACCAATCATAAAGCCAGCTAGCAGCTTCTTTGCGTCTTCAGAATGACCCTTCCCCTCGAAGGCATAAGTTGCGTCAGTACCTTTATGATAAAGAGTGTTGCGTTCACAAAGGGGGTATATATATATATATATATATATACATATATATATATATATCAGATCGATTCTTCATAGCCGAATAACTTCATAATCAACTTGCAGGTAATAGATTTATCGGCATTTTGGTCCCATGGACAAACTATTTTATAAACAATATTATAGTCACGACTGATCTGATATAACATTTGCACCAGAATTTTGTGGTAAATACGATAACATAGGTAGCAAAGGAAGAATTCTTTGTAGAAGAGGGAATCATAATAATATAGGAAAGTGAAGTGGGGAGATTGAGGGAGGGAGGGTGGGCGAGAGATACACACACCCACACAACCTAACAGAGGCAGAGAGTGCACAGGGGTGGGTGATATAAAGAATAAAACGTATATAGCCTACCTGCCCTCTCCATAATAATTTCCCATCCGCCAGGATGCTGGAAAAAAAATAGCCAAGAAGAAAGATCAGCTACGTTTGTAAATTGTAATAAATTAAACTGCTGTACAAAGTATTATTTTTTTAACATGAGGGGTACTCCGGGCTGAAAATAATTATATCTAAATAGAGTACAATTCACCACGCGAAATGCTGAAAATTTCATCAGAATCTGATAACAAATGACGAAGCTTATGAATTTTTAAAGTTTTGCCTACAAAGGTGCAGGGGAATATTGCCTGGAAAAAAAATTTGTGAAAGGCAATTAATTATATCACAAGTGTTAAATGGGCTATTATAATGTGAAACTCACCTCTGAAATAAATGACGTCACATCATAGACAAAATCTTTAATGACAAGCCAACACGAACCACGATCTGAATGAAGAGCCACCTCCTTCATTGAAAACTGGGTGATATCATCAACGTCATTGTTGTTTGGACTAGACTGTAAGGGGTCGGAATAAAATAACAAAGATTTATAAAATGTCAATAATTAACGATTCCTAAATAGACGATGGCGAGTGATCCTAATATGTCTAAGGGCCTATTCACACGTGAATCTAATTGAATCATCGTCATAATGACTGCGATTGTAATTCGTGACTGTGATTAGCGTTCGTGGTTCTAATCATGTTCGAGTTGGTTTGACAGGTGCTAAATATTCGTCATTAGCCTTATTTTTCACTGGAATCATTATTCAAATTACGATTTTTTTTTTTTAACCGTGTGAAAGGGGGGTAGAATTGTTTCACCGATGATTTGATTTTTGATACGCCTGTGCATCTCTCATATATGTTTTATATTCATGATATTGTAGCAGGGTTGGCGCGTTTTAAACGGTGTGTTTTAAAACATGTTTTAAAACGCGTTTTAAAACACCCGTTTTTTTTACAAAAAAAACGTGTTTTAAAACACTGCATAGATTTGTGTGTTATAAATTTGCATTGATGTGATTTTAGATGAATGTTGTTTTTTTAATTCCGTTTTTTATTAAGTGGTGTATTATTTCCTTCCAACTACAACTCTTTTTCAACACCACTCCTTTTCTCCTCTTTCTCTTTCCCCCTTTATTCTTTCTTTCTCCATTGCTTTGTCTTGTTCCTCTTCTCCCTGTTCAATTGTGCACATCAATGATCCAATCCACATTAAGAATATTATCATTTTAACAAACATTTGAGTGTTGTGCTCACTTTTTGGACAGGGAAAGAAACACTATTTTTAAATGAGCTCAAATACATGTTAAAGAAGTACTTGAATGAAATGGAAGTGTTGCACAAGCACAATAATATTTTACAAAAAGACTGTAAACCTGACATCATACTCTTGAGGTACACCGTACACACAAAAGCGGTAAAACTTTGTGCTTTGTAAAGATGAAGAAAAGTACTTTAAACAGTGTAAGATAATCAGCTAGCAAACCTTAACCCTAACAATTCCAGGGGACCTTAATGGCCCCCTAAAACTTTCTATGATAAATCCATAAACACGACAGGGCCACGACATATCGTTCTAGACTATTTTTGGGATGCATGCATGGGTGTGCAGTTATGATATACACCACAAGTGCATATTATCAGATCCCAAATTGCTCAAAAACGTGATTTCATGTATAAACCCAATGTGAGTTCTTGCCAAAATTTGTATCTTTATCATTATTTGTACTTATTGTTAACGATTGGAAAATTATTGCCAAAATTTCTATTAGTAATAAAAAAAAGTTTTAAAAATCTATACATAAGAAATATAAAAAAGTTAAAAAACATTACCGGTAACCTAAATAGACTGGGCTATTTCATAATTATCTAAGAAGACTGAAGGCCCCCCTCCCCCTTATGATTTGGGCCCTTCGATCGCGGGATCACAACGAAAATTGGCACGCGCATTACCCATGGCATAATCTAAAAATAGGAAATAGGGAATATATTTTGACCATAAACAAGGTGAAATTAATTGTTTTAATTGGTAAAAGGAAAAATAATGACACATTTATGAATTTTGGCTAAAAACAGTATTTGCATTGGATTTGTACACGAATTGACGTTTTTGAGCAATTTTGGGTCTGCATGCACTTACAAAATGTTGCGTGATTTCGGAACCGCATACCAGGGGGTCGCGATTTTGGTCTCATAAGTTGCGTTAGACTAAAAAAAGGAAAGGCTGTGAGTGACGCATTAACAAAAAATTGCGCAGTGGATTTATCGCAAAAAAATTACGAGGTGGGGGGCTGAATCAGCCCCCACGTCTCATTAGGGTTTAAAAAACATTCTATAGGCCTACTGATTTTTTCTAATACTTTTACATTTGATCAGAATTCCTGAATTAAAAAGATAAGTAGTTCAAGGGCTTTATTTATAGATTTGAATTGAGTTTGTATTTCATGCACTAAAATTTGTATAATTGATTCAAATGAAATAAAGTATATTGATTTACCGGTAATGAAATTAAGCTTTGAAACCCCATGTACGTCAATTTCTTCCATTGTGTGAATTCTTCTCCTCCCCCCCCCCCCCCCCCCGATTGACAAGACTCAATATACCTTGGGACTACATGTATACATGTATTAGGAATAAAGTGTCAACTTACTAAGTGTTTTTTTTTTTTAGGCATTCAATTTCCATGATTTAGTAATTTTGGGGGAAAAATGAACTTTTCATTTGGAAATTCATTAACAAAATAGTGGTCATCTCTTATTTAAAACATCAAGAGCTTAAATCATACTGTATTTTGTGTCAGTAGTGTATAGTTTCATCGATTTACAGAAAATTGCATCATTCGTTGAAAAAAACGTTTTAAAACGATTTAAAACGTTTTAAAACAATAAAAAACGTTTTATTTGTTTTTTTTAATAAAAAACGTTTTTTATTACAACCCTGTATTGTAGTACAAATACGAATTACATTTATAGGGGTTTAGGGCACCGAAGCATACTTATTGTATTTTGTATAGATCTATTTCATGTGGGATGAGGCCATATTGATTCATGGTTCTTTATTGTAGTAGGCATAATCACATGATCATAAGATGCGAGGCTCAGGGGGCGGGGGGGGGGGGGGAGGGGGGAGAGGATACGATGTTTATATGAGTTTATATTATGGAATAGAATCACAGTTAAAAATGAAATCGGAAAAGGCTTCGATCCGCAGGGCACAGTAATAGGACAATTTATGGGTATAAAAAACAACAATTAGAATGAACAGATCGAGATCCATACACTATTTAATATTAAGAAAACATATATATATATATTATACTTCATAATTACAGAAAACATTAAACATACCAGCAAACATAACAAACATAAATAAACATATAAAAGTGTATATAGCTCATACAAGGGCCTTTTAAAATAATAATTTCGCTTCAGTTTGGCGTATCTTACCGCTATAAAGGAACTCGTTTCTGCAGTTGCCATTGCACAAAACTTTCGCTTATCCAAAATACACAAATTAAGGTTCTCAATCCGTCAGTTCATGTTCCTACTGATGAATAAACAGATCGACCATGCTTATAAATCTTCCTGATAATACCACTTATTGACGAGTCCGCTGTCACACAAGTAAATTATGAAATCCTGTCAGACTGTTTTAAAATTCAGAAGTTAATGCTGAAAACATTATTCCAACTCGCACATATCTCGGTGACCCGGTGCAATATATACAGCGTAGGGTTTATGAAAAAAAAAACCGGGTGAGGGTTTTAACAATAGAAGACCGATGTCGTGGGTTTGTTCAATGCATTCATCCTTGCAATACGGGGAACAATTATTTTATTGATCGAAAAGAAAAGGGCGCCGTATTATTTGGCTCACCAAACCAACATGGACTCGGTGCAGTGAGAGCGACGTTACCAAACGCTCTTGTTGCTTAACAAGGTCCGAGTGGTATGAGCAAAACTATTGAGAGGGGGGGGGGGGGGTGATAATTGGTATATTAGTATTTGAGTTCAGTATAATACTTGACAAACAATTGACA
This sequence comes from Lytechinus pictus, assembly GCF_037042905.1. NCBI lineage: Eukaryota > Metazoa > Echinodermata > Echinoidea > Temnopleuroida > Toxopneustidae > Lytechinus > Lytechinus pictus. Next base: position 948,078 of record NW_026974145.1, on the reverse strand, counting down.
ATTGGTTTAAAAGAATGGAATGCGGATATTGACGATAATGTTCAAAAGTAGTTGGTTGAGAATGTTTTTGCTTCCTTCTACCTTCCTTTAGACTAGGGGTATATATGCTTATCGATCACTTTTGTTGAAGAAATTATTTTAGAGGGTTTCAGGGGGCAACTTCCCCAAGTTACCCCGGCTACCCCATTATCAGTCAAGTGGTAAATTTACTCTACAAGATATACAGTCTGCCCTGCAGTTAACGGGTGAAATCAATCATTAATAAAATTATTATTTTTATATCATTATGACAATCACTTCAAAGTTCATTATAAGCGATGTCACAAACACTCCAAAGAATATCTTTCTTCAAAATGAATTATGCCATCAACTGCATTTATATGGGATAATAAGTATCAAAGGTTCCATTCTGTCAAAGTGCACAGAAGCTCAGTTATTATCATCATGTTTATATTATATTGCGTATTATAGCGTGGAAAATTCTGAAGAGTCATGGCCATAATATTTCCTTGAATAACACTGCATCAAAGCACTGCACTACCGGATTGTGCGTGTAGTATTATTGTTGTGGGCTCGCCTGGGGGTGTGTATGGAATACTATCACCTGATTGGATGACATTTAGGAGATCGCTGAATGAACTGGCGCGAAGCCAAGTTTAGGCTTACGCGTTCAAACCTCAATGATTAAACAAAAAAACCCGAAAAATACAAATACAGCAAACACACACCCACACACAAAATTACACTCATGTCAACAGTATACAGAGCAAAAAATATCAAGAATAAGTAAATACAAATGTATTACAGAAGAAAAACAAAATGAGAATCGAGTCGAATTAGTGAGAGTGTGGTGAAAATAAGAACAAAGTCCCGATCAACAATAACTGGCTGATTTCTGTAGACTGTGTGCGGGTCAGGGGTCAAGCTCAACAACAACGTCATAGTTTTATTTCTCGAATACACAATACAAGCAAAATGGAGAATGGTCAATCTTATTTCTCCATGGTTTGCACTTCCATCCATTTATATTTATAGTAAGTCGCATGTTATAATATTCGTTATTTTTTTTATAATTTCTTTTTTCTTTCTTGTGTGTATGGGGGGGGGGGGGGGGGGGTCCACGAGTTCGGAAAAATGACGAGGGAAACAATTGCCATGGACTTTGGGAAATGGATAATCATGTCTGCTGTAATATTGCAAGCAGGTTGTTGTTTTCTAAAGCGGGAAATATACAGTGAATCTGATACTTATTCATATATACATGATATATAGGCCTATGCATGGACTGTATAGGCCTATAAGTAATTCAGATTCCAGATAAATCCATGTGTTAATATTGATAAAAACTCTGAGGTTTACACGATGCCGATGCTTGGCCCTTATGAAATACACAATATGATATACATGCACCATTATGCCGTCGTTAAATTAGCAGACAATTTCAAAATACCTATGCGACCTAGTTCTCAGTTTATCTAACGTTAAAATTGTTACTATTATATACAGTTCAAAACAATACCGTATAGAACCTCGGCCTCGTTGATGCCGCGTGATGTTATTTTCACATGGCAAGATTCATAAATGACTGTTATCGGTTATCAAGCTAAGATGATATACCAGACAACAAATGGATAATTAAAAGATAAGCAGTCTTACCTTATTAATATATTCACCCTTGACCATATTTATTTTCTTGATCCAATTATTATAAGTAGCTATGCACTCGTTCATGCAGATGCAGACATGCATGCACCATCCATGTAACTGTATGATCAATGGTATAAATTTCCCACGTCTGTAAAATACATCCTGCGTGTAGGACAAGGAGCATTCCATGGAGGCTCTTGCCAGTGCCATTTCACTGACAACTTTCACAAGTTACTAAAATGCTCGCTTCTGATTGGCCGGGAGTAAATTCGCAATTGAGCACCACAGACCAGACACCCCATGAAAAGCTCCCCCCCCCCCGGTGTGAAAAGATCCGGGTTGTCTTGATGTATTTTACTTCCTCGAAAATATGGGTCTATTAATGTAGTTATAGGTGCTAAAGGAAACCAAAATCCATGAATAGAAGTAATCCTGATGTTTGAAAGAGTAAAATGAGAGGAACAATTTAAAACAAGTTTCATTAAAATCGGGTATGAAATAAGCAAGTTATTGACGTTTAAAAAGTCTTGTTGTTCTATCTATGGGGATCCTCAAATCAAGGAGATATCACAGATATCTCCTTGCTAAAATTGGCCAACATGCTTCAGAATGGCAGATTTTTTGGACAACTCTCCATTTGTTTTGTACACAAATTTTCAGATTTTGCCCATCATCTTTCAAATTGCAGCATGTCTCCTTCTGACCATAACATATGTCATGGGAATATATAATTCACAGATTATGTCAAGGTCAGGAGGATATAATGTGAAATATGTAAAATAAATAGGGGAATCTGAAAATTTTTGTACAAAACAAATGGAGAGTTGTCCACAAAATCAGCCCATTTTAAAGCATGTTTGCCTAATTGATGATCCCCATAGAAAGCAGGACTTTTCAAACTCTATAACTTCCTTATTCTATGAACCGATTTTGATGAAACGAGTATTATATTGCTCCTCTCATTGCCTTCTTTCTGATAAGATTGATTCTCTCTTTGTATTTTGGTTTCTAAGTTTATGAAAGTGAATCCCAGCTTCCTTTTTTTTTCATTTCTCAACTTTGAAGTTCAAAATCTATATTATGGATGTAGTTGTTATTATCGTTATTTCAATTATACTTATTGTTGGTATTATTTTATCTTTCATAATAGTGATGATAATGATTATGATTATTTTTTCTATAACAAGTGATGTTATTAGTAGCATTATATTTATTATTGTTATTATTATTACTTATCATCATCATCATCCATGTCATCATCATCATCATCATCATCATCATTGTTATCATTATATTATTATTATTATTATTATTGTTGTTGTTTTTGTTGTTGTTGTCATCATGCATCATCATCATTTCAATGCACAGGGGCGGGTCCAAATTTTGCCGATTTGGTTGGGGCGGGAAAAGAAATAATCCACATTGGTCATCGGCCGTTCGAAGACCTGAGTTTTTTGTCAGGGAGGGGGTAAGTTTCATACATTTCAAATTTATTTTACAAGACACGTTATCTTATAACACACATATCTTATATACTAAATAAATAATTCAAGCGCGGCGAGCTTAAGGTTTGTATAATAACCTAAAACGGGATCATTTTAAGGACTGTTTAATTTGCCCGGACTCAGGAAGAAGATGAATTATGCTTATTAGGTAAAATAATGTAAGCGCGAAGCGCGAGCTGAACAGTTTTTATATTCATCCGTGAAAACGGGATTTTGACTTTGTTTTATAACAAAGAACAGGATGATTGCACTCAAAAGAGCGTGAAGCCTATTTTTATGTATACTTTGACCCAAAGAGGAAACCTTTCAAGCACTGTTTGACTTTGTGGAGAAAAAAAATCTTGATATATAATGATGATAACGCGAACTGAATTCTTGATATACTGATCTGAAAAAAAAAATCATAGTAAGAACTATTTGCAGAAACTGATGAAAATGACAATTGCCTCGTTATTCGAATTGGCCCAAAGCGAGAGCGAAGCATGACCTGAAATAATTTATAGACCTGAAAAAATACATTCTTTATGCGAGCTGATAAGTTTTGGTAATCAGACGTTAAAAGAGGGTATTCTAAGCAGTGGCGTATCTAATGGGTGGGGGTGGGCATGTACCCGAGTGTCAGTGGGCGCAAATAGGGAAATGTAAAAAAAAATAGGAGAAAAGGCAAAGGAAAAAGGGCACAGAAAGGATCGAAATGTCCAAAATTTTTAAGCTCGCGCTTCGTGTTTGTATTATTTGATTTATGATTTATATCATCCTTTTCATGAGTCACTGCAAACAGTCCTTTATGTCACTTTTCAATTTTCAGCTTGCGCTTCGCGCTTGCATCATTCATGTCAATTGTTTAGTTGGATAACTATTCTATTTATGATTTTCCAAAAAATGATCACATGGATTTAGGGTCTTTTTCATAATTTCATAAATAATGATGACATAAGCGTTTTTTTACAGTGAAAATATATATACACATAAACACCGAAAGAATAAAATATTCGGTCTCCCCCACCTTCATTGCTTAATTGTGGGGGAGAATGACTGGTAATGTGTTAACTTTATAGTGTACTCAATATTATAAAGATGATAGAGGTGCGATTTTACCACCTGCCCTTGGTGCCGTTTTTTGATAGATACGCCACTGCATTTAACATTAGCTTAAATGGTAAGCGTAGATAGTGCAGGGCAGGGGTACATATTTATTGTGAGACTATTTTGAATGAACAATTGAAATACTAATAAATGTAAGAGATATCTAAATAATAATTAAGAATAGAAAAGGACAATCTTTAATTCTGTTAATAATTTATTTGCATACTTTTTCGATTTCTAGCTGCCCTCCCATTCTAGATCAAAACTCAATTTCTTTTAGCAATTTAAAGTACTTAAATGTTATGATGGTTATGGGGCACTTCTGCATGGACTGTCATCTTCAATAGACAGCTTGCCTGGAGCCCGTTGCATAAAACTTTTTACCTGAGAAAACTCAGGTTGTTTTTACCTGAGTTTTTGCCCTGTGTTAAAGTCAATGGCAAAAATCAGACTCACCTTAGTTTTTAGTTTTTACCAGAGTTTTCTCAGGTAAAAAGTTTTATGCAACAGGCCCCTGGTGATAGTTTCTGGTGCTTACTGATTCAGAACATCAGTCAGGGTACATCTCTGTTTGGACTGCCATCTTCAGTAGACAGCTTGTCTGGTGTCGAGGTCTGGTGTTTATTCATTCAGAACATAAGTTTTGGTACACCTCTGTTTGAGCTGTCATCTTAGACAGTTTGTCTGGTGTTTATTCATTCAGAACATCAGTCAGGGTACACCTCTGTTTAGGCTGTCATCTTCAGTAGACATCTTGTCTGGTGTTTGTGTCTGTTGTTTATTCATTCAGAACATCATTAGGGTAAACCTGTGTTTGGGCTGCTATCTTCAGTAGACAGCTTGTCTGGTGTTGGTACCTTATGTTTATTCATTCAGAACATCAGTCATGGTACACCTCTGTTTAGACTGTCATCTTCAGTAGACAGCTTGTCTGGTGTTTATTCATTCAGAACATCAGTCAGGGTACACCTCTGTTTGGACTGCCATCTTCAGTAGACAGCTTGTCTGGTGTTGGTACCTTATGTTTATTCACTCAGAACATCAGTCAGTGTACACCTCTGTTTGAGTTGTCATCTTCAGGAGACAGCTTGTCTGGTGTTTATTCATTCAGAATATCAGTCATGGTACACCTCTATTTGGGCCGCATCTTCAGTAGACAGCTTGTCTGGTGTTGGTATCTGGTGTTTATTCATTCAGAACATCAGTCATGGTACACCTCTGTTTGAGTTGTCATCTTCAGAAGACAGCTTGTCTGGTGTTTATTCATTCAGAACATCAGTCAGGGTACACCTCTGTTTGGACTGCCATCTTCAGTAGACAGCTTGTCTGGTGTTGGTACCTTATGTTTATTCATTCAGAACATCAGTCAGGGTACACCTCTGTTTGTGCTGTCATTTTCAGTAGACAGCTTGTCTGGTGTTGGTATCTGGTGTTTATTAATTCAGAACATCAGTCATGGTACACCTCTGTTTGGGCTGTCATCTTCAGTAGACAGTATGTCTGGTGTTTATTCATTCAGAATATCAGTCATGGTGCACCTCTGTTTTGACTGTCATCTTCAGTAGACAGCTTGTCTGGTGTTTATTCATTTAGAACATCAGTCATGGTACACCTCTGTTTGGGCTGTCATCTTCAGTAGACAGTATGTCTGGTGTTTATTCATTCAGAACATCAGTCAGCATACACCTCTGTTTGGACTGTCATCTTCAGTAGACAGCTTGTCTGGTGTTTATTCATTCAGAACATCAGTCAGGGTACACGTCTGTTTTGGCTGTCATCTTCAGTAGACAGCTTGTCTGGTGTCGAGGTCTGGTGTTTATTCATTCAGAACATAAGTTCTGGTACACCTCTGTTTGAGCTGTCATCTTAGACAGTTTGTCTGGTGTATATTCATTCAGAACATCAGTCAGGGTACACCTCTGTTTAGGCTGTCATCTTCAGTAGTTCAGTAGACAGCTTGTCTGGTGTTGGTGTCTGGTGTTTATTCATTCAGAATATCATTAGGGTAAACCTGTGTTTGGGCTGTTATCTTCAGTAGACAGCTTGTCTGGTGTTGAGATCTGGTGTTTATTCATTTAGAACATCAGTCATAGTGTAGCCTACCTCTGTTTGCTGTCATATTCAGTAGACAGTTTGTCTGGTGTTTATTCATTCAGAATATCAGTCATGGTGCACCTCTGTTTTGACTGTCATCTTCAGTAGACAGCTTGTCTGGTGTTTATTCATTCAGAACATCAGTCATGATACACCTCTGTTTGGGCTGTCATCTTCAGTAGACAGTATGTCTGGTGTTTATTCATTCAGAACATCAGTCAGGATACACCTCTGTTTGGACTGCCATCTTCAGTAGTTCAGTAGACAGCTTGTCTGGTGTTGGTACCTTATGTTTATTCATTCAGAATATCATTAGGGTAAACCTGTGTTTGGGCTGTTATCTTCAGTAGACAGCTTGTCTGGTGTTGAGATCTGGTGTTTATTAATTCAGAACATCAGTCATGGTACACCTCTGTTTGGGCTGTCATCTTCAGTAGACAGTTTGTCTGGTGTTTATTCATTCAGAATATCAGTCATGGTGCACCTCTGTTTTGACTGTCATCTTCAGTAGACAGCTTGTCTGGTGTTTATTCATTCAGAACATCAGTCATGATACACCTCTGTTTGGGCTGTCATCTTCAGTAGACAGTATGTCTGGTGTTTATTCATTCAGAACATCAGTCAGGATACACCTCTGTTTGGACTGCCATCTTCAGTAGTTCAGTAGACAGCTTGTCTGGTGTTGGTACCTTATGTTTATTCATTCAGAATATCATTAGGGTACACCTGTGTTTGGGCTGTTATCTTCAGTAGACAGCTTGTCTGGTGTTGGTATCTGGTGTTTATTCATTCAGAACATCAGTCAGTGTACACCTCTGTTTGAGTTGTCATCTTCAGAAGACAGCTTGTCTGGTGTTTCTTCATTCAGAACATCAGTCAGGGTACACCTCTGTTTGAGCTGTCATCTTCAGTGTACAGCTTGTCTGATGTTGAGGTCTGGTGTTTATTCATTCAGAACATCAGTCAGGGTACACCTCTGTTTTAGTTGTCATCTTCAGTAGACAGCTTGCCTGGTGTTTATTCATTCAAAACATAAGTCATGGTACACCTCTGTTTGAGTTGTCATCTTTAGAAGACAGCTTGTCTGGTGTTTATTCATTCAGAACTTCAGTCATGGTGCACCTCTGTTTTGACTGTCATCTTCAGTAGACAGCTTGTCTGGTGTTTGTTCATTCAGAACATCAGTCAGGGTTCACCTCTGTTTTGACTGTCATTTCAGTAGACAGCTTGTCTGGTGTTGAGGTCTGGTTTTTATTCATTCAGAACACCCGTCAGGGTACGCCTCTGTTCGGGCTATCATCTTCAGTAGACAGCTTGTCTGGTGTTGAGGTCTGGTGTTTATTCATTCAGAACATCAGTCAGGGTACACCTCTGTTTTGACTGTCATCTTCAGTAGACAGCTTGTCTGATGATTGTATCTTATGTTTATTCATTCAGAACATCAGTCACGTTACACCTCTGTTTGAACTGTCATCTTCAGTAGACAGCTTGTCTGATGTTTGTATCTGATGTTTATTAAGTCAGAACAATAGTCAGGGTACACACCTGTTTGGACTGTCATCTTCAGTAGACAGCTTGTCTGGTGTTGAGGTCTGGTGTTTATTCATTCAGAACATCAGCCATGATACACCTCAGTTTGGACTGTCATCTTCAGTAGACAGTTTGTCTGGTGTTGGTTTCTGGTGTTTATTCATTCAGAACATCAGTCATGGTACACCTCCTTGTCTGGTGTTGGTATCTGGTGTTTATTCATTCATAACATAAGTCATGGTACACCTCTGTTTCGGTTGTCATCTTCAGTAGACAGCTTGTCTGGTGTTGAGGTATGGTGTTTATTCATTCAGAACATAAGTTACGGTACACCTCTGTTTGGGCTTTCATCTTCAGTAGACAGTATGTTTGGTGTTTATTCATTCAGAACAGCAGCCATGGTACACCTCTTTTTCAGCGACATTTTCAGTAGACAGCTTGTCTGGCCTTGGTTCCTGGTGTTTGTTCATTCATAACATCATGTATGGTACACCTCTGTTTGGACTGTCATTTTCAGTGGGACGGTCTATCTGGTTTTGGTGTCTGTTGTTAGTCATTCTCAGATAAATCTGTTAGGAAAAATTATTAGTTGTTGATGTTGTTTATTGGTGCAATTAACCCACAATTTTGAGGAGACCAAAAAAAAATTCGAGCTAGTGATGCGCGCGAGCTAAAATTTTATTTTTCTTATAATGAAAATCTAATTTTCTTACATTATCATTTAAAATACGAAAATACCATATATCCCTATTTTTCCCTTTCCTTTTCTATCATTTCCTGCTTCTTTTCCTTTATTTTTTCATAAAAGTGAAACTTCTTTTTCGGGGGTTGGGACAGGGCCTGAAGCCCCCAATCTATACGCCCGTGCTGTTGTTGTTATTACCATTATTATTACTGTTATTATCATTATTATGAACACTATTGTTATCATCTTTTTGCTATTCTTTCCTTATTAGCATCATTATTATTAACACCATCGTCGTCATATTCAGCATCATTTGTAAACCCTCATGTAATACCAACTGTATGATAATGTTCGGCCTTATATTCACCTTATAATGTTCTTCAAATTAGTTTCTCTTCGTCACCAAATGACCTGGTAGGTCTCTGTTTGATGTCTTGAATCGGACGAAGGCTTCCTGACCGGGTGATGATAGTGGGTAGCCGTTCCTGCCAATAAGATTGTTTGTTCTGGCTTTTCGGCCCAGTTCCGTTCCTCCATACTCTCATTCTTGGAGGCTTTGGGTTGGCGGCATCCCGGATTCTGACAACGCAATGACAGATTGTAAATGAAGTACCATTCAACTATATTTTGATGCAAAATAACTTTTATTATATGCATGAATTTTTATTGCACTCTGAGGACATTTTAATCTGAATGTCTGAATTCTCTTCTAAGCAGATTTGAATAAGGTTCAGAATATTGAATAGTAGAAGAAAATCTCCTATTCGACATGTTAAAAAAAGTACCAAAGAAAATAATCAGACTGCATGGAAGTTTATTCTAACCTAAGTCATCACCATAAAATATGCATCATACCCCGGTAGAAACGAGGGAAATGATTTACCTACAGGCATGTAATAGAGTCAGGGTTGCATGATCCACTTTTCCAGGGGGACACATTTTCCCACGGAAAATTTGACAAGCAGAAAAAAAAAGTCATTAAAAAAATTAAGGTAATTTTGTCCCACGTGCAATTTGACAAGCAAACAAGAGAGAGAGAGTGAAAGGTCCTCACTTGTGTATGAACGACATATTCACATTAAAAATATTTGCTGTGACTCGCAAAGGGGGGGGGGCACACTTGTGTATGAACGAAATATTTACATCAAACATATTGTCTATGACTCTCAAAGGAGGGGGGGCGGCACGGGCTGGAAATGCCGCCCCCCCCCCCTGGATCTGCCACTGAATAGAATTATGTACAATGGAGAAAATATTTGCGACATTATACTTTAAATAATTATACATGTATAAGCCCCATAACAATTTCCCGTTACAAAGCCTCAAAGTGAACTGGGTTTCATCTTCAACTAACCTCTTTCATCTGCGCGTTTTCGACAAGCATCGAGATCAGAAAGCATGTAGGCGACCAAGAGATCGGCTTCGATTTCCTCGATGACATCCGTCATGATGTCGATGAGCCATGATTCGATCTGGTCATCGTACGTCATCGTGATGGAAGAAGACCCATTCGGTTGTCGGAATCCCTTCTTCCCTCTTCTCTTTCTATTCCTCCTTCCTCGCATCCTCCTTCCATTCGACTGCGACTATCAATGCAATCATTCAGAGTTAGATTTCCTCAGAATTACGGGTTTATTTACCATAAAATCGTCAGAATTTGAGTAGCATGAACTCAATCATAATCGCCCTCAGCACCCCCAACACTCACAAAATTGATATGATTTACTTATAATCTGCCTTCCAAAGAGAACAAAATAAAATTACATCTTCAGATGATAATGTGTAATCAAGTGAGCGTTTCATCATGTTCATAGCAGGGGTTGTCGGATGTTTTATCGGGCAAAATATGTTTTATCCAAGATTGTAAGGAAAGTTATAAAATTTGGCAAATTATGGGACAAAATGAAAGATGAATCGCTCTCCCGAAGTCGAGATAACATCTTGACGTTTATGGTAGTAATATATCTAAAGGCAAAAAGAACATTTACAAACTAAAGTTTTTTGATAAAAATTTAACATTTATTTCTATATCGGGTTTGTTTAATAAATTTAATACTAAATGGAGTCACTTCATTCTTTATTTTTTTTTAAGGTTTATTGTGAAGCATTGTTATTGTTGAGTTTATTTATTAATTATAATTACTTTTACTTGTGTATATTTTGAAATTATTTGACTAAAATAAAAAAGCATTTGGAGGGCTAAAAAAAATTGAAAAGCAAATAATTGTTGATAAGCAGTCAATGATAATATTATAGAAAGAAAAGTTTCTCATATACCTTTTGCAAGACATCCAGATCTCCCTCCTTCTCCTCATCATTCTCCATCTCATCTTCCTCATCGTTCTCTCCTGGCTGCTGTTGATTCATCAGGTGTTGATCGACCGCCATGATGAAAGCCGTGTTCAAATCGTAAAGACGTCGCAAAACTACTCGTGCAGCATCCTTGTTATACACATAGGAGAAGTCAGATTGTAAAAACACATAAATATCATTGAAATGTTGTAAACCTTGATTTTTTTTTAGAAGGGAATGGTGTTGTCCTTATAAAGAATTAAGAGCTGAGGGTAATAATAAAACAAAAGGAAAGAAAACAAATTTCTGAGTAATTTTAACCAAATTTAGCAATGAGAAGGAAAACAATCAAGCTAATCAAGCTTTACAGGCATTAATCAACAGTATTGGGACCCCCCAAGAGAATTTCCCCCAAAATTCGAAGCAAACTCTCCATTTATAAATATCTTCCCCTAACTCTTAGTTTCAATTGGCACTGTATTTCAGTATTTCTTTGGAATGTCTGTTTATCCATAATTTGAAATAACTATAAAATATCCCTACTGGAAAGAACACAGTGTCCCACAATGTATGCCACAGTGTGTTCACAGTGTGGAACAAATCAACTTCACACTGTTAAATTTAAGCATTTCAACAGTGTGAATCACATATCCACAAAGTCGACCATACTGTCGAGGTGTCCACATTGTGAACATAATCTTCACAACTTTGAATTTGAACATTTTAACATTATGAATAATATTTTCACATAGTCCACTATGTGAACAGACTGTGATCACACTGTGTTCATTCCAGCAGGATATACCTCAAAAGGAAACAACAATTAACATCAGCCGAATCAGAAACTTAAGTTAGACCCTTTTTTCCCCTTCTGGTTCTTTAAATTTCATGACTAAGATATCAATTTATGTTCAATGACAATTACCCTCTGTGCACTTGTCGTCAAAGACGTATCTGGGCAGCAGACCCCCTTCTCCTCTTCATCGTAACTCTTAACAATGTCTCCCTCTTCACTGATAATACTGGTACAAACGCTCAAAGACGTCGCTGACGGTCCCGGACCAGTTGGTGCATTCTCCGAGGTGCTTGGTCCTTCAGGGGTGCTTGTAGGTGTCTGCAGTGGTGTGCTACCCATACCCCAAGTCATCGGGGCTCCAGGTGGGCGTGGTCGAGTCAACCTGGTGCCGTCCGCCTTGGCCCACTATACATATTGGAGCAGATTTCATCAAAGTTGGTGAAAGGAGTCAAGAGGACTATTCGAAATATCATTGAAAACATAAAAAACATGACAAATTGAATCGCCAAAATGTACGTTCTCCTGAAGACGTTATAGACCTACTATAATACACCTCGTTGTTGCTGTGGTTTTTTTTACATTTTCATTTTTCCATCAGTCATACACGATACACCTATCTAACACTATATCCTTCTCCATCATCATTTTGTATACAGTACGTTTATCGGTCAAACAACTATTCTTTCATACATATTTGCATAGATTTCTGTGTTTTTCTTGTCTACTTTGGGATTTCATATTGTTCAATCATAGCCCTCATACTTAAAATAATAACGATGTCAAAATTAAGAAAATAAAATATTATAATTCAACTAACACAAACAAGACAAGAAGAAATTGTATTTCAGTTTGCATGGGGTAGATAAAAATTTCACATACCTTCCTCATGTAATACGAATCGTTTGTTTTCCCTGGACAATAATCATAACGGGGAGGCTGTGGCCCTGCTACACCCGCCCACTGGTATATAAAAGAATAAAAATACATTTGGTATGTCAAATTGTTTATGGAGGATTTCTGGGTAAACACAAATGCATCCTCTTCAATGAACATTGATGTAATGAGCCATTTTTTTTATTGGGTTGATCTATACGCTCTCAAACAAACTAGTTAAATTGACGATTAAAATAGTCAGCTTGGTGCAATAAGAATATAGTCATCTTAATTAGAAGGATGAAGGTGGTAAATAAAGACAAAGGAAATCAAATGAATTGAGGGAAAACGGCTGAAAGATAGGCAGAAAATTGTGCCAATGTGTAATCGAAAATAAAGATAGACAAAAGTAAACATGGTAGAGAAGATGTTGGCCTATTATGAGATTAAGATACAGAGGGAGAGAGAGAGAGAGGCGGGGGGTAATCCATTTCCCCTTTTTATTGTTTTATTCTAGTTCTCATTTCAATTAGCATCATTTTCATTATGAAGTCTTACTTACTAAAGAAGATGTGTGGCCTTAATAAATCTTCAATATAATCGGGACATTCCATATTTCCCTTATATCTCTATTTATATTTCTTTCAGAATAAATAATTCCATTTAGATGTAAAATATTGTTCATTTAAGCTAGTGGGGGGGGGGGGTACATTTGTTAGACCTTTATGAAAGTTCTTGACATGCATCAATCACACTGATTATGATTTGTAAAATACCTTTTTACGGTATTGTCCCTTAGTGCCGCCCTTCTTCCAAACACCAAATCCTCTTGGAGGTGTATCGCTACTCTCCCGGGTATTTTTACAAGGTTTAACTTGTAGACAACCCATATTGAAAACGAAATCGTCAACAAATTTGCCAAAATAATCGACAGAGAAATCTCACGCAAGTGATATCTACCGTATATAGTCAATGATCGGTGATCAAATCCCAATATTTTGATTGCCAGTTATTTAGTGGCCCAGCAACCGATTTGCGCGAAATTTAATGACGCAACAATACCTGAATACGCGAAATTCGGTCAACGTAACGTAACGTAACGTGTACCCCTATGCCCCCATGCTACCCGCCCCCGCCTTCCGTCTACGGTCCCCGGACCCTGACCCTGCCCAAATTTGAAATTTGTATTCAAATTTCCCTTTTTTAAAGATTGGGACCTGATACAGATTCCATGCCAATAATGAGAGGGCAATAGTGATATTCGTTAAGATATCCATGATATTATGCCGGAGCATTAAAATATTCCCATGCAAATTGTTAAAGAAAGGTAAGAATGACAGACTGTCGGGGGAAAAAAATGTGGTTCACCATCACAGTGGTCTAATGGACAAATTTTTTTTCAAGGGTTAGAATGCGGAACTCAATAATTACAATAAATGTTTGATCTTCCTAAATATATACGTTATATTCGTCTTGTCCTTGATTATACTGTTGGTGTCATACCCCCCACTTTAATTGTCTTTTTATGCTTTTCTATCTCCTTTCTTTCCCTTTCTCTCCCTTTTCTCCTCTTGTTTACTTGAAAACAATGATGGGCGATCACCCCTCTACTGGGTTAATGGGAAAACGGTGCGTTAATATATATGGATGAAATAAATTCAAAAGAATAAATGACATAAAAATAAGTATGAAAATAAAGCTTCATTGGTTTGATTTTTACCAGATCCCTATTTGGAATATGATTCATTAACTGGGCTTGACAGGCCCGTAACCATGGGGGGGGGGGGTCTCTGGGTTTCGCGGAACCACATGCCTACAGCAAATAAAAACACCACAAACAACAACAACTGAAATGGAGGAAAAGGGAAGGGGAGGAGGAAATTTTAAAAAAAAGATAAGAAAAGTGAATCAAAGGAGGGGCTTAATATAACGGTTTTTTTACCACGTTTCAGTGAGATACGAAATTACACGCATCCTGTTCATGATTACAGTAAGTGCTGAATAGAAAAAAATGCCCAGCTAGCGCTTCGTGTTCGCATTATCACGATTATTTGACTAGCGAGGTATGTATCCCATCCCTGAATTCCAACGAACAGTGTTTGAAATATCCCCTTTCCAGGTCAGTAGGCCTATATCAGTTATTTTCAGCGCTTTTCATTCGCATTAAAGGCTGAAAATGACTTTAATTAACAGATATAAATCAGACAAAAAAATCACTGAAAATAATCCAAATTAGATCGGGAATATAAAGTTATGCCATTTTAAAGATCTGCATTATTTCTGTGAAATGAAGTTCTATGAAAGAATATTCAATGAGCAAACTAATAATGAAATATCCACATTTGTTCTTTTGTCTTTTATTCACATGACATTATGTCCTCTTCATAAAGGCATGGACCTGGCCACGGAGGATTATCTATTGTTACTGGGGGTGCTGTGACAAATGCTCAGCACCCCCAGTAACAATAGAATAATCCTCTATGGGCAGGTCCATGCATAAAGGCGTGCGCAATATAAATTGAAATATCAAACATGGTTAGTTCGCACTTCTATGATTACAAATAGGTCTAAATCTTAAAAAAAGCTCGTGCTTCGCATTTGCAATAATTGTTTATTGGATATATATTTGGTTCTTTATTTGAAACGTCCATAAATGATCTTTTCTATTATAGATCGAAGTATAAAAAAATCAGGTCGTTTTCGCGCTCGCATCAATAAATTCTTAATTTAGATACCCATCTTGATCATTGGTATAAAAAGTGCTGAGAATGTCATGCTTTCAGGTCGGAATATACAAAATTTTCTGCTCGCGCTCCGCGCTTGCATTATTTGGTTGGTAAGATATGTTTCCTTCCTCACAAGTCACTGAAAACAGTCCTTAACAGTGCCCTTTTCCTCTTTTCAGGTCAGTATATTACAAATTTCATCTCTCGCTTCGCGCTCGTATATTCAGGGCCGTAGCTAGAGGGGGGGGGGGGGTATGGGGGGGGGGGGACACCCCCCCCCCCAACATTCATGGCAGTCGGCAAAATCATGTACCAGTTGGCAAAATGGAGGATAGGGGAGAAAAAGAAAGAGGGAAAGAAAGGAAGAGAAAAAAAGAAAGGAGAGAGGGGGAGAGAGAGAAAGAAAGAAAGACAAAAAAAGGAAAGAAAAATAGAGGTATCAACTTCTAAGAAGGTTACGACTTATGGAGTAAAGACAACCAGTTGGCAAATCCAAGTCCATGTAGCCAGGCTTAGAGCCCTACTAGTCAGCAAAATACAAAGGACAAAACAGATGGAGCTATAATAACGCACGAAGTAAGCCCCCGGTCCTCCCCCAATATAAACAAGCGTGTGAGTTTGCAAATTATACCACAATTATTGACGATTTAACAAATACATTAGTTTTGTAAAATTAGAGGCAAGACAAAGTGATGTACAAGTACTGCCCCGTTTCAGAACTGAAAAGAACAGAACACAATTAAGACTTAAAAAACTGGTAACTCTGCAGTTGGCAAATTCATGAAGACAAGTGTACAACTTGTAGACTTGTCTACAAGTTTGCAGTTGGCAAAACACACAAGTTATTATTGTTTTATGTAGTGATATATGCTTTTTTCATGACTATATACTTAAAGTGATTGCCCCCTTTTAAGGCCTTAATATATAAAACATTTCCAGTCTGTGTTTACGTTCGCATTGGTGTGGACCGATATAGGTACCGGGCTGGTATTAAATCAACACCGGCGTTTTTCTGCAGTGCATGAATTCCTAGACAGTCCTTAAAAATGTCCCTTTTTCTGATCTAACTATAACAAATTTATTTTCAGCTCGTGCTTCGCGCTCGCATCACTTGATTAGTGAAATAGTAAATTTCTACAAACAAGCCATAGAATGCCCCTCTTCAGGTCTGAATTGCAAAAATTGTCAGCTTGCGCTTCTCGCCCGCAATATTTCATTATTAAAATACGTATCATGTTCATGATTACAATGACCTAAAAAAGTGCTTCATGTGCTTAGGTGTAATTATAACACAATCAGCAAGCGCTTGGCCCTTGCATTAGATGACTATGATGAGATACGTACGCACTTCATGAATTCCAAAAGATAGTCCTTAAAATGTCCCTTTTTAGGGTCAAGTTATACAAAAAATTTCCGCTCGCGCTTCGCGCTCGCATTGTTTGTTTTGTGAGACAGGTACATATCATGATAATTACAAAACTTTGCTTATAATGTCCCTTTTTAGGACTGAATATCAAACATTTTTCAGCTCGCGCTTCGCGCTCGCATTATTTGATCACTAAGATACATATCCGTTTAATTGCACAGTCCTTAAAATGTCTCTATAAGGTCAGTATACCTGGCAATTGAGCGCGCTTCGCTTTTCAGCTCATTACTAAACAACCATAATTTGGGGGCAAACTGGTACCTAATTTAAAGGAGAATGAAACCCTTGAAACCAGCTGAATCCATATCAAAGAGGAAATCAAAGAAACATATTGTTGAAAGTTTGAGGAAGATTGAATGAATAATAAGAAAGTTATGAGCATTTGAATATTGAGATCACTAATGCCATGTATATCCTCCCATTGGCAATGCGACCAAGATCTGTGATGTCACACACGTACAACTCCCTCATTGCTTTAGTAGGCCTACTTATTTCACTTATATTCTCACTTTTATAGAATCTATCACAAGGTGATGTGTTCTCTTAATATGAGAGGACAAGTACAGAGGTTTCACAACATTATATTATTGATGAATCGTTTGTCATATGATTAGAATGAGCAAAAAGAGATGTTTTGGGGTATATTTTCAGTGTCCACAAGGGGAGAGTTGTTCATCTGTGATATCATAGATCTTGGTTGCGTTGCCAATGGGAGGATCTCCATAGCATTAATGATCTCGACATTCAAATGCTCATAACTCTTATATTGCTAGTCCTATTTTACTCAAACTTTTGTTGATCCTGTTCTTTGATTTTTCTGCTTTCACAAAAGCTAACTTGCTCCAAGAGTTTCATTCTCCTTTAATGACTCAAAATTTTTGCTGGTCCCCCAAATGCCGCGACCCACGGTACGCCACTGTTAGCAGTAGCACTCTTGAAATTTTAGTTGAGACATCTTTATTGGATTATTGATGGTTATGAATCTCCATGTACTCTTGGGAAATAAAATTTGCATAAAATCAACCGGTATAGATAAACTTTAATACATTTGAATATAAACATGCTTCTGTTTTATATTTCAGTTATTTATCCATTCATTTCTTGAATGATGCGTGCATAGACTTCCTTTTGAATAGGACAGGATCACTCAAATGCTCATAACTCTTATATTGCTAGTCCTATTTTACTCAAACTTTTGTTGATCCTGTTCTTTGATTTTTCTGCTTTCACAAAAGCTAACTTGCTCCAAGAGTTTCATTCTCCTTTAATGACTCAAAATTTTTGCTGGTCCCCCAAATGCCGCGACCCACGGTACGCCACTGTTAGCAGTAGCACTCTTGAAATTTTAGTTGAGACATCTTGCACAGAAGGTCAATTAAAAATTAACAAATGTTTGATTTTGATATTATCAATGCATAGGGTATATTATTATACTGCAAGTTAGCAACTACGGCACACTAGCCTTTCTATTTTGATCCCGAAATGTTTATTTTTACAGTGCAAATATCTTTGTATATCTTTGTATAATTTACCTTAAAGTATTCACCAAATGACACTAATTTTATTCTAAAAATTCAAAATCTTTTGGCATGTGATTATTGTAGGGGGGCACATCCCCCATCAGACTCCCCCTGTGCTCACGTTGGCGCTGTCACGCCAAATTTAGTTGGCAAATTTAGCTGGTACACCCCCCCAACAAAATGCTTCTGGCTACGGCCCTGCGTATATTGTTTACTTAGGGCCTAGATACGCGGCTGATCACCATTACAAAATTGTTCTGAGCGTTCACTTTTCAGGTCTGAATTCATGCCCCGGGGGTAACGGAATTGATCATAGCCTATACAAAGGTTCACTCTTTATAATTCGGAACCCCCTTATAGAAAATAATGGTTAGGGCCTGAGCAGGATGTGTATCTTATTAAACGGAATGGGAGCGCGAAGCGCGGGTGAGATTTTTCTTTAATTGACCGGAAATATTGTCTCTTTTTTCCAATTCTTCCCCTTGTCTTAAATTATTAAATTTGATTTCTCCTATTACCTTCTTCTTTTTTTTTCTGTTATTCTTCCCTTTTTTCTCTCTTCATGTTCTTTTTTTTTTCTTCTCACCCTTTTTTGGGGGCGCCGTCAAATGAAATGGGGGGGGGGGCGCTTCACACCCCCTGGATCCTCCTCTGATGTTTATTGGATTATTGATGGTTATGAATCTCCATGTACTCTTGGGAAATAAAATTTGCATAAAATCAACCGGTATAGATAAACTTTAATACATTTGAATATAAACATGCTTCTGTTTTATATTTCAGTTATTTATCCATTCATTTCTTGAATGATGCGTGCATAGACTTCCTTTTGAATAGGACAGGATCACGGGAAATGATTTTGGTCAATTCTTTTTTTTTTAATTGAATTCTTAGAATGTGCATGGCTATACCAAAGTTGGTTGATAAAAACACAACAACAAAACATGTTGATGCAGTTTAGCAAACAGTTTCCGTAAATAAACTGATAATGAGAATGGAGTTATGGATTCAAAAAACAGTTTTGGTTTTGTAAAGTCGCGATAAGCTGCAAAACTGCTGCATCATGATAAACCAATCACTGCATGGCGTAACCCCCCACCCCCCCCAAAAAAAAAGTTCCACGACCGAAAAACTATAAGAAAATAGCAAAATTATATGAATTGAAAAATTGTAATGAAATAATTTTCTGGATATTATGTTACAATACGTCATAAAACTATATTTTCAATTAATTGAAGGTTAAATTTGCTTACTCGCTTCGCTCGCCCGTCGGGCTATATATTTTTCATATGCCCATTTCATTACGAAACTAAAACCATGTTTTTTTTTCAATTCGATTCAATTCGTTTCCTCTGTCAATCTTTGCATATTTACAATGATAATTCAGTTTATTTAATACAACATAACCATTAAAATTAATGTGTACAATACAATAACAAAATAAAATCTAAAAGGGAATGAGATTTACTAAAAAGCAAAGCATATAGGCTCCCTTTTATAATATTCTATAAATTATGATAGCAAATACACTTTAAATCGACATAAAAGTAATCAAGATATATTGCTGAACTTAAGACAGAATGCACCCAAAAAGGTCCATTCGAGTAATAATAATTATAAAATAAATCGAACCAGCTTAATGCTAAACTGAGTTTTATCAAAGAACGGATGCAAAATAAGAAAGTTATGACATCAAAAATTTGGCATAATTTCACAAAACATTTATATGCACATACTGGTCAGGGGAGCGTTTCATGAAAGCACTTGTCAGACGTTTTATCCGACATGTCCTGTTTTATCCGACAGTTACCATAGTAACAGTGCTTGTCAGCCAATCAAAATCAAGGAAAGTTGTCAGATCTGACAACTTGTCGGACAGAAATGTTGATGAAACGCTCCCCTGGATGCAAAATATGACGTCATCCACTTACTATTTGATATTTGTTTCAAAAGAAAAAAAAAGAAATATTTGAATTTTTTCCTGATAATAATGTGTAACAATGCATGTGGATAGAATTTTCAAAATTTATGCTAATTCAATTTTTCTCGATAACACTGAATGTTTTTGTAGGAGTGGACAATCCTTTTTAAGTTTCCTCTTTCTATAGACACAAAGTAGGTCTAGAAGCTGACAAATAATATTCGCTGCACTGAGCTGAGGAACAAACTTCCAAAAATACATATGACGTCATATATTGTTTACACTCATAGCCGGCCGCCGCAGGTACATACGGTATAGGTACCGGTATATGAAAAGGATGACTTGCAGTTTTGGCTGCTTATGCAATCGATCCTTAAATTACTAAATTTGGTGGATTCAGACTATTTTTCGTAAAGATGACAACTACAGAGTCCGTACAAGAACCAGACTTGAGCTCAAGCAGTGACAAGAAGAGAGAAATGACGATAGAAAACGGAAACGAAAGGCAGATTTGCCAAAGATCATGCAGTTTGAGGCGGAATGATGACGGGTAAGTTACGGGCGCTGGGCCTGTCTGTGTCGCGGGGCCGGGTAGCTCAGCTCTGCGCCGCCGTCGATAAGCAAGTTCGTGTTGTAATTAAGAGGGAGGGGCCGGGGCGGGGCGGGGGTAGCCAGGCGGCTTCTTGAGAGTAAAAATCATTTACTAACGAGAGTAAGCCTACGTTAGTAAATGATTTTTACTCTCAAGAAGCCGCCTGGCTTGGCAGGGGGGGGGGGGGGTATCCGGACACTTTTTAGCATTTTGTCTTTTGAAGCCTTGAAGTCTTGGGATTAAAGAGAAATTCCAGTATTTGCAGTAAACACTGATTTCATGAGAAAGTCTGTAAAACAAGGCTTAATTGTCAGTATATCATCGAGGATCTAGATCTGGTACAGTTACATAAACTGAACTTTGTGAAATCTTGAAATCTACGCTGAAAAATGTTCACACTGAAGATCACCAACACAGATAGGCACACGTGGGACAGTGTATTATTATTGCTAAAATAAAGACCCGACGGAAGTGACCGAATCCGCGCTTATTTTGCTTATTTCTCAGCAATCACACAATTTCTTCCAGAATCCTTTGGCACATATTTTTTATTCATACAAACAGACACTTAGGTGGTCATTATATTAGATTCTGTAAAAAGTCATTTTTAGATCGTTACCAAAACTGGAATTTATCTTTAACACAAAAAATATAAATTCCGTAGTTGCAATCTACTTAAACTTTTTTCTCTATATCATTATCAATGATATTATTGTCAAAAATTTTTTCAACAATTTTAATACTAGATCGAGATTCTAATCTAGGCCTAAACTTTTCATCATGCTTGAGCTTTTTACTTTTTCCAAATCCAAATGGATGTTTAAAACTCGATTGACCAGACACACAACTGGGTATACAATGGGAGGCTGAAATGAATGTCAAACATTAATCGTACCAATGGCAATGCAGACATACATTACGTACGTACCATCCAAAATGTAATGTACTGTTAAACTGGTCAAAAAGGTGACGTCACAATGAAAATATGATTCAACGCATTGCATGTGCTCAGTGCAGGTACAATACATGTAGCCTAGGGCAGGGCTTACTGGCTGAAATGTGCATTGCTGCTGCAGATCAGATGCGTGTTTGAAGGATTTTCCTTTCACTTTCAAAATTTTCTTTCTTTTCATAGATTATTCATATTTTCGCTAACTTCCGAGGCGTTGTACAACACAAATAGCGAATATTCTTATTCAAGCAACGGTGCGACTGTAGAATCAAAGGGGTACATTCCACGGGGGAAAAACTTATTTGCTTCGATCGTCACCGAAGCTTGCACTTTGGTCTTATCTTAGCTGAGCTGACCAGCCAACAACAGCAAGTCAAAATAGTGGCAAAATATGTTGATCTATATACATATATATATATATATGTATAGTAGCGATGTGAAGTATTCTTGGTGTTGGTAGAGATGTTTGTGTGAAGTATAAATGTAGCACTATAGCAGTAGAAAAACCCGGTCGATGAGTATCAAAAGGCGAAGAAGAAGATACAGATATATATGTATCAGAGATTAACAGGTCCTCCTTGCAGTAAATCAGACTATCTAAGTGGGGATGAGATCCTGGGGCTGGCCTGACCATGCAGCATTGCTCATTTGCTGATCACTCATGCATGCATGAGTGCACAGGGGTGGATGTGTCCACTCCATGAAGAGCAAGTGTGTGTAACACACACCCTCCAACCCATAGAGATGTACATGTATATGCTCTAACCCAACTCACATATAGGGAGCATGAGCAACAACTCACATATAGGGAGCATGAGCAATCGTGCCTGCCCCAGGCTGTGGTACAGATTTTATCAAACAACATTTTGCATTCGATCAAAGAAAGACACTCTATTCAACTCCGCCATCACCTGTATGAATAGAGCATCTTTCTTTCACCTTGGCTTATGCGAAATCTTGCACCATGGCACTCATGCCTTTTCGCTATTCGTATACTGTATGATGGGGGGGAGGGGGACTTAAAGCTATGCACTTTGTTTACCGTACATACGATAAAAAGTAACTATGGAAATTCAATATTTGAATGGATTGTCTTATTCTAATTTTGATTAAGTTGGAATGAAATAGCATGACAACTCCTTTTGAGGAGTGACACTGCACTGCGATAATTAGGAGAGACACTGACACATGCACTGCAATGCAAGTGTAATATTTGGACAGCCATCTTGTTTCTCATCTATAGTTTATTTTTTCTCCCATCAAATCATGATTACATTCAGAGAGGGCCAATCAAATAGTTTTTTCTTAACTTTATCTAAAATTGAAGTTAAACTCTCAAACTTCCGTAGAAATCATATACCCAATAAAGTTACGTAGTGACCTCTAAATTGGCTTTTATTTTGCATATCTTTAATGTTTCCAGAGAAGGATTTTTTTATCGATGGATGCCGAGATGGAGTCCTACATCAGCGAAGCTTCTAGAAAAAGCAGAGGAGAAAATTCTGGGATGTAAGTTGAACATTTAAGATCCTGTTGGTTAAAAAATTGAAAGCAAGAACCATGAACATTCTCTTCCAAAATTCATTCTCATGACTAACTGGAAGTTTTAAAGAAGACTTAATTATTGCTTTTGTCCATTCTGTCATTCTTAGTCTCAGTGGAATATGTGCATAGTTACACACAGAACCTCCCCCCCCCCAAAAAAAAATAGATAAATAAATTAAAGGAAATAGAAATACATAGGGGTGGGTGCTCAGAAGCATATCCCAAGTGTAGTTCAAAGTTCAAAGCAATCATCTTGTAAATTCAGGTCATTGTAGTTTGTGCAATCTATACAAAATAAAGATGATATAGATCTTATATTCATGATTATTTTATCCTAAAGCACAAAGGTCATTAACTTTTTAACAAATGACAAGCAGACTTTTGCAGGTCATGAATCATGATCTAAATGTCTCAGAGAAGAATGATGCCCACTGGATCAAAGCAATGTACTGTCATCTGAGGATGTATCTACTCATATTCCTGTACGTACACAAACGCTCTATTTAGTCAGGTCCAATGATCTTATTATTATCACAAGTCTATCTTGAAAATGAATGATAAGCTGATGTAATTTTCTAGAACATTCATTTCTCGAGGGCCCAAGATCCCTGATTGAATTCATGGTCCTGTAAAATGAAATGTGCTTACCACTTAATGATATTTTTCTACCTGACTACCCTTCTGCCCTAGGTCTAACTGTGCCATACAAATCTTTCTTTGCGGATATCGATGGTGGAGTTAACAAAATCAGAACGCTGAAGATGAATCCTTCCAATTCGACCAAGACACCTTACGTCCTCATCCACGGTTTTGCTAGTGGCGTTGCACTCTGGGTAATGAACTTGGAAGGGCTGGCAGTCAACAGACCTGTCTATGCCATAGACGTCATGGGGTTTGGACGCAGCTCACGCCCCAAGTTTCCTTTCGGAGCAGAGGCTGCTGAAGCAGAGTTTGTCCGATCCATCGAGGAATGGAGGAAATCTGTGGGCCTAGAGAAAATGATCCTGGTATGATTTTATCTTTCAAAATATCTGACAGGGAAATGTGTACTGTTCCTGCGGTGGTGATATGATCAACAAATAATCTCGTAGACTAGTTCAACAACACTGATTTGGAGGATTCATTTTGAATTAAAGTTGTCAGTGTAGTAGTATAGATTGTGCCTTTTAAACAGATTATCAGAATAATTTTGAATAAAAAATAAATAAATAAAAGAAAAAAGAACATGGAAAGAGAAACTCAGATTGAAATATTTAGAAAAGGTCAAGGATGATTAAGGTCTTTGAAATGAGCAACTACAACATTAAAAAATACCTTAAGTTCTGCAGCATGGAGACCAAATAATGCTTCGTAAATACACATAGAACAACAAAAGTTGAAACTTAAGATCTAGAAGAGCATCTAATATTATCCTTTCTTCTTATCTTCTTCTGCTGCTACAATCTTCAAAGGGCCGTGCAGCCTATCTTGAAGATGTTGCCTTAGTTGTTCAAAAACTTAAAGACATGCTGCACAGCATAGTGTATTCTGATTGCCTGTTTGGTGCCTTTCAATCCATGCACATATATCTTGTTCATTTGGTCTTTTTGGTTATGTATTGAAAGCGTAAAATCAAGAGTGAGCTAGATGAAGCATGTGGATGTAATCCATGTCCTCTAACTTTGTATTCTGTATCTTGATGTTTCCAGATTGGTCATAGCTTGGGTGGTTTCCTATCCTCGGCCTACAGCCTGGCCCACCCTGAGAGGGTGAAGCACCTAGTTCTCCTAGATCCTTGGGGTGTGGTCAAGAGAGACGAGGAGGAGAAGTTGGAGCTGCCTTACTGGGCTCGCATTGTAGGAACCATTGCACTGTCCTTCAATCCATTGTCAACAATCAGGGCAGCAGGGCCACTAGGTATACCTCTTGCTTTCCTTTGAGTTGATCCTGGGCAGGGGTGGATCTAGCGTTTTCCCAAGGGGGGGGGGGTTGACCAGGGCCCTGGGAACAATTTCTTTTACAGGGGGTGCTGGTGTAAATTTGACAAGCAAAAACAAAGGTTTCACTACCAAATGAAGGTCATTTTGATCCAGAGAAATTTTACAAGCAAATAAATAGGTTTTACTAGAAAAATGAAGGCATTTTTGGTCCCGAGAAATTTGAATAGCACAAAAAAAGGTTTATATCCAAAATTTAGGCCATTACTTTGTTTACTTGGCAGCTCCGTAGATCCGCCACTGCTGGGTACAAAATATTGATAGCTTTGTCCTTCATTATGTAAGAAAAAACATTTTACCCACATTCCAATTTACCTTAATCAATGCTTGAGGTGGTGTATTGGTGAACCGGTACCAAATTTTGAATTTTGAATTTCATTCTCCAGTACTAGTTTTTATGAAAGAAGTTGTCTTGTCTCTTTTAGCAAGGGTAGTTACCTGTCTCCTATAACATATCTAACGTCAATATGTTGAATCTTACAGAAGTAAGTTTTAAATCAAGTGTTCAAAAGACCTTTGAAATGAGGCCCGGACACATACATGTAGTAGTGTTTCAAATTATTGCTTATCTGGGTTAAGTGCAAGAAAGTGAATACAGACAATATACAAAATGGACACCAAACATCAGCCATTACCTAGTTTATTTCCTCACAAGTGAGATTGAAAATGAGATATTTTTTTTCTTTTCATGATTTTTCAGGACCTTATTTGATTAGAAAAGCAAGAGGAGAAACTGTTGGAAGGAAATTTTCATCGCTCTTCAGTGATGATCGCATTTCACAGTACATCTACCACTGCAATGCACAGTATCCAGCGTAAGTCTCTCAAAAACTTGCTTATTTCACCTGCCATTAGATGAAAATTACTAATTTTTTAATCCCATGTCATATCTATCACTACATTATTCATCTTTCCGATCTTTCTATACCCCCTGCCAAACGAAGTTTGAAGGTGTATATACGAATCAGTGTACTGTCGGTCAGGTGGTCAGTCAGTCGGTCCATTGCAAATCTTGCGCTTCGAACTACTTTCTCATTTTTTAACCGATTCTCATGAAATTTGGAACACACATTGGTCTTGGGGTAAAGATTTTCAAGTCATATTTTGTGTGTGTGTCCAAAATCGTGTTACCATGGTACCACACATGGCCAAAAACCCAGGAAAACTTGTTGCGAACCAAACTACTTTCCCAGTTTTTGTCCAGTGCTCATAAAGACATGCAAGATTCACTTTTCAAATGTTTTAGAAACAGCATTACCACGGTAACGGCATAGGACGGGGATATTAATCACTTTCATAGATATTTCTAGTTTAGATATTTATCGTTATTTGATTCTTGATGGGAGGGGGGGGGTTGTTGGTGGAGGGGCATGGTTTTATTTTCTCTGCCCCTCTAGACTCTATGATTGAGAAAAATACACAGAATAGGGATCTTCTGAAAGCCTCACCAGGCATTGTGAGATTACTTTCCCTATTTCAACTTACTTCAATTTCTCTTTGCTCAAACCGCAGTGGTGAACAAGCTTTCAAGGATATCAGCATGCAGGTTGGTTGGGCCAGGAACCCCTTAGAAGACAGGATAGGAGAGTTACCAGCCCACATCCCCATCAGTATGATCTACGGTTCAAGGAGCTGGATGGACTTCACTGGAGGGAGCCTGGTGAAGCAGTTAAGACCTAACTCCAGGGTAGATGTCAGGGTAAGTGTGGAGTAACGGTAGTTCCTTTTATACGGCACAGGTATCCCACCAATACTGTTTAAAGGGAAGTGACAGAGGCAGGACCCAAAGGGAGAGATTATCTTTTTGCCCCCCCCCCCCCCCCCCGGATCTTGGACATGAAACAAATTTACACGCCCAATAATCAGCTACAGATTACTGTCAATTTCTCAAAACTTGTTTAGATTAATTGGATTTGTCATTCATGTTAAAAAAAATTCATGATTATGCTCCAATTTATAAAAGGAAGTCAAACTGTAGGTGCTTTTGATTGGATGTTAAACAAAAGAGAATCAGTATGAAGTGTTTATATTTTTCACTATTTTCTATTAGTGTTTTATTGCAAAATTATTAGAAACTCTATTTGATCATAACTAGAACTGCTTGATTTTTATGGTGGGACAGGCGAGTACAAAATGTTGCATGAGTTTAAAAACTGGCCGCAAAAGTGTCATAAATTTGGTTTCATAAAATGGTAGACTTGTAATGTTGAACAATGAGAGACCCCCCCCCCCCTTCTGTACATTTGGGGTATGATTGAACAAATAAACTTAAGGGCCTTATCAGGATATTTCTATCGGTCACAACATTTTCTTAACTGATATGAAAAGAATGAGGCAGCTTTAAAAAAATCTGACCATGGCATACCTACAAGACATTCCTTTATCTGGAATTTTATAAACCTGATACAATTGATAATTATCAATCTTCTTGCAGATAATTAAAGGAGCAGATCACCATGTTTATGCTGATAAAAGTGGCCAGCTCAACGAATTAATCAACTCATTGTGCAAGGATTCATCGTGAGAAACCATGGGTCTGCCTTATTATATCTGACCAATCTGTAAGCAACTCACCCAGTCGGTAGAATGTTAATAAACCAGAGACATCAATTGTAGGCTATCATCTGAGTTCAGACCCCACAGTCTCCTATAATTTGACATAATTCCTCCCTTTAAGTAAGCCTATTCGGAGTCATCAGTGTATTTTCAGGTAATTCCAGCCTCATACGTACAAAACATCCGATTCTTGGTGATTTGGGGCCTCTGGTCAATATTGAAGATAAATTTAAGGAGCTTTAATGTGCAGCTGAACTTGTCAGTGTATTGATTGTCATAAGCAGAGATAGTATGTGGTGAATTGAAAGATCAGTATACGTGTACATGTTGTTTTGGCTTATATGACGAGTATCATTCAAGCATGAATATTTGCGCCAGTTTCGAGGTTTTGTAGTCTTGTTGCAAAACACCCTCTCACGCTATGTGACTGATGGAATTTGTGCATGTATTGTAAACACCTGGGGGTGTTTCACAAAGATTCAAGTATGACTTAGAGTCGTACTTAAATGCTGACGCGTACATGATACCTGTACGTAACATGTAATCACATTAAACAATACGCAGTAGTGCGCGTCGTCCTCGCATAATCTGACCAAAGCGGTCATGCCTTTTAAACCGCACGCAACTAGACATTTAAGTGCTACTCTTAAGTCATACTTAAATCTTTGTGAAACACCCCCCTGATAACCATGACCTAATTTCTTCCCCATTGTGAAAATTAATCCCTCGTAATATTATTCATTTAGATTAAGTCATTCATTTAAAATGAAAGGAAATTTCGACTTTATTTTTTTTATGTTCAGAGTTATTTTCTTGAATCAAAATAAGTCGAAGTAGATTTATAGTAATGAACTGAAATGGGTAACAGATACATACATGTGTATAAGATATGTATTTGTAGTTTTTGCATAGCTTTTAATTAAATCCATGAGATGATTGTATTTTAAATACAATAAAAATGATGATAGATTTTAAAAGGATTTATTTCAGTTGAATTTATTTATGCCTTGATATTTGATTACTGGTAGTCCTGGTAGCCCTTAATTTGATGGTAATTATGCACTTTAAAGTTCCCAATACCCACTGTTTTTTGTTTTGGATGTATTTTCAAGTATTTTGATAGTACTGGATCATTCAGATGAACCACAATGCATATAACCTTAACTTTCAAATACCCAGATAACAATCATGATTCAGCAATTTATTATGTCCGTTGATATTCTTTTTTTTTTTTAAAGTCAACAGAAATGACTGAAATTTTGAATCATTCTGTGTGTATATGTGCGTGTGTACACGTACCTCATTATTAATATAGAGGTGGCATACGGCCAATGAATTGATGAAATGAACATGTATGTATTTACAATTATATAAAAGTAAAGTTTTTAATTCAATAAGTACTACATGTAATGTGATGTAACCAAATGCAGCCAGTTGGTTAAATGATATCATATTTCTAGAATGAATTCATGCCTTGCATCAGTGCAATTATAACCTTTTATTAAGTACTCCTAAGCATATATGTAGTGTAGTTTTAATTTTTGAAAGACAACATTTAACACTGCACTGGTTTTTTACCATAGATTGACAAATGATGTTTTCGTGACAATTCTTTGTGCTGTTAATAGTACTAATGATATTTAGTGCATATGATGTATTTCGTTTGTTGTAAAACCAAATTAGAGCAATAGGTTACTCATTACTGCCATTGCACAAGGATGACCATGCACCATAATACATTTAATGTTCAGCTGTGGCCTGAAGTCTCACCTAACTTTAAAAAATGGACTGCTAACTTCAGATTTTGTCTACAGTGCTGTTCACAAAGGATTGTAGGAGATAAGCCTGACCTGTCTAGCAAATTAAATTTGGGGTGATGTCTTACATGTAAGACTGTAACCCAGTCTAGTTAGGTGATGGGTGTCAAGTCATAGTTTAACCATATCAGAGTCTGAGAATTGTGTATAACATTTACCTTGAACAGAAGGTATAGTATCCAGAAAGATGTTCCAGCATATTGTAAACAAGGTAATATTATTTTATTTGAACAAACTGCAAGATATTTAAGTATGTCATTGACTAATATTTGAGCTTTTGAAAGAGAGTGGTATTTTCAAAAGTTATTACAGGGTTAGAGTCTAGACTTGTATATTCCACAGTTTGTATAGAGTGCTTTAGAAACAGGGCTGGTATTCGATTAATGGAGTTCTATTTTACTTTGCATTTTTACTTTACATAACTTGGCAGACTTCTAAATATTTTACTCATCAAGCTAGATGGAAGCAAAATACTTTTTAATGACCTTTGTGACATAACAAAGTCTACAACAAATAATGCGAAATTAATCCATCTGTGCGCAGCATGTGTGACTGCGCGTATATACATCATCCGATGTACATTGAAACTGCTCAAAAGCTAGTAATGGGGTTGACAAAGATTTAAGCAAATTATTTTAGCCAAATATGGAATTTAATAACAAAAAGGGATAAGTATTTCACTTTGCAGCTTCATCAGAATGCTGAGGTGAAACACTTTAAAATTCTGGCGAAAGCATTGAATTGAATACATACTCAAAATCATTGTTAGAAACTTAGAATGACATATATATATACATATATGTGTTGTGATGTCCAATTTGTCATTTTGTCATTAAAAAAATGAGATCCTGCTTTTTTAAGAATTAGCTGCTTTTGCTAATCTTCAAATGACAAGAATATTTAGTATAAAAGATTCTTGTCACTTGAAGATTGGCTTTGTATGTTTTGGTTATAGATTGTTTATATTAAGAGACTGGTAGATTCACACGCAAGATATATTTTGTGTGTTGGAGCTTAGCTTTATTTGGAATGACATTATATTATTCATCATGCAATTAAGAGGAAAAGAAAGTCACATTTGACTTATCTTGACTTGAATACTGAAAGGATTTTGAAAGCAAATGGAAATTCCACCTTGAGGGCAATGGAAATGTTGACTCTTCAGAATGGTATACAATTCTATGTTAATTTTATGATTGATTTATTGACTTTCCTTCCGTGGCATTCAAAAATTATTTTTCACTTTGGTAGAGATATTTCTAGAATTATGTCAATATATAGCTTCTTCTAAACAATGCCAATGTTTTTTTTATCAATTTGAGGATCTGTTGAAAAAACAAACGGTCATATGAGATAAAGTACTTTAAGTTAAGGTTAATTATTAAAGCCTCTTTTATAAATTCTGCTACCTGACACTATCAAGCATCTATTGGGTGAATTCTATTTTGATGTTGATCTTTTGTTGTTGGTGTTGGGTGGATGTTTACATCGGCACAGCACCAAAATGATAAGACTGGTCTTGGGGACACGTCCAGTGTTTTACTATCAATTATGTGGTTGGGACCATTTTGGTAAGCTCAGATTATTTCTTTGTTATGGAAGGAAATCCAACTGTACTTCCAACACTGAACTTGAAATAATACACTGTCTTAGCAGTCACTGAACTTAGACTGTTAGGCAACCAAGTTTACCAAGCGGCCGAGTCCCCTTTATGGACTATGGTGTGTGATAGTGTTTTATTTATTCAGATTTTAATTTGAATATAGAGTTGGATATTGCCATATTGACATCAAACTAACTGCACAGTTTATGTTATTAGCTGTGTATGACTACTTGTAAATATAGAGCTATATTTTATGAATTATATAAAAGTAAATCAATACTTTTTTTCTCCTTTCATCATGATATACCTGCCTTTTAAATTGCTTTCATGTACATGTATTGAATGCATGTGCATATTTTTAAACAGATGTACAGATTTGAAATCTTGAAATTGGGTACAAATGTATATTTATGTACCAGTAACCTTTAATTATAGATTTACTTATTTTGAATGTGATAAGTAATGCATCATGTAGAAAATATATAAAAAAATAATAAAATATCCTTAGAAAAGTGTGTCTGCTATTTTCCATGTTGTTGGAGTGTGCAGGAAACCGTGAATATAGGAAGAGTTGAATGATATATGGTTCCAGAAGAGCAATTACTAATGGTCAGAGGAGATGTGTTGAAACATGAATCACTATGCATCACTTTCAAGAGCCACATAACCAAACTATTATTGGAGTTTGTGAGGAAAATATTCTTGTAATTTTGAAGGTTTCAATGGCGAAGGAGAATGTAGTGGTTTCATAGTACACTATGTGTTCTCTTGTGGGCATATGTTGGTCATGAAAAGGCCAACATATTGTTGTTAGATCATATTATTAGATGTTTACCCATACATTGAAAGGTATATTGCTTGAAAAATAACTTCACCTTGTGTCTGGAGGAAAAGTCATACCAAAAAAGGAAAACAACAACAAAAGAAAGAAAGAGAGAGAGCAAGGGGGAGGGGGTGGTAAGAACATTTTGAATGTGGAGAAAAATTTGGGAATTGGAAAGAGAGATGAAGTAAGTGAATGATGAAAATACAATGAGAGAAAAAGAGAAGATAAAAGGGGAGTTTGGTGAGGCGCGAGAAAAAGAGAGGGAGAAAAAGAGGGATTTGGAAGGGGAGGGATTAGAATGAAGATTTGAAGTGAAGGGAGGAGATATGAATAAGATGCTACAGACAGTAGATAAAAATAAAACTACCAAATTATTGGCTAAAATATTCCCTCATTTCTCTACTCAATTTGTCTTATATCTAATGTACCTCACCTTAGTAATTTAGTGCAATTTCTTTGTACTATTTTGTGTTTGCCATTCACAAAACACCCTTTCTTTTTTCTTTTACAAGTTTTTTGTTCATGAAAAAAAATTGAAAAATTTGTGGATTAAAATATAGTTCGGCAGGTAAAAAGGCAACATAGCCGATATTATCGAAAAATATTGTTTTTCAGTTTTCTTTAAACGTTTACTAAATTCACTTGTGTTTTGGTAGCAGTTTGATAAAAAAAAAATGGCAAATTGCCCTCAAATCCCCATTTTGGCTACAGAAGGGGCAATATCGAACGTGCCCTCATTCCACACAGAAAACAAGCTAATTAATGGCTGCATCAAATATTATGGTAGATATGCAGAGCTGCCAAGTTGTATTTTGCATTTTCAGTATTCTTATCCCCCAAAATCAGTATTTTGACCAAAAAAATCAGTATTTTTACCGTGTGAGATAAATATTTTGTATTTTTCCCCCAAAAAGTGTATTTCATAATAAAATGCTTGGCGCACTCGCCCATCACGGCGCTCAAGCTGCATGCAAGCTAAAATGTGCACTGCTCTTGCAGATGAAAAAAAAAAAAAAACATTGAAACTTGTGTATATCTCACCCTGGTTTTTACAAAATGATTGAAAAAAAAAAAAAGTTACCTGAAATTACATTGATCTAATAAGCATATTTGTGTACGTTTTATGAAATAGAGACATATAGAGATGATTTTTCTCAATAAATTTCGATTTTGTATATACATTTTTTTTTTTTAAATACAAAAAACGTATTTTTTAAAGAAAAAACGTACTGCCGTATTTTGGTTGCAAAAACATACTAAATACGGAAAAATCGTACTACTTGGCAGCTCTGGATATGCACCTGTGAAAGGGGAAAGTATATATAGTGTGCTGTTTGGGAGTAACATTATCAATCATATATATTCAAGTGCAGGGAATGACTAACCTCTTCTGTGGTAGAGCTTTTTTTTATATATATATATATATAAAAAAAACTATGGTAGAATCTGCATAAGTTGACCTTCCATTAGTTGAACAATGACCAAAAATCAAAGAATATTTTTACCTTTGATTATTGTCCTGAAGTCGAACACAATCCAAAGAGATCTGACAAGTGCAAATTCACCTGCATTAGGCAACATTAAACATCGATTTGCTGTATTCTATATGGTTCCATGACATTTGCTCTAGCGACGATTGCTCCGCTGTGAATTTCACCCACTAATGGAATCGCAAACTTCAACCCTGGATTTAACACTAGATCCTATCCTGAACCTAAACCTAACATAAAACCTTATTGCAATCTTAACCCTGTATCTTAGACAAAATAAAGCCTGGAGCAATTGTCTCCTGAGCAAATGTCGTGTCACCTTCTATATATCAAACAATACACAATACTTTGACACAAGAATGGACACATACATTTGAGAAATTTTATTGTTTTGTAACAAAACATAAACATAAATGACATAAGACATAAAAAAATTGAACAATAGCAAACGGTACTATAAATACATGTCTTGGTCGGGCTTATAATGCCAACCCTTACTTTCTTCATACGGTACTTAATCTAAACGAATGACCAAGACTTCAATTATCCAGATACACAGACATCCCTTCACTTCCTTTGCACTGTGATTGTGATTTTGTGGGTCTATATGTTATTATAGTAATCAAAACCTTGTAATTGTGATTACAACAAATATTGAAGAAAGTATATTGATAGTTTTATCAATGTGGCTTATTTCTTTTCCTTAAATAAAGAAAATAAATAAAATAAAAGACAAATACTAACTGTCTGCAATTTCATACCCGAGTTGATCATCAATTTATTAATCAGATATTTATGCTTATCAATTTTGAAGTGACCATCTCAACAATGATTGAAGAAAAACAATATCGATTTGAATTTTAAAAAAAAGAAAGGAAGAAGAAAGATAAAATAATCTTTCAAACATGACTTGTGGAGATGCAATCCTGAACAAATGTGAGACTCGGGAAAGAACAAAACTGCCATTTGAAGGGTATTTCTGAAAAGAAAATGCACAAAGTACAGTATATTCAAATATTCTGATTATGTTGCCTATGTTCATAGATCTGCCTAATGAAATGTGTTATCGAGTATTAATCATGAATGAGAGCCCCAAATTTGACAGTATATGAGCACCATACCTGAACCTATCTTTAATATTATACTTATTACCAAAGAGTCTTACAGGGCCTATGCACTGCCAATGCAAGTTGATTCCCATAGATTTGTAAGCACCCTGCATCAATAGGTATCAAGTATCTTTTCACTGCATAGACTCTTTAAGTTCATGTTTTCTATTTTGATGCAATGGAATGTAGAAATTAACAACCTACAAATTGAAAATAAATAGTAATTTTTTCTACTTATTTGAGTATACATTCAAGCTTCAATCCAGCGACATGCATTAGCGTGTATAAATATCTTTGACTTGGACATTTAATACAAAAGCTATATTAACTTCTTGTACGACGCCCCCCCCCCCTTTTACTGTATACTCATTAAGTTTACCAACTGATAAGGGGGTATATTTGTAAATAGAAATAAAATTAAAACAAGCGTTCCATCTTCCATGCAGGAGCATTCTTTGATTTTACAATTCTGTATTCAAAATTTGATGAAATAAGTTTGGCTTTACAAGGGAAATTAAACAAATTCTAATCGTAACATGTTTCCAGGCATCCATCAAATCTTGATCACATATCCAAGCTGTCAATGATATGAGAATCGTCTTCCGAAAATTTTTTGCTGATACTCCATCAAAGAGCCAGCTATTCAAGTCCATGTGATATCCATCACCTTGAAGTCTACTTTTTATCCTTTGACTTGGCGTCCTTCTTATCTTTGCTCTTGTCATCCTTCTTCTCCTTATCATCCTTTTTCTCTTTGTCATCCTTCTTTTCATCCTTCTTCTCCTCTTTTTTCTTGCCTTCTTGCTTCTCAAGGTCTCTGTTTTGAATCTTGTTGTTGATGAGGTTGTGAAGAGCGAGGATGGAGCGGATGAGAGAGGCAAGGTAGACCACCAGCATCTGGTCGTTGGTCTTGGTCGTCAGGGATTTGACAAAGTCGCTCAGGTTCACGTCGGGTAGTAGGTTGAATACATCCTTGGGGTAAGAAGGAGGTGGATAGAGAGAGAATTGTGTATTTAAAACTCTGGTCTTGGTGGCATCCAACATCATATATGTGGTGTAAATAATTAGAACTCTACACAAAGAAGTTCACAGATAGCACTATGCTGTTATAGCATCGCATAAGTAATCATATGCTCTATCACTAGGATGGTGGAAACATTTGCACTGTTTGTGATAGCGGCACAGAATGCCATCATTGAACTGATTTGCATTGAGGAACAAAGTTTAATTTAATTTACCAACAGTGACAAGCTGCCACACACTAGTATTAACCATCCTTAGACTTGCCAAAACATAACAGAAACATGAGTGTTTATGGAAGAGGGGACGCCATGAGATGGGGAAGGGTGAAGCCAGCCATGCTAGCACAGTAAATTACCTTAAATGACTTATATTATTTGAAAGCTTTCATATCAACCCTTAAAAAAATTGGGGGTGGTATTCAGACCCCTAGTCATTTTTGGGGGTGATTTTTGTTATTTTGTGAGTCCCACATATCTTTGGCACCAAATTTGCAATACCCAGATTAACATTACTTATTACAATACAATGTCTACATGCTTTTCAGATCTACATGTTTGCAAGGAAATACTACAATTATTCAATATTTTCTTGATATCCCTCAAGCACTACTGACCTGTAATTGATAAATGATGGTGTGGTTGATAGGTAATTCTCCTGCTGCAACCTTCTGTAAGTAACCACTGATGTGTTGAATCTGTGATTGTAAACCTTTCAAACCTAACAGCTGAGCTGTAATCCTCTGAGATAATGTTCCTACACTTGTGTCTTTGATATCCCTGCAGAAGGAAAACAATTGACAATGATTAAGTGTATGGTCATGAATGTAGGGACACCATACAATACTAATCAGATTTCCTATCAGACATTGTAAGAAAGTTGAATTGCGATCTATCGCAGATCAACTGCAATTTATGTGCGTACTGCGTAACCTTAAATTCAATGTAACGTTTACAATCAATTGCAAGACTTATGCTTGATTAATCCAGCATATATTTTTTTCAGAATTTAGCATAACTTGGGTATAATTGAAAATCTGCAATTAATATGTTTTGACTTTAAATGCCATTATAAATGTTATTCTCAGGTAAACTTGTTGTTTGGAAGCGACCTCAATCATTCAATTTACATAGACATGATACTTATCATTCAACAAGATATCACCATGTTGATTCACTTTAAGGACAACCACAAAATATATCACTACGGTACAACAAATAAATACACACATAGAAGCAAATCTAATTGCTTAAAATTTTGATAACAAACTTTTGGGGACATATTTTAAAATAAAATGATAACAGAAATTCTGCACTAATTCAACCTGTCAATTTTCTCCACACATGCTAGTCTTTTTTCCTTTTTTCTATCATTCTTCCAGAAAGGCAAACACTTCATTAACACTTTGTTAATGATTATTCCCCTTGCATGTTTGTGTCATTGTATGTTTTATATTGTATTCCTTCCTTGCTCCTTCTTTACTGGGCTGGATCTACTAAGATCCATCCGATCTTTAATGCCAGTCTGCACTCAAAGACTGTTTTGTACATTATTTTACAGTATTGACATTTTCTCTACACATGGTAACTTGTATTGTCGTTCTTTCTTGCCATTATGTAAGTTTTCAATATGTTATTTTTATCGAGTGAAAGAAATAAATGAAAAAAAAAAGGGAATGATTGCTAATAAATGTAATTGCTCAAGGTTGTTATCTTACCTAAGTAGATGTTCTACTCCTACTTCTTCTGCTTCCTCCGCACCCATCTCACTTGGGACGTGTTCAAACGTTTTACTCGTTGGTGTCCCATCCTAAATCATCAGGAGAAAATTAGATTTAAGGAGTATAAGTCTATTTATGTTTGGTTTATCTAATCTGATGTACTTTGGAAAATCTAATTTGTGTAATTCTATTGAACAGCATAGTGAATTTCATTTATATTTTTCTATAAATTTTTTTTTTTCAGGGAGAAAAGGGTGAGGATCCGAAATAATGTAACTGCAGTTGAGGAGTCCTACTGACTATTATCAAACAAATGATGCACAGAAGTGAGTGCATTGGTAGGTTATGTGAGCATAAGGTAACTATGGAACCTGGGTTAAGACTAGTTTCCATAGTTACTGCACGCTCACTAGTTCTACCGATGCACTATAACAATGATTTTTTTTTTCTTCTTTTGTCTGTCATTTCAATTTACCGTCCAATTGGGTGTTTCATCTTGTTGCTCTTGTTGTTGGCTTTTTGGAACAATGAGGCAATTTGGAAAATCATGTTCTACTGTAAATGCATAGATTTCATACTGTATATCACAGTGAATAACCCTAACCCATCAATTTTAATCCAGAACATTAATTTTAGGCAGATGCAAAAAAAATGGTGTGATCTTTAGGGCATATTATTTGGGAAGGGGAAGAAAATACTAATGCACATTTTGTTTTGTTTATACTTACATCATGTACTTCTTCTACTGCATAGTACGCTTCTGTTGGTAATCCCAATTCTTTAGGTTTTGCATCAATGATACATAATACCTATCAGAAGAGGAAGAAAACAACGATCAAAATAAG
This sequence comes from Lytechinus pictus, assembly GCF_037042905.1. Taxonomy (NCBI): domain Eukaryota; kingdom Metazoa; phylum Echinodermata; class Echinoidea; order Temnopleuroida; family Toxopneustidae; genus Lytechinus; species Lytechinus pictus. The sequence goes on along the minus strand of NW_026974145.1, from coordinate 909,926 downwards.
CATTGTAATCACACTTTGAAGATACATTCAGAGTTCAAATAATAAAATAACAACATGTTCAGTTAACTCACACAAGTTACATTAGCCAATGATTTTCAGTTTGCAACAAATTATGAGAGGAATGAAAATAATTACAAGGGGTGGGGGATTAAAATTCATGAACGCACAATTGCTTAACGAAATTCATAATACAGTAATACATATCAGAAATTTATAAAGTAGTACAATATTTCAGTTGGTTATATAGGGTTATTGATCCAGAGACAATATTTTTAAAACAATGTTGATGCAATAGTACCTTTGGCAATCTGCAGTGCATTAACAAAAAAGATATACCATTGAGAAATGACCAATCAAGATAATATCCCTATTTTTCTTCTTCTTCAGGGTAGACCTGTGTCCTCCACACTTGAAGATTTATACTTTTACCCAAATCCAACTTCTATGGATCAAAATGGTCAAACAAAGTGTCAACCCTGACCAACTTTAACCTTCCATTGAACCTGATTTACATATCAGCTATAGCTGAAGAAATATATGTAAAATTTTGTAAGTTTGAATGAGAATTATTCATGGAGTCTGATACATCGGCTTGTAGCTTTTGATAGTACATGTACAACTGGTGATAATCAATTTCCTCAATATCATGCAACCTTACCAATTGAGAGAATAAAGAGATACTTACAGAGTTTGGGCAGTATTTCCTGATGAGTTCATTGATTGCAATGTCATTCTGATGAAGCTTTGGTCCTGTGTGGTACCATCCCACTATCTTTTCCCTTGCTAGATTGGACAACATGAAAACATAGAAAATAATAAATGAAAGTAGGAAACAAACCTAATATAGTATACATGTAATGTGAATCAATACAACTATGGGATGAGAAATTATCAGTAATTATTGAGATGCAGTAGGTTTTATCTTCTGATCATAACAATCACTTGTCTTTTTAAGGAGTGGATTTGAATAAAGCAACAACGATGTACAGTAGATCTGGGCCCCCGTTTCATAAAACTTGTTACAATAACAAATTTGCAATAACATTTAAAAGCTACTGAAATCCTTCAATCTGATTGGCTGGTGATAAATTTGTTATTATAACAGGTCTCTATGAAACGGGACCTTGCTATGTATAAAAATAAATGAAAGTATTTGCAGTAGACACTGATTTCATATGAAAGTCTGTAAAATCAAGGCCAATTGTCACTACCGTACATCATTGTAGATCTAGATCTTTAAGTTACATAACTGAACTTTGTGAAATCATGAAATCTAAGTTGAAAACCGATCACAACAAAGATCTTTAACAGTGTATCGTTGTTTCTTGGAAAACAAACCTGGCAATTTCATGCTTGTTTTCTTACACAATCTCTTTAAGAATCCTTTGCCACATATTTTTTTTTACATTTAAACAGACAGACACAAGGGTGGTCATTTGATTGGATTTTGTATAACTCATTTGGAAAATCGTTACCAGAACTGGCACTTTTCTTTCATGATCGTTGGCTCCAATGCTGCTCTGTGGAACATGCATTTTCATTACCAATGATAATAATCAGCATTTAGTATGCTCTCCATACTTCATTATATCAGTGTTAACATATAATAAACATTTAGGATAAGTGCCAGTCTGCATCGAGATGATGCAGTGCAACTTGAAAATATATTCATCCTGCCTACTGAAATGAAGAGGCTTATTCAAATAAGCTTCCTATATGACTCGTCTTGAAATGAAATGGCCAGCTTACCATTGACTTTCTTGAACATTGTGTACATGTTCTCAAGATAATCGTGATCCAAGAACCAAACAGAAGTATCTTTGTCATCTTCATCAAATGGAACTGAGAAGGAGAGAGATAGAAAGGTGATTGAACTTGTTATCAATAGTGATTGTTAGGGTATAGACTATTCTTGACGTTTCAAATTGTATATCTATTCTCTTTAGTTTCCTGTACATGTCTCAATCTCTAATAAGCACTATGGTGGCTAGCCTAAAGACTGGATATCTATAAAAAGAAAAAAAAGATGGCAGGTCATAATCATCACATAATAAACTACGCATCCAGTTTGCAGATACCCCTCATTTTTTAGCAATCCAACATTTATTTCTCTTCTAATAATTTCATAACTTAAACATTTCACATATGTCTCAAATTAAATATTTGAACAGTTTTCCTTTGAATAAGTCAAGACCAGTACTTCAATTTCATGGTATATTATTGTAAAATTCCTTGATTAAGCTCTAAAAACCAACTATTTTTCACATCCTGAACCACAAAGTTAAACTTCAATGATTTTGGGCTTAACTGGGAAGACAAGTCCCATGTCACGGTGTCGGGCAACAAATATTCCAGTCAATATGTCCTTGCTTATACATGTATACCCAGTGGTTGTGTGTCCGGACGGGTTGGGTGTCCGGACACATGACTTTTACTCTCAATTTTGAAAAGTTTACAAGCAATGTCTTTAATTCTTTTTAGCACAGAATATAAGAAAATATTATAAAGAACAAATATTGATGGTGAAAAAAAACTATTCAACCTATATTTTTGGTTTATTCCTGAGATAAAAAAAAGGCTTCATTTCTGTTACGTGTCCGGACACCCAACCCCCCATCCTACATGTAGTTATATAATGCCAGTGACATTCACAGCCCTCAGTATCTGATATCAGTCATGATTATCGTGTACACGTATGTTGCAGAAGATGAGTAGAGTATGAAGAGGGGCCCCATGTCTGCGCTCCTAAAAATTTAACTTAAGATTAAACATGAATTTATTTTATATTCCACAAAAAAATCAGTTGATAATGTTCCTTATATTCTTATGAGTGTGCTCAAAATCACATTTTCAGATTGAACAAAGAAGTGGTGCTCCATGTCTGCGCACCCATTCACTTTACACATGATTCACAGATTTTGAGTGAAAAAGGCTGCATTTTGAGGCCATCACATTCTCATCACTCACATGAAATTCAATATTTTCCACCATTTTCCATCAGATTTTTTAATGATTATCTGCATCTGTCGAGTGTCGATGTATTGCAGGTGTAAAATTTGTGGTCATTGCGTGTCTTCTTATTTTTATACGAATTGTACAGATACGCGTATGCGCCACAGACAATGGGTACTGCACAGACTTGTGGGGGACTTTTCCCTACTGAATTGAATTGAATCTGCTTTAGTTTAAGTGAAATTCATTTGGACCAAAATTTAAATGAAATTCCAATTTTAATATTTGTGATATGCAATTATACTTATACTATAGGGTCTAAATATGTTACATGTACAATCATGACAATCAATCAACCCACTCCACATATTCTTTGTAATTTCCTAATATAATTCTTCATTATGCTATAAAGGTCTAACGTTAGTTCTCCTATCAATGTGATGCATGTTTACCTGCGAAACAATTTGCAATGTCAAGCACTCCCTGTCTCCACGATCCCAGCAAAACGCCGACGACTCTTCTTTGATTTCGTATCCTGTTGAAGTGATCAACAACACTGAGAAGCACTAGTGGATGGACAACCACTTTCTTTATCTCGTTTGTCGGTGCAGACATCATTTACTACAATTTTAGTGAAAGTTTGAATCGTTAATTTTCTCACACACTAATTTTTGCACGTGTGGGTCTGACTAGTGAGTTGAAATGAATCGACAATAAAGCTTCTTGCAAAATATGAACACAGATGGCGCTATATTAGAAAGTTGAGCAGTAACGGGGCGATGACATGAACACAGAACATCGTTGGATATGGGAGGCTGGTAGTACAAAAGTGGGGTCTGGAAGTAGTGAGAAAAAATGTTTTTTAAGTTTCAACATCACGAAGTTGTTATCATACTGAGGGTTATAAAAGGGTGGATATGATTTTGATAAACTTAAGAAATATAAAAAGTATCACAACAATGTTTTATCAAAATAGGATGAAAAAATACGAAGTTACGAATTTTTATAGTCTTCATTGCCTTTTTTTCTGTTCCTACTTTGTTGTACGAAATCTTATTCGTAACAAATAAGTTGTAGCAATTATAATCCCACACATTGGATCAGAGGCCATTCCTTTTTCATGGAACCAAAAACTGAATGGTTCATGATAAAAATACAAAAGGAAAACAAAAACAGGTTGGGAGAAGACGTTATCTCATCAATCGGACATTGGTGACATGCGTGTAAACTGTTTCAGCAAAATAATGCAAATTTCTGAAATAAATGACAAACAAACGAATAACTTCATGATTACATTGGCTTTGCTCGTTTAATTTGAATTATGCAGCAAAAGGAGATGTAAATGTACTTGGTCCGGAATTTGTGTTTGCACCATGAAAAACTAGGCAGCATGGTCAGAGAAAAACGGGGTGAGCTTTAGGTATTATAACACATTCAGTCACACATCTTTTTTTTTTTTTTTTTTTTAGTATCCATGATTCAAGTTAAATTTGTTAATCTTATTTCTTTCTTCTAGTTCTGTTGACCCAAAAGCGACAGACAATATCAGAAACGTGTTTTTTCAAGTTGAAAAAAGAAAAACAAACAAACTTTTCGGGGCGATCAATATTCTTTATTCATAAAATTTTTATTACGAATTTCACGAAAAGAATACCCTTAGTTTTTATTCTATTTTCTCAACAAAAGTTTATAAGATACTATACAGATTAACTTGCACCTAATGTATTTGTAGGGCCTACTAAATGAATAAAAGAAGAACAAAATCTTATTACATTATTTTTTTCACTTTATTCGAATCGATTGAGTGTGCTTGTGTGTGATTGACTAGAACATATAAGGTCAGAAATTTTTTGTCAATTTGACCAAAACAGGAAGACGTGTAAAAATGCCGCATCAATCCTATATCTGATTTGGTATGTTTACGTATCGTTTTATTCCTTGCTCTTGTGATAGGTTGAGGGCTTGAGGCAAGGAGTTACCTTGGTTGAGGTAGTATGCTTTTAAATGCATTAATAAATTACATCATACGTGATCTAGTAGATATAACAATGACATAAAGATTACTAGTAATATATCTCTATGAACAGTGACCAGGCCTGGTCACTAGATGGCGCTATACCACTTTGGGTTCGAGGCCGACCAACCAAAATGGGCCAAGGTGAAGACATTTATTTCCACATGATGCCAGCGAAGTTGTCCAGTCTCTCGACCTGTTCATGGGCGTGGCCATGGTATTTAATAGGGGGGGGGGGGGAGGGATTCTTTCTAAATTCCATGATTTAATGTCAATCTAGTAGATAGTGGTATTCTCTCTATCCTTTTTCTTCCTTTTCTTCCTTTCTTTCTTTTTTTCCCCTTCTTCTTCTTTTTTCTTTATTTCACTACTTGAAAATTAATAGGGACAGTCGCCCCTGTCCCATGTTCCGCCACTCTTGGGCTGATTTGATATTGTTAATATTTTCCTTTTGGTTCTTTACAAAGGGAATATAAAATAGGCTTTTTTAGTGAGTATAGGACCGTCTAAAATTATATTTTTATAGGCATCATTTCATGTGTTGCGTTTTGTTTTCTATCCATTTTGGGGGCTAAGTTTTAATTTTCGAGTTAGCTATCTCTAAACAAGTGTCACAAATCTGTGTGGTTTTATTATTGATGCTTGCTTCATAGTTAGAGTCCACCTTGTTGGCTTCCATCGACACTCAATTAAACGTCACAATGGAAAGTGGGCGGTGTTTTTCCGTACTGCGGTGGTTCGTTCTAATTACCCGTGACCGCTATAGAGTCTCATAAATCTCTCGTTTTGAACATTTTCAGCAAAAACCTTTAGAACATGGAAGCTTTTACGGTGTTGTGTCCAAGTGAAAGCGAGAGTAGGTCAGGGAAATTGTTTTAAAGTCTTCAAGCTAAAAACACCAAGTAACATGGTAAAATTTTACCCAATATTAGGTAAAAAGGGAACATACATGTTTGCTGGGTATTTTTTACCCCATATTGGGGTATTTCCACGCTTTATTGTGTAAAATCTACAAAATATATATTCAAAAAAATCTTTTCACTCAACCAACATGTATGTTCCCTTTTTACCCAATATTGAGTAAACCTTTTTTATCATTTTTAAGAATTATTGGGAGTAAAATTTATTCATGAGGAAGTTTTATAATCATGGTGATCGGATAAGGATGAAATTAGATTTGGATTTTTTTCAATGAGTTTAATAATGCCGAGAGTGTCGGTAAAATTTTTATTTGTTGAGGGAGGGGGCAGGGGCGTGGGCAAAGAAAGGAAACAATAAGTAAACACTAGATCAAGAAAAAGCCAAGAAAAAAATGACAACGCAGATTTTATAATGCGCGTTTATCAAATTATTATTGAAGATTGTATGTAAATGTAAACAAACAGTGATGTTTGTTCAAAATAATGTAAAGATGAATTCACTTATCTTCAAATAAATTCTTTAGTCCTCTCATTCAACGTCTGTAATTGAAAACGAGGCGACGACGAGATACGAAAAGAAAGTGAAGGGGAGAGAGCTGGGCGAGGGGCGAGGGGCGAAGGAGGGGTTGGGGCAACAGGGAAGAATATAAATTGCCGGAGAAATTGGCGATGGCGAAAAAAAAAAGGTTTAAGATAGTATGGGGGAGGGGGGAAACTGAGCATGCATTTAATCAAGACGTCTATATATGAGAAAATCTCTAAGACATTGCATACCATTTTATTTTCTAAACACGATGCCAGGCTCAATCAAAGCCGACAGAATGACGTATCTGTTTTGAAAAAAGTTGACATTAAAACGACATTTTATGCCAACATTTCAGACCCCTGTCGAACTTATTATGGTCGCCGAACTATCAAAGGGACTTCGTGTTCTAGCAGTCAACTGTATCACGGAAAGAAACCGTTTTGAATATATTTTCACATTCCTTTTCTCCCAATCTCTAATATCTCATCCAGCACGATCGCCCATTTAGATTTTTCATTGACAAAAACCATCCCTTATCTTTTACTAACCGTATCCACCATCTATTTATGCAAGTTTATTTCTTCTCTCTTCTTCTTCTCCTCCTCCTTCTTCTTTTTCTTCTTTTTCTTCTTTTTCTTCTTCTTCTACTTCTTCTTCTTCTTCTTCTTCTCCTTCTTCTTCGTCTTCTTCTTCTTCTTCTTCTACTTCTCCTTCTTCTTCTGCTTCTTCTTCTTCTTCTTCTTCCGTTTCTTCTTCTTCTTCTTCTTCTTATTTTAATTTGATAAATGGTATTGATGAATACGGAGGCGCTTTTATAATCATATCGTGATCATGACCAGGGGCAGTGCCAGGATATTTTTATATGGGGGTGGGGGCGAGTTAAAGGTGGTGTTAACTCATACTTAATTGAATAACAGGAGTAATCACACTATACACAATAACTCTCTTTTTGATACTCTTCCTTCCTCTTTCCTCATTTATAATCCCCATTTCCCCATTTATCCCTTTTTTCACTACTTAACATCTCAAAGGGAAGGGGCGATAACCCCATCCCAGGTAGCGCCGCCCCATATTTTTATTTTATTTTATTTGTTACACAGTACAAACGCTGTTTAATTTTTTTTATACAGCAAGGTTATTTTAGTAAACAGTTTTTATAAATTTTTAAACAGCGATTTTCCCAGGGAGCTACTCCCAACTCCCTGATTTTACTGTGTATCAAAATATAATTATGCACCAAAATACGTTTCTTTAAATTGTCTTCCGCAGTTGTATGACATAAAAGGTATCCTTCTGCTTATCGTGCTTATTCGGTAATGTTTGTAGTCACCAACCTAAACATTATAGGGCCATTAATTTTCTCTTCTGCCATTCATAAGTGAAATCTTCTCCTTTTTTAACCCAGCACCAAAGGGCATTTGTGGTGTGATATATTGGGCATGTCCGTGAAACAATGCAGACACACTGTCTTGTTGTGTGGGCTGCCATGTTTTTAACCCGCAAGAAAATCTCTTGGATTTTCATTTTGCAGATGAAAGAAAGCAGTTGCAAAAGGAAGAAAAAATACTTGGAACGTTTTAGAAAAGCTCGCCACCCCATCGAAACACGAAACAAATCCGCTTATGAGGGCAGAATGTAAGAGGTAGCACGCACGTTTTCAAAACCCTCGTCGACATAGGCCTATACGTCATTTGTTTGTTATTATTATATTCTCCCTGTTTCTGAAATTACGGGTGACTGGGTAGATTGGCAAGCTTAAATTTATATTTGAAAAAAAAAATAGATATAATTACGTGGGATATACGCTTCAGTGACGTAATGAGCAAAAAAAATGAGGGGGCAAGTATTAGGCAAAATTTTTAAAATGTCACGAACAAGCGGGCAAAAATCTAAAAAATCTAATTTTGTGTTAGATTTTGACATAGTATCATATTTTGCAATTTTCCTTTCCTTTTCCTTCTTTTTCTCCTTTTCACCCTATGGTCGTGAATTTTTCTTTTTTGGTCCATGGCCCCCAAACCTCCCTCCCATCTGTAGGCAAGTGTATAGACCTAGTATTTTCATTAAGGGATAATTATGTCATTAAGAGCATATGCTTTCAAATCTATGATAAAATTAGGCATAATAATTATCTATGCCTATTTGTCTTGCCTATATAGAGTTACCAGTGCTGGTAACTCCTTACATAATACTGTCTCTCTCAACGAAGTGAATAGTAATGGGTTCTAACTTTTTTCACTCCATTCGGAGTGACGCTAAGGTCACTCTTTTACGAATCGAATAACGATTTGTCTCTTAAAAGAAAGCGTGAACCCCCCCCTTCAAATGTTCTTTTTCAAGATATTTTATAGATCATTCTTGTTTTATTTTCCTAGAGATTGAGAGTACGATAGACCATGGGCCTACTAGTAGGTCCATGGATAGACAGATTCTTCCCCCAAGACTGTAATATTGTCATCGATAGGATCTTCGAGAAGATTCAAGACATGTCAAAAATCAGATTTTCTGCAATCCTTGAATGACGACTACTCCATCTCACTCGTCTAATGGTCGACCTCCTCCAAGACACAGCTCGCTCTCCTCAACTCGCTCGTCAATCCTCATCATTTCTTGGCGTCTTCCCTTTCTCATCATCACTCCCTCCATCGCCGTCAGCATCATCGCCGTCTTCATCTACAGTCTTGGCAATCAGACACTTCTTTCCGATGATCATCAAATCAAGTTCTTCAACGAACCCAAAAAGGCCTATCTCTTGCATTTATGGCTAGCGATTGAAGAAGTGGTGTTAGGTTACCCTGCGGTGGTTATAGAGAAAGGAAAGCGGTTGAGATAGAATTGAAGTGTGTGATTGGATCAACAAATATTTTTGGGAAAGTTACAAACTGTGCTGAATAGAGTTTACGATAGAGACTAATAGCTTAGACGGTGGATGCTTCGCACTGCGCATCCCTCCTCTCCGTCTTCCAGCTGGCGGGCAAAGAGGAGGTAGATAGATGGAGAGAGAAGCACCCATCCAACATCTCTATCAACTCGAAATGAAGAAATAAAATAAAGAAAAACGACGAAGAGGATGGGGGACCGACCTCTTGGTGTTTATTTGTTCGGGATGAAGGTTTTTCATGGCGGCTTATTGCTAGCGAACGACTGTTTGTTTGTTCGAAAAAGAGTTTCATTCTGCCGTGCCATCCGAGCGCCCCTGCTCCTTGTCTTGCCTGTCCTATTCACAGCCATCGTCAGAAACATCATCTCATGCTAGAGAACTTACAAGGTGGATACAAAAAATGTATTCAATTTCTATATATGACATTCTACTTTTGCACTTCATGAAATCGTTACGAGTTCTTACTTTGGAAGTTTGTTTCATTCATTTTCTCAATGGAAACAAAGTTACACAAATTTCTCACTTTAGGCCTGTTGACAAATTAAAAATTTACATGATTTTAAACATTCAAAACAATGAAATATGAAATAACAATTTTGAAATATAATATTAACAAAAGAATGTGACGGGGTTAAATGTTTTGTAAGCTTCATGACTTAATGGCATTTTCTAATGCGAAATGAAGACAAGATTTGAATATAGGGTGCTAATAAAATTTTCGATCTTATAACACACTGCAGATAATAAAAAACTTTCCAAATTAATTAATATTTGCTTCGACCAACGACCGTTGTTATAGCCTTCACATCAAAAAAATCAAAGAGGTATTAAAGAAACTATTCAAAACTTGAAAATGTTACTGAATATATATTATGTTTCCACGAATTGTAGTTATTTAAGACTGTTACAAAAAATGGAAAATATAAAGTACTTTCCCATTTTCTATTGGAAATTCATTGCGTGACCCTAATGGTCACACGTAGCAAAGTTATACTTTTTTAAACACCCTATACCCCGATTCGATCGTAGACCCGGGGAACATTTTGTGTCCTCATCAGTTTTATTAGCAAAAGAAACTCGAGCCATCGGGTTGCATGATTCGAACGTGTTTACGACTTGGCAGTTGCTCAAGTTTCAACGTCAGCGATCGCCTTCATTGTCGTCGACGAAACTCAAACCGGGCCACTTTAATGATCACGCGCGCTTCCAGAACCAACGTTTAGTGTCAAGGTAAACTGGACTTGACTTTGGTAGAAGCTGGAAAGAGAAAATAATTTACGGAGAAATTATCGAGAGAATGAGTGGGAATAATGAGAGGAATATTTATAATTATTGCTTGGACAGTGGGAGGCCGGGTGAGGGTGTGAGCACGATTAATTGGAACAATGATAAACCCGAAATGACAATCGATTTTTATAAAGGTATGCTTGATAATTTTCTCAGAAGCAGAAATCCTTAAAGTTTCTTACGTGTTTTCTTAATCTTGTTTTAATGTAGAGACTGCTTCTCTTCATTTACCCGAATGCATCATCTTCTGCTGTCAGTATACACCCACATACCCACAAGATAATCCGTGGATCCAGGGGGGGGGAGTTGGTAAAGGCACCTCATTTTGAGGAGCATATTTTTTCTCTCTTGTCAGACTTTTTAATATTTTCCCTTCAGGGGCGGCGGAACGTATTTTCGTGTGTAGGGGGGGGGGGCAAAGCCCCAAAAAGGGCAATTATATGTAAAAATGGGCATTTTAGTGCAATCGGATTTTTCACCATGAAATTATCATCTGCGTGAAGTAGATGTGTGTTTTGTAGTAATTAAGTTGAGCAAAGCCATTTTGAAGTGATTTCTGATTGAAAAAGAGATGTAATAAGGCTCATCCGCGAGCGGTTTGAAAAAAAAATCAAAAAAATCTTGAGGTTGTCAAACTCGCCTTTGGCCTATATGTCTGCTAAAAGGGCATCTTTGCGAGATGTTGCAAGCGCGAAACGCGAGCTCAAACTTGGACATTTCATGTATATGACATTAAATATTTTTTTTATATATACTGACCAGAAAAGTAATCTGTTAAGGACGGAATTTAGTGACTCATGAATAGGATACATATCTCACCAATCAAATAATATATTCCAACCTGAAAACTTGACATTCTAAATAAGTGCCCCCTGCCCTGCCTCCGGTTCCGTCGCCCCTGTTTCCATTTCCCTTGGTGAATTGTGGATAATATGCCCCTGTGTAAGATAGACGTCTCTGCCGAGAATACATTATGATATAGGGGGAAATTGTGTAGTATGAGATACTGCAAAGTTGGTGAACGCATTTAATTAGTGTAGGCCTCGTCGTTTTTACAAATATTTTACGTTTGTTATTTGGTTCTAACTATCTTCATCGGATCTTGTCATGTTTGATAAAAGCTACTTTTCAAGCTTATTGATATAAAATGCAGATTGTGTTTTTTATCATTATTTAATTGCAGCTGAAATGATATGAATTTTAAAGTGATTTTTGTTATTTAGAGATCGGCTAATAAAGGACCCCGTCAAATGAAAATCCACTTCTCTCATAAATAATTACAAAATCAACACTTATTATAAGCGTCATTGTTGTTTTTTTTTTTTTCCTTCTCCCCCTCCCTCCCTGTTACACCCTGATAAAAACTAAAATTCCCAAGTTCTCTCCTCCCAAACATCACAATTTTATTAATTTCATTCTCAGTTTAGAGACTTTTATATGACAAGGGAGATGAATATATGCAATTTTAGAGAGGGACGAGGGATAGGAAATTAACGTTACGATAGATGATTGCCCCCTGTTCGCCCGTATACCCCTCATATTGGGAAGTGATTCAAGACTTGATATGATATGATATGTATTATGATATGAAAACATTGATCGATATTATAAAGTTCTTGTTTAGATAAATCCTGAACTATGTATTATGTTGTATTTAATATTTAAGTCCCGTTTTTTTTTTTAAAATCAAAATCAATAACTTTAAACAGAATATCATGGGGTTAGAAAGTTAGTGAACACCGGGCACAAAATGCACTCCTTCATGTTGAGTGTTGAATACAGACAGCAACACTGCAATGTCGGGCAAGCCCGGAGAAACAAACTTTATTGTATGCAATATTTAATCACCTGACTTCACAAAAAATTCACATTATCAATAACATAGCAGAACTTGAACACTACTTTGGTTCATTTTCTGTTAGGGCTCTCTATATTATGTCTTTCTTACTTCGACATGACTTGACGTAATGATACATGTATATCAGGTAGATGGTATGAGATATTAAAGAGCGATTTCACAAAAAAAAAGACTAAAAAGGGGAAGCTTAATGGTGATAAAACTCCGTTAATGGTCTCTTATGGGGGACTAATGGTGCGTTAAGACGGTATCAAAATCGCGAATTTAAAACCCACCTTATCTGGAAATGAGCAACATGTTCCCGATAAAGGTGGAAATGAGATGCATTGAGATTTCATTAGAGCGGGTTGTTAAGACTCTCCCATGAGATGTTTCTTCAACGCTCCATCTCCCTTCAAGACGAGAGGAATGATCAGGGCTAAATTGATGTAAAACATGCCGCCATGTGAAGAGTCTCGTTTGCCTTTAATCCTTATTAGCCCAGAAAGCCACAAAGTGGTACATTGACTGACCATGCACTCTGCGTTTAATTTTTCATGAAATTGACACAACATCATGAACATTGTGCTTCGTATTACACTTATGAAAGAATACCACATCTTTATAGATAATTATCTTTTAAGATATCCCCTGGTTGACCCCCTTCCAAACCCGGCCCTGAACATTGACTGATTTACCAACACTAAGAAAAAAATTCAAGTTTGCACCTATAGATGCTTCCCCGGTAGCACATCATGGGTTCAATCTTGCACCAAAAGTGAAAAAGTGCATAGTTCCTGTTTGCACTTGAATAGCTCCATGTTTGCACCTTGAGAGGTATAATTATGCACAACTCTACATCCTGCATGATGCGAAATATAGCTAATTGCACCTTTGAAGAGGTAAGAAAAAACTCATTACGATGCAAATTTGCACCATAAAGTACTGGAAAAAGTGGGAGACGTATGGGGGGGGGGGGGCTTAATTATGATCAAGCCCCCCCCCCCCCGCCCCCGCGAGTCCGCAGACCTTGAAAAGGGGAAGATGTGATATAGACGAGTGGGGGATTGGAGCGGATGGAGATGGAGAAGCTGAACATAAAGAAGAAGAAGAGCGAAGAAATGGATGAGGAGGACTGAATGGGCCCTGTAGTTAGCTCTTTTAGACCAATGTCCATCCGCCTCTTGCAAAAATGTTCTCGTCGATATTTTTTCATGAAAACGTGAGAAATGCGTCGCGGTCGTGCGATATCGCTCGCGAAATCAAATGGAAAACTACAGCCCTCGATGAAAATTGAGTCAAACGAGCGAGGAGGAACAATTATCGGCAAGATTTATGATGCTCCGTGGACTACCAAATCCGCGATTTGAGCCCGTAATTCACGCCCCTTCGACTCGGTTGGCAAGCCCCCGGGAGTCTCGGGCGCTCCACGCTCTGCAACCGCACTGGATTCTGTAACACGGGCACCGAATGCATGTCAATTGTCACTTCAAATTACCCCCATTATCATTATCTTCTTAATGGATATTTCTTTCTTTCTTTTTCATTCTTCCAATATCCGTTTCGACATTAAAATTGTTCGGCTAACCACAATAAACTAGGCCCTATTCAAATGCATTTGATGCATAGGTATGCTGCGATATAGAATAATATTAATGAGTGACAAAATGAGAATCCCCATTGTCATGATTGTATGTAGGTTAAAATTGGAAATGACCGACAAAAACAAAAAGAAGAAAAAAAAAGTCTTATCAAACGTTGTTGAATGATAAAACCTATACTTAAAGGTCAAGTCCACCCCCCCAAAAAAAAAGTGAAATGATTGAATAAATGGAAAAAATAAACTAATCATAACACTGGAATTTCGGATATGAAATAAGAAAGTTATGACATTTGATAAGTTTTCATCATTAAAAAAAAGAGCATATTATTATTCAAATGAGAGGGGTAATTGTGTCACACGCTTACATATTTGGCAATGAGGAAGCTCTAAAATGAATCACGATTACGTTACAATCCCATGCATGTGTTTAGGGAGGAATCAATTATCAAACCTTGTCTCATATTACAATGGGGGGGGGGGGGGGGTAGAATATAATATTTCATTATCAAATCGCTGCATACTGACTAGGATGAGATTAATAGGCGAAAATCTATTTGGATATCCCCAAAGTGCATGTCCTACACAGTAAAAGTGCTATTTTTGTTTATACAATGCTGCTTACTGTATGAACAATACAGTCGTTGTTTAAATGGTTTAGATATATAGGCCCGTATTCTGAACTCTAGTTTAAATTAAACCCTGGTTTAACTATGATGGAGAGCCAATCTGGGCACAAATCCCTAACAGAACACATTCAATTTATTAACTCATATGACACCCAAATTGTTCATAATTGCGTGGGAATGATAACTGAAGTATTTTTCTTTATTAGGAAAGCCAAATGAAACAAAATAGTAAACATACGAAATATACAATATAAAGAGAATTTTTGAACTGCTGGCTCCCCATAATTTTAGCACAGAGTTAGACTTCAGAATACGGCCAATATAGTGTTTAAAAAGCAAAGTTTAATATTCAATATTTAATTTTCAATGAATTAAGTATGGTTGTTAAAACTGTTAAAGAACTACTATAAGGGCGCGTCGTGGTCTAGTGGTTCTGACTCCCGCCTTTCAAGCAGAAGGTCGTGGGTTTGAATCCTAGCCATGGCGTGTTTTCCTTCAGCAAGAAATGTATCCACACTGTGCTGCACTCGACCCAGGTGAGGTAAATGGGTACCGGCAGGAAGTAATTCCTCAACAAGCTGTGCGCACCAGAATCGGTAGACTAGCTTAGCCGGGGTAATATTGATTGATTGATTGATTCTTTATTTCCATGCAAAAATTAATCATACAACATAAAATATATTGACAACATTTCACTGTAAAATAACAATAAACAATCATTGCATGGGAGGGAACAGTCATAAGCTCAAAGGCTTGAAAAAGGACGCCCCTCAAGAAAGACTACGGACCTGAATGAAATCAATATAAGTCATATAAAAAAAAATACAACGAAAGCAGGGCCAAAAGGAAAACACATCAAGCATGTCAAGAATACTCTAATAATAATAACACACCAGCCGCGTATCGATTAATATTACTATGTTTAACATAGATATGTCGTATAAATACAAAAAAATACAATAAGCAGTACGATGAAATAATGATAGAACAATATCTCAACTCAAATAAGTGCTAATAGTGGAATGCTTGAACTCAAACTTAAATTTTTTCAATGTAGGAGCACCACGTATTGTTAAAGGTATATCATTCCAGGTATCTGGACCAGTATGTCTTATTGACCTATGGGCTAAGGCGGTTAGCGGGTTTGATAAATGTAAATTTGTTGAGGTTCTCGTAGGATAATTATGAATAAATGAATTCAAAAGGAACATATGATCAAATGTTATTGGTAATTGACGACAGTGAAACCTAAACATAAACAAAGCAATTTGAAATGTATGTATATCATCAATTTTTAAAGTCTTGAAACGGTTACAGAGGGGACCAAGCAGTATTTTCATAATAATCAGCGTCGGCACACAAACGAATATAGGAGCGCCTTGAGTACCAAGCAAGGTGGATACGTGCGCTATACAAATCCTATATTATTTTATTTTGTATTATATAGTAAAAAGCGTTGTACAAAATTTAAAACAGTGTTTTTACTGTGTATATGATCATGAATATGCCATAAAACAGCTATAGGACAACTTTCTCGATTTTGCTTGATAATTAATTTTGATCGGGTGGCCCAATCCATTTTTTCTTCTTTTGACCTAGCTGTCTGATATTCAAACAGTAAATTTGTAAGATTATAAGTGCCCCAAAAGGGCCAAACTGACCTTTTGAAGAAAGATATAGAAACACCACCGAGAGGGGGCCTACTAAAGAATTGACGTTCGAAAAAATATCAGTTTCCATTCACCTTGTAAAATGTGTATATCAGATGATATTCGTGTATTATTCACATGATTGGCCATTTACAATAGCTTCTGACTTTTTTTTTATTTCATAATTTTTTTTAAAATGTTTACTTTCATATAACTTTAGTGAAATTATCCAGCGTTATGCTATATTTTCTTTTTTCTATTGATTCAATCCAGCTCTTTTTTTTTTTGGGGGGGGGTGGACTTGGGCTTAAGTTTGATAAAATATTGCCCATTTTTCCATCAGTGAATTTAGAGTTGGATACAGTTCAGTCTGAAAGTATATAGAACAAAAGATAGAGAACAGTCAATAACAAAGTTACCAAAGCAAGGTAACAAAATTAATCATTGTAAATTTATCCGGTAAACGCAACAAAGTAATTTCAGCATGTAATTTCAAAATACAACACTTAAGTTCAGAATCCAATTTCGATGGTTAACTTATAGTATTACCATTTTGTATTTAACTTTGTTACTCTTTCATAAAAACAATCAAGTCATGCTACTAAATAAGACACTAAAATAATGGAAGGGGGTACTAAAATTCGAGGATAATAAAGAAACACGGGATAATGAACCTAACCAAATGCCACCTGGTTGATTCTTGAGGTATATATCCTTCACCAAAGATACCATGAAAATTGAGTTTTTATTCTTCAGAACCATACCGCCATTGTTTATTGATAATACTCATCAAACCAAAACAATGCCATAAATAACCTCTTATAATTAAGAATGGGGAATCTGCCTTCCAAGTTGTGCTGGCATTATATGTTGACGGGCTCGTAGGAAAATATCTGGAGTTTATCATTATGAAAACCTCAGATATAAATTCAAGTCTATTATTAAAAGAAGACCCGGCTCCCACTGACTGACACGTACGACAAGAAAAGAGGCTGGCAGCCCGCGTAAATCTCGACCAACGTTGTGATCGTAAAAGTTTGTTGTAAAATGTTTTGATGGTTTCTGCGCTGCACCTCACCCCTTTGAAAAACGAAATTATGGAGAAAGTTATGGACTTCAAGCTTTATTGCTCTGTCGTTTCCATAGCAACCACCCATCATCCAGTGTCCACCTTTATTGTCCTCTGCATTATCTTGGCTACATATGGAAAGAGTGATAAGAAGACGTAACTTTCAGGTTTAATTTATAGGGTAAAATGAAGATGTACGGAAAGGTCCTGTTATGGATGCTGGCACGACTATGCTCCTGCGATATTTGCTCTGTTCCCAGATGATATTGTGTTAGAGTTAGGATTGTAATAGAGTTTTTGTTTTGGAATAATGTAAAGATAAGGATTAGGGTTTATTTAGAGGTTCCGTTTTATGTTTGGCTTAACGTGCAGATTTTCCATCCTAGCAATTGTCGCCGGAGAAAATGTCATGGAACCATACATGCATCCATATACATTCATATAGGAGCAATGATGGAAAAGAAAAATACTCAGGTCATTACAGCAGTGGCATTCGCAACAAACAGGTGCCTTTCGAAACAAAATACTTTTTTAAAGAAAGCTCATTATTTCAGTTTTTTTATGCTGTTTTTATTTTTCCAAATCAACTATTTTGAAGGCTACCATTACTTTGATAATCATTTCATCTTGTACTTATCCAATATTTTTTACAAATCAAGTTGTATGAATAATAATAGTTATTGTCTTGATATAGTTTATTTTATTCCCTATTCAATTGTGTCTTATTTTAATTATTTTATCTCCATTTTGTATGTCTTTTTAGAAGGGGGAGGGTATTTAAATATTTTTGTTTCTTCCCTTTATATTTTGCTCATATTTATTAAACGTATTTTAGGCCTACATGTATAAATATAAAATTTTATGTGCTGCTCAGCTATACCCAAATCACTTTAATCGGTTATGAAGAGAATGAGGGCCTATATACTTTTCAAAATGTAGACCTCTTCATAAAAAAAAACTCATGCCATGCTCATATTGCTCACAAGAGGGGGTGGCAATTTCATATTCCGTTAAATTTTACATTTGAAAAAAAAAGGATATAGATTGACAAATGTCGGTGGACCACCGGGTACAAAAACAACAACAACGACAGAAGGCAGAAATAATGTCATCTCGTATTTAAAGCAGTGTAGCGTCGTATTTTGATGACGATAAATTTTCCATACATTATTTTTTTTTTGCCGACTTCGATCAAAACTATTGCGGAATTCAAGGAAAAAGACTCAAGTCATTATCATTTGTAAATTGTATTCGATTTCCTATTTCATACCTACCTTTATCATTTATTTCTTTATTTGTTTATTTATTTGTTTATTTATTTATTTATTCATTTATTTATTTATTCACTTACTTATTGATTTATTTATTTATTCATGCTTCATGCGTGTTCACATCATTCACAATCACAAACATCATACATGAGAAAACAGTGATACATGATTATTATATAAATTAAATATCACATAAAAAAAAATATTACATAATCTCTCATTTATAGAACGCACAAAGGTCTTGCAATATAAGCTTGAAGCTTGAGTCATTACTACAACCTATTAAAACCTAATATATACACAGTTAGTGATCTTATTTCATTTTAAACATAAATATTACAACAACATAATTAAATCAGAGAATGAAAAAAAAATCTAGATAGTTATGATTTAATTGCATATGTTGCACGTTCAACGATGCCCTTAGCCTAAAATTTGTTTGTACTATATATTTTGATTGCTCTTCTTTCGCCCCCCCCCCCTTTAAGAGTGCTGGCCTCTACGTCAGAACACGCAAGCCAATCATAATATTAATGATAATAATACTACCCGGAGGCCTGATATGTGTATGATAACAAAGGAATTATGGGTGAAGGTCGAGCCGACGGGTCGTCTGGTAGATATACCAAGCGAACCCCCCTCCTTCTTCTTCCAACATAAATCTCTCACCTTTCCTCATATCCATATCTATCGAAATATTTCTTACACTGAGTTTTATGTAAATTACGGATTTTGTATATAAAAAAAAGAAAAGAAAAGAAAAAGAAATCGTTTAAGTAACACTCTGAAATTAAATGAAAAAATATTAGGATATACACTCTAAAAATATTGGGTAAAAATGCTCCGTGAGGGTAATTATGTGTCCAACCAACATTGGTTTTTTTTTTTTTTTTTTTTTTTTTTTTTTTTTTTTGGGGGGGGGGCATTTTTATTTATCCAGTGTGATGAAACTTTTGCCCATTCTATAAAGTAATTGCTGCTTATTTTTTAACCTTACTGGACAAAATGCTTCCCACATTGGGTAAAATACTGCCCAAAAATGGTTGGACACATAATTACCCTCGTGCTGGTTAAAATTTTACCCAATGTTTTTTTTTTTTACAATGTATGTCATTTTAAAATAGCAATCGAACCAATTGTCGGTTTAAAAAACAGAAATGGTAATGCTAGCATAATTTCAGGAAAGTAATACTACAGATACTTCCCAAAATACTATATAAACAGCAAAGTTTAGCATCTTGATTGAATGTTTATTACTTTTATCCTTCAGTTGATTCATTCATCTATTTTCATTGATTGATTGATTCATTCATTCAGTCAGTCAGTCAGTCAGCCAATTACTCAATTAGTTGTTTATTCTTCCATCCATCATTATCTTGTTTATTTATTCATGTATTTTATAGGCCTGTGTTAATTTGTCTTTATTTCTAATTTTATTACCCACCACAGGGTTCTTTTATTGAACATAAGAAAAACATTCAGCATCGTTACATTTCAAAACACTTTTTAAATATTTATTTATCAAATCATTTGTTGTTTTGTTCGATAAATTATATTTTTTTTAGGCCTATAGTTTAGCACCAACATTTCCTTTCCAGAATGATCATGACATTATTCTCTTGTCTCCATGAAAAACAGAGTAGCATTTGGCTTTCAATTTTCCCATAGCTCTACTGTATATAGCAATAATCAATAGGCCTATACATTTATGAGGAAAAATCAACCTGAAAGTTTAAACTCAAAACTATTAAAATATAAATTTCTTTCCTTTCTAGTTTATTCCAAATATTTATAGATATCACTAATAATGATCATTATTATTTATCTTTGTAATTTTTGTATATGCTTTCAGATTGAATTTTGTTAAAAGGCCTATACATTGTGGGAACCTGCATGGGTGTGGGAATCAATCATGAATCGACTCTTTTATTAATTAATTCAATTTGTACTGTTTGAACAATAACGGTAAAATTAATCGGCAACCTCACTAGATTTAGACGCCCTACTAGTATATGATACGCCCCTTTTTACTAAACTGTTATTGACACAACTCGCTCTGGCCACTAACTATATGCACGAACACAGCATTCTTCGCCAACTGCGTATTGATTGCCGCTCACAAAAAACAGTGCGTACGCTTGAGCGCACCGCACGGAGCACGGTATAAGTACCGTAGTTTTACTCTCACGCCGCCCGGATGAGCTTCACTGGTGTGGTGTGCAGGCTTCAAACCTGTAGCTGTCTAGCGGCAGAGTGGTTCGATTCCACCTTTCGGGCGGGGTAAATTTTTTGAACTAATTAAATAAAAGGAGTAATTATCCCTCGTTAATCTCGTACGAATTATATACCGTGATTCGAATGCAAGGACGAACAGTATAGCGTCACAATGAATGGAGTTTTCCTGCTGTCAAAAGTTGTGATGATAATACTTTCAATCCTCAAGAACAATATCGGAAATGCTAGTTACTTTTACAATGTTTATTCCTCTCAAATATATAATCTAACTATAACTATAGGTAGTCAGTAGTATACGATGGCAAGCAAAAGGGGATTCATGCATAATTATAAATACAAAGAATCTACACTAGGAAAAAAACTTTGGAAATGTTCATATTTTTAAAACTTGACCTATAAAAAAATGGGATTTATTTTTTAAACCAATGATTTTTAACACTACTAACTGTTGACTAAAATTTAATGGTATTTTAAGCAAATGTGACTCTTTATATTCAGGGCTATGTTGGTTCCCATGGTATCCGAGTTTAAAAAAAATAGTGAGAGTGTAACTGTGAGTAATTTAAAAGAAAAAGAAACGAAAAGAAAGTCACAATTAAGCATAAAGGCCAACAGTATTTATAAACAGTGGTCATCCGACCACAGTAATAATTCATTGTTTTCACATGGAGAAAATAGTATTTACCCATTATTTATCAAACGACGATTTTTCATCTGTTATTTTTCACCCTGAAATTGCTCTATCATGATATAACATGCATTTTTTTTTTAATTGATCCTTACACCTTCAACATAATACACAAAACACAATTTCATCTTTTTCTTATATTTCAATAAATCACTGAAAAAAAAAGAATCATACAATAAAATGAAACTGAAAGAAAATTATAAATGAAAAGAGATAAAGGCAAAAAAAAAGAAAGAAAAGAAAGGAAACAGATTATGCGATACAGGACCGCACTGTTTTAGGAAAAAGAAAAATCTTCAGAATTAATTCACAGGCATATTTTGGAATTGTTTGTTCCACAGGAGAAAAATATTGTTCGCCCACCGACCCCCCCCCCCCCTCCATATGAAAATCACCGAAGGAACTTGAACATGTTTTGAATAACCAACATTTATTCTCAGATAGTTAATTGTTCGAAGTAGGCCTATATCACAGATAACATTATTTTGAAACAGTACCGTGGGAGGAAGTGAAAGAATAGACACGTTCGTCTTGAACATTCACTTCCATTTCCAAGTAGAAGATGTTGACGACATTCGATGATTTATGAAGCGACCACGTTATTTTTCCAAGTCTGATGAATACACAAACGGAACATGTTACATATCAAGGATTATTTTGTTCAAAAGAACCACATTGACAAATGATAATAATGATTTTTTTTCATAATGATGATTTATGTAATTCAATACTTGATTTTGATCAGAATGAAAATGCTTCTGAAAATTCCTTCTGGCTTCAGCACAGACCTAACCCCCATCAGTCGTCATATATACGTTCATGTATATCTTGGTTTCTTTCTCTTTTTTTTTTGTTGTTGGACGAATGGCAATCTTTAGTTTGAATCCATTATCACCCTTGCTCATAAATTACACCAAGGGTGGTGGTTGGTGTGGGGGGGGGGGGGGGCTCAGGGGCACTTACCTTCATGGCACAAAGTTTCACACGACGAATACCCTTTGACATGCAGTACCACTCCATGTATCTCTCCTCTCCTCAAAAATTAAGAAGATGGAAATGAATTCTCTATTTGGAGTGAAGACAAATTTTTGCTTGACAATTTTTATTCTATGCCCATAATTTTTTTAGTATAAAATCTCTGATAAGCATCTCTTGAAAAATATATTTTTGCTTCTGTTAGGTTCAATATTTTAAGAATCTTTTGCCCAGGGGCTGCGCCAGTGTATTTTGACATTTGGGGGTGGGGGAAGCAAGACAACCTATATAAAGGAAACGTGTTTATTCGTATATTGAGTAATACAGTTTTTTTAAGAGTTAAACGACACTAGTGATCCTTTTTTCTCCCTTTCTTCTGTTTTTTCTTATCCTCTTTTTCCTTTGCTCTTTTTAACTACTTGAAAAATCACGCGCGGCCCCTGGCCACTGTAGCACCACCCTTTGCGTCACGTAATATTTTTATATACTTCAAATCTCAAAAGAAATATTCCTATATCTTCATCTTCACGAATATTCCTGTCTTTTTCAGACTGAATTCACGGCGACACATTTCTGTTCGCGCCACTCGCATCGGGCCAAATCCTCGACAAGCGCCCCTGATGGATGGGTGAAACCCCGTCACGGTCGTCTGTTCGAATCCGAGGTCTGAGCCTCCGTCCCTTCTCACTTGCGTTATAAGCCTGAATCCGACGAGGCTGGACTTAAAGTCAAATAATTAGTTGGGGCGGACTAGCAATCTGTCATCTGGTCCATTTTGGATTTGACTTACGACGATTGGAAGAATGGATCGAGAGAAAGGGATGCAGAGATGGACAGATTGAGATGGATGGAAAACTGGAGACGGATATGGATTGAATATAGAGAGCGGAAAATGTATTAAATATGTTATACCGATGATGAGAATTATGGGAGGGTGGTGGTGGGTTGACCCCTCCCCCCCCCCGCCCAAAAAAGTAAAATAACATGAAACCTAATATGAAATAATATGAGAAAATGGTTACCTGTTTCAGTGCAGTCCTGAAACAATATTTAGTCGATATCATCTCGTAAGTTCACACTTTTCTAAAATAACGCTATAATGGTGGTGGTGATAGTGATGAAGATGGTGATGAGGATGATAATGATGATGGTGATGATGATGATGATGATGGTGATGATGGTAATGATGATGATGGTGACGATGATGATGATGATGATAATGGTAGTAGTGGTGGTGGTAGTGGTGATGATGATGATGATGATGATGAAGTCATGAAAATGATGAAATTATGATAGTAATGGTAATATAAGTTATGATCGTGATGTAATGACAATGATAAAAAATGATAGCGTTAATTATAACAATAATGATAAAACTGATGATGATGATGATGATGATGAAAATAACAATGATAATGATCATATCAATACCAATATAATTTTACAAAATGATGGTAGGAATATTGTTATATTAATGATATAATGACAAAGGTAATGTTGATGATATGATTGTTTTTAAAATCATCGAAAAAATATTTGTTCTTCAATAAGTGAGCAGTTCATAAGGTTGGCTACAATATTTTATTGCACGCCCACATTTTTTTTTAAAAAGGTCATGCATAATTATAATGACATTCTATAATGTACAAATAAAACTCTGAGCGCACTGTGTTCAAAGGCAGTCTAAACTTTAGTAAAGATTCAACAAATTATATTTAACTATAAATATTCCGATCTGGACGATTTCATACGTGTTGTATGGAACATTTTGTCAACAATTTATATTAGCTGAATGCTTGGGCACTAAAACTTTCTTTTTTGCCAATGATTAAGTTAAAGCGGGTAGTAATTTGAAAAATTAAAAAAACCAACAAAAGTTTTTGAGTACGGGTGAAAATAAATGTGAAAATGTTGTGTGTCGTACTGGACTCAGAAAAGTCCCGTATGCACGCAACATTTTCACCCCTAATTCTTCAATTGAAAACAAATTTTTGTTGGTTGTCATTTTTTTACATGACTACCCGCTGAAAATATCAATATCAGCTGGGTGATTGAAAATTTTCCAATGTCATAAGAAAATACATCTATACTATATGAAAAAAATTAAATTGATAATAAATTTAGAATTTGAAAACAATTTTTAGATTTACTGAAACTTAGTGCAGCAATTAAAGCATCATTCCCTTTAAAAACCTGTCAAAGATTTATTAAAGGTCCACTGATGTGAATTATCATGGATATTATTCTAATCTATGAATTATTGAAATTGTTGTCTTACAACCGTTCACTGTATAAACACATCGATTCTTTGTCAAAATCTATCATTTTGGAAAATATCATTGATTCTCGATAATGTTTTTTTCTCACTGAAGGCTGTTTGAATGAACAAATAATGACAGGCCGGGTCGCTTTTTTTCGATTTGGAAATAAGCGCGAAAAAACAGAGGGGGGGGGGTTACACACTTTATGTTGGGCAACATACTGTCCACTGTGTTGGGTAATGTATGTTGGTAAAACATATATATATTCTGGGCAATTATTTTCCAATTGAGTAAATTTATTACCCAATTATTAGTTTTTATTACCCAATTTGGACAGATATTAACCAATATTTGCGTGGACAGTAACTATTATAAGAGTGTATGCTAAAAAGTTTTAAAAAAATACATACGAATTTATTATTTTTTTATCGTTAATCCTCATCTATTCCATATGTGTTTTTGTGCATAGTCCATATGGAAATGAAGACAATTTACAAAATCAAGATACCCTTTAATTCGGTTATTGAGCT
Organism: Lytechinus pictus; assembly: GCF_037042905.1. Classification (NCBI taxonomy): domain Eukaryota; kingdom Metazoa; phylum Echinodermata; class Echinoidea; order Temnopleuroida; family Toxopneustidae; genus Lytechinus; species Lytechinus pictus. The sequence continues at coordinate 884,602 of NW_026974145.1, read as the reverse complement.
AGGCATCACAGATTTCATATCGCTGTTATCTTGTCGTTAGCAGGATAAAATTCTCAACCTCTACGTGTGGTCTCCTTAAGATGTCTTGGATGTTGTATGTCACAGTTTAGACACAGAATGCACAAGCATCAGTTCAAGGTCACGGGGTTGTCTGGGGCGGGTCATACCTTATATTAATCTTTCAAGAAATATACATTTTTTGTTAATTCTATAACGTATGACCGGATTGAAGGGTGCTGTCGCTTCATAGAGAGTTGAAACCGTTTATTTTTCTTGGTGTTCACTTGTTTTTTTGCAAAATATGTTTTAAAATCTGCGTAAGTAAACGAGATGAGTGTTGTAACCCACCAACAACCATGTTTGAAATGGATAAATAAAATGAATAAAAGACTTTTAATTAAATTAAAATCGGAAAACGGGTTTCCTGTAATCTTCATTTTCCTGGTTGTTCATTGACCTTCTGCATATGATATGCTATTTAAAATAAACATTTTAATTACTTTATTAAGTTTCATTAGATTTACCCTATAGACTGATGGCAATCGTGGTATTTGGGAGCTTTTGATAACACGATGGAAGACAAAAAGATACTAGTAAGAAATTGACCAGAGCAATCTCAGTCGTCCTAAATAACTTAAGAATAATAAAGGAGACGAATCAGACAAAGAGGGAGGTTGAGGAGTAGAAGGAGGGGGTTGAGGGTGAAGAGAAGAAGAGGAAGAAAAAGAGGAAGAAGAATAAGAAGAGAAGGAGGGGAAGAAGTAGAAGAGGAAGAAAAGGAAGAAGAATAAGATAAGGAATATGAGGAGGAGGGGGAAGAAGAATAATAAGAAGAAGACGAAGAAGAAGAAGAGGTAGAAGAAGAAGGAAGAAAAGGAGAAGAAGAAGAAGAAAAGAGAATAAGGGAGGGAAAAGGAGGAGGAGGGGTAAGAAGAAGAAGAAGAGGTAGAAGAAGAAGGGAGAAAAGAAGAAAAAGAAGAAGAAGAAGGAAGAAAAGGAGAAAAAGAAGAAGAGGTAGAAGAAGAGTAAAAAAAGAGGAAGATAGAGAATAAGAAGAGAAGGAGGGGAAGAAGAAGAAGAAGAAAAGGAAGAAGAATAAGAGAAGGAAAATGAGGAGGAGGGGGAAAAAGAATAAGAAGAAGAAGACGAAGAAGAAGAAGAAGAGGTAGAAGAAGAAGGAAGAAAAAGAGAAGAAGAAGAAAAGAGAATAAGGGAGGGAAAAGGAGGAGGAGGGGTAAGAAAAAGGAGAAGAAGAAGAGTTAGAAGAAGAAGGAAGAAAAGGAGAAAAAGAAGAAGGAAGAAAAAGAAGAGGTAGAAGAAGAGGGAAGAAAAGGAGAAAAAAGAAGAAGAAGAAAACTGAAAAAGAAAGAAGAAGAATGGAAAGAAAGAAGAAGAAGAAGAAGGCCCATATTGCTGCTTTCTTATAAAATCCATTATAATGTAGGTCATGATTCAACCCATTTGATCGAAGTGCCAGAAATGCGACAACGATACCTTGACCAATTCAGAAAATCAACCCAATTTTTTTTTTTAATAAACCATAATTTCATATGCACGTATTTTGCACAATCGCTTGACCAGATTTGACCGTTAAATAAAAAAGATTTCTAGGAAGAGAAGGAAGGTAGAAAGGAGGAAAGAAAGAAGAGGAAGAAGGACAATCGTCTTCATTTTTTTTAAATCTAAAGTGTCCGTTCATTTGAAGATGTCTTAGACGGATTCAGAAAAAGGAAATGTATAATATGCAATCTTAAAAAAGGAAATTTAGTTGGAAATTTCTGGAGATAACAGGCACAACAAACTGAAGTGGATGATTTGATACAAGCACATGTTTACTTTTCTTCCTGTTTTGATCATTATTTTTTTTCTATTTCATAATCATGATAATTATAGCAACATGAATTTTACCATACATACACCACTTCGAGGTAAACGTGTCACTTGTCAACAACGGTAATTTGTTTTGACGCGGCCGGAAAACAATCTTCCATACTCTATCGTTCCAAAGTGAAACATTTCCTGCACGTAAACATGTCACATTAATTTGGAATATCATCTAAATCAATTACACGTACGTACAAAAATAAGCGAAATAGATTTGTTTGCGGAAGAAAAGAAAGGTGTAAATATGGGTGAATTTCATCTTAACAAAGTCTACCTAGCTACCGGATGAAGAAATTATTTCATAAGCAAGATTACTATCTTGTTTATTCAAAACTAATATCTTTCTATTCGGAGAAATGATTCTAAAATAGCATGTCTGAATAATGATGCAAGCAAGAATATGTATAATTATACTTTGTGTTCATGAAATGATAAAAGGCGCGTATTGCGATATAAGGGGAAAACAATAATATGAATATCGTTATCTAGGCTTTCAGTGTAATATATTGCCGGAATATCCTTATTGGATTAACTAGATTCTACGGCAGGGGCGGCACCCCCTGGGTACTTGTGCGTGTGCCTGTTTAATCCAAGTTAAATGGGAAAGAAACAAACTGAAGGAAACTAAAGACGTGACACACTTACTAGCTTTTTGTATTTTATTAGATTGAATATTTTCCTCATAATCATAATGCAAAGCATGTTTTTATTCCTCTTGATCGTGTTTTTTTTTCATTTCAAATCCACAATTTTTAATGAATTATAAAATACAAATGAAAGTGGTGATTGTGTGCATCATCGAACCCCTCATTTGCCATCTGCCTGTATATAATGATACTTATGCTAAAACGTATCATTGTTTTACAATTGTACAATTTTATATTTTTAAGAGGGAGCGGGAGGAGCACCCGCAGGCACAATATGAAAATATTCAACAAAAAATGAAGCAAAAAATATGAAAGCCCTTCATTGTTGTCTCATTGTTTTCATAATTATAACCCTCATTAATGTTCATTTCATATTAACCCATCAACAAACTACCATTAAAAACATTCGCATTAAAGACACCGCTAAATATTATGTCTTAAAATCATCTTGCCATCAAATAATTTTCTGAAAATTTCACAATAAAACGTAATAATGGGGAAATCTTGTTCAATAAAACGTGACTTATGTACAAATGGGATATCTTTCTTATTGTTTAAGTATCAACTGAAAATACGGAACAATTTGTAATGGCAATGTCATTTCCAGTTGAATGTTCGCAAGTTCAATGTTCTCAGATAAATATCATGGCACTGGGGTACAGATAGGGGCACCCCCTCCCTCGAAACCAAAATGAAGAAGAAAAATCAATGAAAGGCACAATGGTAAAAAAAACATTCGCCTGAATATTCAGTTTGGATTCTCGCCCCAAATCATTGCAAATTAGATATTTATTCTAAAAATGTTTATCATCTTTTACTCACTCGCGACTATCATAATGACCCATTGTTTCATAAACTCAAAACCTTAAAAATCTCTGATATCAATACGATTCAAGTAGCCATCTTTATGTTCAAATATTTTAATTATCAACTTCCTCCGTCCTTTAATAATATGTTTAGGTTTAACAGGTCTGTTCATTCCTACCCAACCCGCACATCAGGAAACCTTCATCTCACCAACCCTAAGTTATTAATAACTCATAAATCAATTCGACATTACGGTCCTGATATTTGGAACAACTTTCCAGACAATGTTAAGTCATGTTTAACAATTAATATACTAATTTAAAGCTACTATTAAAGGGATGGTCCAGGCTGAAGATATTATATCTTAATGAATAGAGTAAAATTCACAAAGCAAAATGCTTAAAATTTGATCCAAATCGGATAACAAATAACGAAGTTATTGAATTTTAAAGATTTGCATTATTCCGGTGAAACAGTTCTAGGCATGTCTTTATGAATATTCATTAGGTGGGCTAATGATGTCATATCCCCACTTGATCTTTTGTATTTTCTTATATGAAATTAGGTTTATTCAAAAAATTTCTACCAAGAGCTAAAACAATTGGACTGACAACTGATTTAGTGCATTAGTTATTTATTGCTGCAACTTTTTTATCATGATGGAGACACATCACTACACATGTATGAAAAGTGAAACATTTATGATTTCATGTTATAACATAAGAAAAAGTAGGGATGTGACATCATCAGCCCACCTAATGATTATTCATGACGTTGTGCATATAACTGTTTTCACAAAATATTGATAAACTTTGAAATTCAATAACTTCATTATTTGTTATCCAATTTTGATGAAATTTTCAGCATTTTGCTCTGTGAATTTTACTCTGTTTATTTAGATGTAAATATTTTCAGCCTGGACCATCCCTTTAAAAGAAAAACCATCAAATCATATGCATCCCCCTCTTCAGGTTAATTATTCAACTGCCCTTTACTTCACCCGCACCTGCACCTGCATTGCACCCACTTGATCAATGAATAAAGAAATTTATGTACCATTTTACGAGGCCGCCATCATTTTCAAGCTTAACCGCTCACGATGGCGGTATCCTGCATTCGTTTAAACTGGTATTTTCTTTTTAATTTAATATTGCTTTTTGTTGATATTTATTTTTCATTGCTTTATTGTTTTGTAAAACTTAAATGTATCACCTAGATGTTATGTTGCATATTTATCTTGAATGCAGAAATAAAATAAAATCAATCAATCAATGTAAAATCTTTGATAAAATAACCTGAATGCTGAAGAACACAATTATTTGTATCGATTTTGATATAATATACATCTCTCTTATACAGAATCATAAATCTATTAATTTTAATAAATAAATCAAAATGCTATATATACGAAGAATATTTCCTGGGAATTTTCATCACAAACTGATGACCCCCCCCAAAAAAAAAAGAAGAAGAAGAAGAAATGGTCCTGAATGTTGCAATTCCTTGCTGTATTCTTTGGATATTTTGATTGCAACATCTACCAATATTCAAATCGCATCTTCCACATGTTATTTTGTGTTTCGGCCTTGTTTGGTTTTGTTCTTCGTCGTAAATCTTTGTCTAGGCAATTAACAGCTATTTTGTCACGGTTTTCTTTTAGGGAGCAGATTACTAGTGTATAAGCTTTATTCTTTTGAGTAAACCCCGATAATAACATGCAGTATTTCTCTTTACAATGTCTTATCGATTGTTTATGAAGCATATATAGCAATCTTTGTTTGTACACTTTCTCGGTTATACACATGCAACCGAATGTTTTAATTACATTTAATTTAATGGCTTGAAATATTTTTTCTGTTGGAAATAGATAAATACGAGTTTGAATTTTATTTTGAATAAGTCATTTTCTCCATACTAGACACATTATCCTTTATCATGTTTATCTACATCATGTACATGACTGTGCGTTGTTTGGCCTGATAATCGGCTTACGTCCAGCAAAATGAAGTCTGATAATTTTAGTGATAGCAAGGGTCAGAGTAGCTTGCAAATACATATCAAGTACTTGAATTGGGGCTTGTTTTAACCTTAGAAAGTTGGTTAAGATAATGGTTTTATCTCTTCCTTAACCGATTAGTATTCTTTGTTCCTTAGAGTCTTTGGCGTCCCATAGTCCACTCATCTGGCGCCAGCCTGACAACCGGCAACTCTTCCTGCTTCAGTGTGCGCATGCGCGGGAGGCCTAGGGGGTTGCAGCGCTTATCATCGCCGAGTCAACGCTGGTGAGCAATTTTTATGATTTACTTTTCCGTTATGATGAGAGATTTTCTTGTCAAATGACAAGAGGATTTCTCTCTTCCTGATACAGGAGCAATATCATTATTAGAATGGTGATTAGGTACGCATGCACGGGCAAACCTCACAATGGTGCATCCATTCAAGAAAAAAAGATAATACCTGTATTTTCTGTGTGCTGCATGGCCTTCATCATTACTTTCAAAGATTCAGGTATATTGGTATTTTAGTTCTCTTCATTCATTACTTTTATCTTTTGACGAGTATTCCAACGAGCATTGTCGTTAAAAATTTCGTATTGACAGACCTTTTACGAAAAACATCAGTTTGCTGATAGGGCGTTCCGTCCTGTAAGTGGTATTTTTTTATCATGAAAATATCGCATGAAATAAAATATCTCACACAAGTCATGAAATAAGCACACAAATCGTACCTCACGTTGATATCACACAAAAATGTTGTAATCTCAATCTTAACCGACCATTCATCACTACGCTATTATATTCATCAAGAAGTCATAAGAAATAAGTGTCTATAATCTGCACATTTTAAATCCCGGATCAGATTGACCCGAAAATGAATCGGATTGGCTACACACCACTCCTGGTAAAAAAAAATGACCCGGAATAAGGTCCGAGGTGACTGACAAAATGAGCCAGATTGATTTCGATCCAGTTTTGGTCACATTTTTTTTACCCAGAACGGAGTGAGGCCCAAAACGGACCGATTTCAATGTATTTTTTTTTAGAGTGGTATTTTATTTTCATGCAAAAGAAATAACGCTCCCTATTACCATATACATGACTTTGTATGCACCCAATCTCTCTTCTTCCTTTTCTTCTTCTTCTTCTTCTTTTCCTTCACTCATAGACCTTCCTACATAAGAATCACCTCCATTGCCTAATTTTTCATCCACTCTTTCTTTAAAGGTCAAGTCCACCCCAGAAAAATGTTGATTTGAATCAATAGAGACAAATCTAACAAGCATAATGCTGAAAATTTCATCGAAATCGGATGTAAAATATGAAAACTATGACATTTTAAAGTTTTGGTTATTTTTCACAAAACAGTTATATGCACAACTCAGTGACATGCAAATGAGAGAACGGTGATGTCCATCACTCATTATTTCTTTTGTTTTTTATTGTTTGAATTATACAATATTTCAATTTTTACCAATTTGACATTAAGGACCAACTTGACTGAACCATAAGATGTTATAACAATGGTAATACCACATGTTCAGGGAGGAATAAAACTTTGTCTCACAGGACAATGAGATTTGCATACAGACCAGGATGTGCATATAACTGTTTTGTGAAATTAAGCAAAACTTAAAAATGTTATAACTTTCTTATTTTACGTCCGATTTTGATAAAATTTTTGGTGTTATGCTTGTTGGATTTTTCTTTTATTATTCAAATCAGCTTTTTGCTGGGTTGGACTTGTCCTTTAACTTTCACCAATGAGTTTACCATATTATGTCTATTCTTGCCAGCTCCTTCGTCAGTCTTTCTATCACGATGCCGGACATACGTGAAATCTACAATTACTGGGTCAATATCTTGTTTGATGATATTCTTAATTGCAGGTGAGCTACCTTCCAAGGCAGATTTGTTTTACAATATTTTGTTTTTAGCATGCATGTGATCACTCACTCGATCAGAAGTTCAACAACAATAGCCTTATACTGAAATGGCCTAACAAAGGGAGGGGGTGTATACTGGACATGTATCCCGTTTGCCCCAAAATGGCATTGTGCCTGCTGCCCTTCATTTTTTTTTAAAGATTGTATTCTCTTCTTCAATGTGATCACCTTTTCTGGCCGAGTCGACCCACTTTCTTTCCCATCTTGGGCGTTTGAAATATTGAACCAGTCCCTGTTTTGATAAAAGCGAGCTTTTGCATTTGCAAACGGGGACGGATACTACAACATAGTAAACCTATCGAAAATGCTCGACAAATCACAATGAACAGCTTAGAGGTCTTTGTCGACAATTGATGAACCGGGACAGCAGATCGTCCTAAGATTCGGAGCTGACGAAAACTAGCAAATAATGATGCCGTTTGTCCAGATTCCAAGACGACACTGCATTCACCGATTTTCGAAAAAGTCTTTTTTTGTCATGAAGGGCTTTTGACAATAGATTTTCAACGTTCCAGAAAACGTAGACTGAGTAAAGGTTGCATGCGAAAACCGCCTATGATAAATCACCACAATCGCGTGCGCTCAATATATAGTAATCCAAATGAATACAAACCCACGCATATAAAAAACTTAACAACAAATACATATAAAAAAAGGAACATACTACAATACACAGTGATTAACGTTTTGAAATAGATAAGATTTTCTTTATTCAAAACAACCGAACATATTTTACTGATTCGGACATTTTCTCCAGAGTTCAAAAGAACAATCATTACCACAAAAGATATGTTAGATTAGTATTTTAGGATAAACAAAAGAGACATTATCATTTGCAATTTTTATGATGCCAGTAAAAATAATTATAGTCTTTTTGATGTTTGTTACAAATCAAATTCTCTGAAATTGCATGGATAAAGGTAATAATATTCAGTTATCACAATCGTGTGGCCACAAATGACTATACGATCTTCATTTCAAGATCAGACAACAAAGAAGAGGGGGGATCTTTCCGCTTGTGCATGAATTTACATCAGGATGGAATAACATACCTAATTAATTTTGTGTTAAATTCATATTATACTATGACCCTATATTGTTTCACGTGTAGCTGCAGGCCTAAAATTCACACGATATTGCCTAAAATAAACGCAGAAAATAAATTGAACCTCGTTACCCCTTTACTCAATAAATGGTAAACTTTTTTTTCAGAGTTAATCAAACATCACTTATTCTTCTGTTACGATTTAAATTGTCCTCCTGGAATTCTCATGACGGCAACAAAAGACAAAACCACTATTGATATAAAATAGATTGACATCTCAATCTATTTTTATTATTATTTTTTAAAATTCTAGTCTCAAACCACATTCTGGCAACACGTTGTTCATTTCCTATTTTCAATCAGATGTTTAAACCATTAATGCATTAATTATTACTTATCATTCACTCTGTGGAAAATCAGTTAAACTTAGTGTACTTTATTTAAAATAAGTGAATAGTTTCAAGGTGGCTTTATTGCAATAACGTCTGCAGTTCTGACAAAGTACAGCAATCTTATGAAGTACTGAAGACCGAAAGAAAAAAAAAAAAAAAAAAAAAACTTCTGTTTAAGTCCATGTATACTTAATCAGAAAATTCAAATCGTTCAGGATTCTTCATGTCTTTCTTTGATGAATAACAAACTATTTTGTTTTCCTTCCTCTACCGTCGTCGTAAACACACAGTATCGGGACAAAATTATTTTCTTAAATTTATTCAAGCAAACTTATTTTAAACATTATACATGTCATAAGACTACAGACGCGTTTCTGAGACAGATTTCAAGTCCTTTAAGAATCCCGTGGATAATATCAATACACTAAAAGTATGATCTGAACTTTGGTATATCAGTATATTACATCAAAATAAATAAACACAAACAAGAACATTGATCGTAGACATAATTGTTGTATGATTAGTGTACAGCAACTGAAAGGAATGATATAGAAATTATATTCATCATCACTTCTTAAATCAAATCGAACGCATTAAAGCTTCAAACCCAAACTCACAAATAGAGGAAACACAAAACACTTCAATGTACAGATAGAAGTCAAGAAATATGTACAATTTAAAGATGTTCAAATACATTTCTATGTCTTTTGCACCATGATATAATAATTCTTCTTCGTATCACAAAACATCAAACATTATATTACAGCCATCATGTACGGTGAAAGAATAAAATCTCGCCATTTCATCGTCCTGCAGAGGAAAAAAGTACTCAAATATGAGACAGATCTAAACGGGGTATTAGAGTATTCACTGACAGCAATCGCTGCTTTGGTTTTATAGAAGAGTATTATGCGATTACAGCGGTCACTCAAACCGATATTACAGTAAAATATGAACTGAAAAAAAAATGTATCATCACTATCTTATGAAATCTTCAGATTTGTTTTCACCTCTTAACTATTTTTAAGGAAAATAATGGGAAAATTTTCGAGTATTTTTGTTAAAATTATGCATTCTTTGGAGAGCAGTACTGCAGATCACGCGTGTTACAGTTTGCCTAGAACAGTAGCATGACGAGGAAATAGGCATTAATTATTAAGACTGTTCAAAATGCGTACATGAGAAACCAAAACTGACAAAGAGTCAAGGAAAAATGAATATTGTCTTGACCATAGCACTACCAAACAATAATTTTCGAAGTATATTACTTCAACTGTAAAATATAACTATTAATCGATATAAATTCGAAAGGGTATTCGAGGTAGCTCTTCTTTCAAAATTGTATGAAGGGGCTTGATTATTCAATAATGATAATGATAGTGTTTAATCTACATAGCCGCTTTAGTTTTTGCCCTATACAGCAGCGGGCCTTGGATAATAAATAACATTACTTACAGTCTAAATGCAGAGCGCCAGGCAACAGAAGGCCGAAGGCTCCATTTTTAAAATAAAGTTTTTGGTATGAGGATTAAACCCATGAGGCCATGACATCCCATTCATGAGTCGGACCCTCTACCATTGATAACGTTTATAGTAACCCAAAAAAATCATATCAAACTTTCCGTCAGTTAGTACTTACTTTTGCAAGGTCATTCGCTTAATGGAGGAGAAATCGAACATTTCAGTGAAACGCTGTCCATTAACACTGGTTTGCAAAGGTCTACAATAGGCCTAAATATTCAGTACTCCATTTTACATCTCCGGCTTTTCGTCATCCTCATATCTTGAAATTTAAACAAGAAAAATAGGAGAGAAAAACAACTGCGAGTTTTGAGCGACAGTCCCAACTTGCCCTAACGGAGGAGCTCAGGCAATCTTGGCGAGCACGCTCTCGGTAAATCCCCTTTTTTCAGCGAGCGAACGGCTGGCGCCTTGGCCGGTATCGCCTGTCATTTTCAACCTACGAAATTAGTAGGAGGCTTGGTGTATGGCGTGCGATTGTTGGTGTGTTTGCTGCTGTGAAAGCATGAAATTCTTACGGTCTGCCACTGCTGAACAAGCCATACCTGCCGGCGGGCTGTCCCCCATCTCACCGTGCACCACTCCTCTCATACCCTGTAGGGATGCTGTATATACACAAACGGGGAGAAGCAAAAATACACAAAAGTGAGTTGGAATAATAAATATTGGAGCAAGATTGTTTTATTATAACATTCACACAATAATAGAACCTGTATACGCTTGTGATCAGGAGTGAACTCTTTGTTTTTATACAAAAGAATGAGATTCCCTATATATATATAGCTTGTGCTAATGATTTCTTTAGCACTTTCAAGTAAAGGGTGGCATTGGGAGTGCAAAAAAAAATGATGCTATTCATATTTCTTATACCTTCACCTTTATTTATTCATTTTCTTTATTTTCTCTTTCTTGTCGAGATTCATTTTTTTTTTACTTCTGCCATCTTAATTAAGGTAATAAGAGATTCCGTCATTTTGGCAAACTTCTTTTCGTTCGGTTCTATGCATTATCCTTTTCAGTAAAAATACTTTCAAAAACGCCTATAATGGAGGCATATGTCTACGCCTATGAACAAAATAGGTCAATATTGGTTCTCACAAGAGAATACAATTTGAAGGGGGAAAATAGTTATTGGAGGAAATTTACATGAGGCCTAGTTCTTTAACAACATATGAAACAATTTTTTTTTTCAAAGAGGGGGAATGATAAAAAAATAAGAATATACAAAAATAACTGAAATGACTCTGAAATTATAGTATACTCTTTACTCGAACACTTTATATCTATTCTATTCGAAAATGATGTAGGGGTAATTTTTTAACGAATAAAACCCATTTCTTTCCATCTAAATCAGAAGAGGAATTTTGCAAAAAGTATCTGTTCAAATTTGAGCAGATCGTTGGTAGAATAATAAATAAAGCAATAAATTAACTTTATAACGAAACAATAGGAATGTGAATGATAATTTTGATATTTCCTTCATGATTATCATCAATACCACCTCAAAGCATTATCACAATAATCAGCATCCTCATCATTATCATCATCATTATCATTATCCTCATCATCATCATCATCATCATCATCCTCACAATCATCATCATAACGTGGAGCGTTGTGGCCCAGTGGATTAGTCTCCGGACTTTGAAACAGAGGGTCGTGGGTTCAAATCCCAGCCACGGCGTAGTTTCCTTCAGCAAGAACTTAATCCACATTGTGCTGCACTCAACCCAGGTGAGGTGAATGGGTACCTGGCAGGAATTTATTCCTTGCAATGCCGAGCGCGTATAAAGCTGCTTGAGCTACAGCCAGGGTAATAATATCCAAGTCCTTTGGAAGCGCATAGAGACGTTATTCATAATGTGTTATGCGCTATACAAGAAACTGACTATTATTATTATTGTTATATAATTATGATCCTCATCATTATCATTACCATTATCATCATCACCATCAGCATCATTTATCACCATCATCATAGTCATTATCGTCACCATCATCATCATCATCGTCATCATCATCATCATCCTCTTCAACGACAGAGACAACAACAGGAATAGAAGCCAACTCTGCCACATGCAGTTTCCCGTTTCACCATCTTTATTATTGACTACACACTGAAATGTAGTTTGTTTCTGATTTGATATCCGCAATTTTCTCCGATAGTAATCGATATTAAAGACATGTAAGAAGGTAAGATAATGATAATGGAATATAATTATAGGCCGTCATGTAATAGGGCAGACATCTTTCTTTTCCTCTCTATAGTCCCAACTTTCGGCGCGCATTATGATTTCTCAAAGTTCCATTTCGAACGGGAAAAAATAAATGGTCATGATGGTATTCTTCATTAGAATAGATCTATAAGAGAACACAAGAAAGGAATCAAATTAGTTTGCAACATTCCAGCACACTGCAGTATCATGTTCAATTCATCAATCGTGCCCATTTTTTTTGTCTCAAAGTTTCCCAGAGACCAGAAGTGTGCATCCAGTGTGGCATGAAAGTGCAAAGTGTTGTTTCTTTGTTTTAGATAATGAAAGGTATACACAGATTTATTTACAGGATTTAGGAACCGTCGAAGTGCGCAGGTACAGTGATGTTCAAAACGTCGAAATCAAAATAATTGGCTTGCTCATTTTTAGAGTATGAATTTCGAGATAATCATACTGTCTTAGATTTACACATATAACAAGTCAAATTGACCAAATGCAAACCATGCAGCTAAAAATATATACAAGCAACGATTCAACATAACGAATATATATCGTGATTTTTTTAGCAATCATTCCCCCCCCCCAAAAAAAAAAAAATCAGCCAGATTAAAAAAAAAAAACAGGTAGCCCTAATCTTGTTTACTGGATCTGGAATCATGTAAAAAAAAAGTAAGATCGGTAAGTTATTCAAGGAAATTCAATAAATTTACAATCTTGAAAGTTAGAATATTTACAATAATATCACATTGTACAGTCTTGGTCGTGTGGATTGCAAAAACACACTCGTATACAGATGGCTTTCATGTTTATGAATGTGTTCAACCAATGATATTGGCTAACGATGACGTGTGATGCTCATTATAATTTTTTTTTTGGGGGGGGGGGGGGCGGGGAGGGGCCGTAGGTTTTATTCTTATCCACCATTGGTTAAATATTGGCCAATCCTATTTAACATTGAACATTATTCATTTATGAAATTCATATTCTTGATTAATTTATATGTATCAAACAAATATTGCGCTCGATCTTTTCAGGATTCTGACTATTTTCTTCATTGCGTTAAAACCCCTTTTCATCAATTAAGAGCTTGGGGGCGTCCGAAGAGTTTTATTTCGTCAAAATAATTCGCTCGTGTTCCATATGGGCAATTCCATAAAAGAATCAACCTTTTTGTATATCCGACCCCCAATTTTCTCAATTATTACACTCTTAAACATGTTGGGAAACATACTGTCCACACAACAATTGGTTAAAACTTTATCAAATTCTGGGTAGTTTTAAACCAATAATGTATGCTTTGGGTGAAAAATTCACAGTACTGGTTAAAAACTATATACCCAAAGCTGGATAATTTTTTTAACCAATTGTTGTGTGGACAGTATGTTGCCCAATATTTTAAGAGTGTACTTAACTTCATAAAATGACCAAGTCATGATCATTTTGAAAGCATTACAGACTGTCATTAAAACCAGAAATCAGAGACAGAAAATTTCATGAAGGTCCCACATATAGGGGGTCGGACGTACATATTTTATGGAATTGCCCATATTTATTTTATATCACTAATCACTTTTTATATCAATAATCAACGAAAGTATTCAAAGAAAGTATTCTGAAATAATGTATAGATATACATGAACATGATGAAAATACAAATGTAGGGCCTATATATTTGAGGGCAGCGGATGATACAGGGTGGGGGGAGGCGGAGTACCCCCGGAGCAAATACAAGCAAATTTTGTAAGTAGACCAAAAAAAGTGTGTAACTCTTTGGGCCCCTGGCGTCAAGGGGGGTGTTGCATTTTTTTTTGGTTGTCCGAGGATTTTGATGAAGTGGACTCATTTTAACCCCCATCCCCTTTCCTCTTCAATCTTGGATCCGGGGCTGGAGTGGTGAGTGTGAGTCTGGAATAGATAATGCATGGCTAGCATGGCTTGAGATGAACGAGGGAGAGGGATACCTCAGACAACGGAGAGAGAGAGAACGAGGGAGGGGCCGAGGGGGCAAGGGAGGTATAAGGGGGGGGGGGTCGTTGTTGGGTTGACAGGAGAGAACACACAGGGCAATGGAAGATTGACTTTCGAATGAAAACTGCACCCATCAAAGCTATAAATCATTGCCTCTCTGTTTTCATCTCAATCAAACGGCATCTGTGTCAAGTCCACAAAATGGGACCAAAACACATTCTTATCACGCAAAAACGATGACCTGTGGTCACTGCAACCATATTTTTCATTTCATCCAAACAGATTTTACCCCTCACTTTTCGCATTTCACACGATCAATGTTGGACTAATAGTATGCACAGAATACCGTCTAACTCATCATTTAAATTTGACAAAAAGAAAGGCCCTTCGAATTTTCATTAAAAAAATGTATTTTGGTGTCAAATACTTAAAAAAATCAAATTCTCTATGACTGTTCAACACTTGAAGATTCAATACCAAAATTAATTATTAATCTAAATGCTATGTATTCCTTTATTAATTTGCTTGCTCGCTTTGTTATGTATTGAATATGACTGTGTTGGTGTATGTAACTGACAGCTCAAAATCGTTTTGAATAAAGAGGGTGCACAACTACAAGTTGATGCCATATAGGCCCATCCAATGGACTTACGGAATATTGCAAGAGTTGCATTTAGTATTTCGGATCAACACAAAAATAAGAATGAATGAAAATTATAAATATTGTTTGAAGTTAAAACTTGAATAATTTATTTGCTAATTAAGATGTTTCATTAAATTCGAACATTGTCAATATAATTGACGCAGATCTAACAGTAGAATTAATACAAGAGTTAAATGATTGATTAAAAGCGACTGTAATATGTAGACGTCCAACGGCAATGGTTAAATCTGCAACATATTAAATGGATGATATAGACAGACCCAACATGGTTTCCTTTTATTTATTCACTTTTTTCATTTTATCGTCACATGAAAAATGTTCACAAACATTTTTTGTTTTCTTTACATTAAAAAAAACATTTTGTTGGAGTTTTTTCACATTTTTTTACAATCACACAATCTTACTTCAACGTTGTGTGAACCAGATGATGCAAAAACATTCTTATTTTTTGTAAAACTGTGACAAACATTTTGTTTTTCTCATCACATTTTTTTTTACAATCACGAACTTCCTTCGACCTTGTGGGAATCATACGTTAGTTTTGGATGCGATATACTGTCATCATTTATGAGCGAGACACGGCCCGGAGTTTGTGGCCCATTGACCGTGTGTGTGGTCGGCATCTGTATCACATCCCAAGGAGAAATAAAAATGAAAGATGGGAGATAATAGGACGGTCTGAAGGGAAACTATGCCAATGAAAAATGGAAGGGATTCTGGGGTGGGGTGGGAGGGGGAGGGTGAACAAGTAAAAAAAAACACACAAAAAAAAAAACCATGAATTTGTCAACAGCGAACATACATAGGTTCTTTTAAAACACGGGACATACATGTACATACATAATCTCTGAAAATATTATGTAGGGCCTATTTGGACTTTCCGTATACAATGACAATGTACATAAAATGAATCCCACTTCCAAGGGGGGGGGGGGCGAATTGTGAACGGACTTTAGAAGAGAAAAAAAAAGGAAAAGGAGAGAAAAAATGTAAAACGGTTAGCATTTCAATAAAGAAGACAATTTATGCGAATTTTTTTGACGAGCAAAAAAAAACACAACAACATTTCGAACGGTTATTTCTCATTTAATAAGAAGGAAGTTCACAAATAACATAAAATAGGGGTATGTTGAGGGCAGTGATAATGAGGGAGAAGGAAGGATGTAGATAGGGAGTATAGGATTAAATCCAAGGAGAATTCTGAGGATATAGTCACTGTATGGCTAATACAGTGGCACGTGTAATAATAAAATATGGAATTGGATATAAAATAACATTTAAAAAATAATCTAACTTTAAGAAAGACGCACAATTTCTATAGGCCTTCATCACCGAGCGAGCAAAGTAACCGAGCCAAAAATTTGACGTTTTGGTCAAAAGGTGTTTGGACGGGGCGTGTTTTTAATAGCAAATTATTGGTTTGACTCTCAAAAGTGTTATCTGCTTTAAAAATATAATCGCCATCTTCACAGAGAAAGATAAATAGATGGTATACATAATCAGCATACAGGGATACAGGGTCATCCTTGTTGATGCAATGATTAAAAGAAGAAATCCAGCTCACATTGGAACATTCCATTCAATGAAATTGTGAATTGTAAACAGAAGCACTTTTGGAAAGACCAACGCCATGTAAATATGAAAATATATTCTTGTCTGAGTTGATGGACATTCGGTTGACAGCTGTGTTACATAACACCAAAAACTACCGTAGTGAGCCAAGAGCCGGTCGCGTGCCGCGCGTACAAGAGGATTGGGATAGCGAAACTACAAGCAATAAACAATTTACCTCTAATTCATAAACATAGCAATTAGGTCGAATTAGGTGAGGGTAAAATTAGATTTTGATTTGTCTGGGGCTCTGTGACCTCACTTCAGGTCAGAGGGTGAAAAAAACAGAGATAGGACTGCGTCTGTGGTTTTACACGTGGAGGATAACATTCGATAAAAAACATTTTGAAGAATGAGGAAGGAGATCGTCAGAGCTCGTCTACTCATGGACCTATTACAAATGTAACAGGTCCATGGTCTACTCAAATGAAATTGCTACCGACTAAACTGATGTTGGGTTTAGTAACCGAATCTAGCCCAATTTATCTGGAGTAAAACAAGTATCTGGATCTTAACAACATGGCTCTATCATGTTGTAGGTCCACGGTACCAATTACGAGTGGGCGGAGAGATGATAATCATGAAATAATATCACGTTGACCTACTTGAAATTCTGGTAAAGAGGTCTCAGATACATTATGGCCATGCATATCATGCATATAGAGCCTACATATGACTGTAAATTACAAGGCATATCAATAATAACTACATTATCCATAATCATTATGGCCTATGTAATCACTTCTCCGATAGCTCATTATATTGCACAATTACTGATGTTCAAATAGCGCATATACCTGGCTCCGTCTTTAAAGGTAAAATATTGTTTTGGTTGTTTAAAGATAAATGCCAGTTTTGCAAAGTGATAACTATCTCAAAATTAGTTCGAACAGAATCCAATTAAATGACCACCCAAGTGTTTGTATGTATAAATAAAAAATATGTGCCAAATGGCTCTGGAAAAAAAGTGTAATTGCTGAGAAATAAGCTAAATAAGCACGGAATTCCATAGAAATAATGTCGGGTATTTTTTCAAAACAATATTAATAAAATTTCCTACAAATGCTTTTTTAGTGATCACCAGAATTATCGGATTGCAGCTAAGATTTTATGATTTTACAAAGATTAGTCTTTTTTTTTCAATGTACCAGTTATATAGACCTATGATAATATGGTGGCAATTAACCTTGATTTTACAGATTTTCTCATGAAATAATTATTGTTTGCGACAGCTACTTTATTTTACCTTTGACAGCAAGTAGAAATATTCATATGGCTTTAGTCCTTTCTGATTTACTTATGTTTTCAACGGTCATTTTGGACGAAGGGGGGAGTGTCCCTTTGCCCTCTACCCTACTTTTTAATTAAAAAAATAATAATAAAAGCAAAACACTCGTGTCAAGCCCAGTCGCTTCATTCCCACACGTATTCTTTGAATTTGAGTTATAACCTTTTCTTGCTTCCCCGAAGAAAAAGAAAAGGGCGAGGGATCTTGATGTCGTAAGCAACGAGTGTAACGATTTGAGTTACGAGATCGTAACAAGATCCATACGACTGTGCCACATGGCTGAACGCAGGGGGGGGGGGGGGCTCGTGAAAAATATAAAGCAGGTCCTCAAAATCAAATCAATCGCTTCGTTCTCTCACTTGTAATGTATTTTTGAACATTTTCAGTAGGTCTATCCCCTTCCTGCATGTGTACGACAATACCTAGTCATCAAGCCACTGATACTTTGGGGAGAAAAAAAAGTTATGAGAGAAAGTGAGAAACTGCCCAAAGAAATAATGTTGATGTGAATCTGGTACGTACGGATCGTATTATGATAATTGATGATTCTGGATGTTGGCTTATTGTTGAGTGAAACCAAGGAGCTTCCATGGTGAAACCATCATAGTACAACACCCCCCTCCTTTCTCTAAGAACAGAATCATTCTAATATTAATAGCATTTTGAAGAACATTGTGTTTATACTTCGTCGTCTATTTCCACAGTAATAATTTCTTAAATCTGGCAAAAATACGAATTGAAGACTGAACCATATTTTGCTCTTAAAGATTGGGAGGAAAGTCCAGACTGCATGGAATCTGATCTCCGGATAGAGGAAGCTATTCTGGATATCGTTTGTGAGTTTTACTCCTTCCGTCAAAAATATCATTTCGAGGTTTTCGGTGATTTCCTTAGAATGAAGTCATCGCAATCTTTCTTTTTATATTGTTATGAGTTTGCCCTGGATTTCTTCATGAAACTTGAAATAGTGAACTGAAATTTTTGTTATTGTCTTGCGATATTATTTCGACCGTTGAACCTTTAGAAAAAAAAAGTCCGCCACAGCTAACTGTGCAGTGACACATAAATGACACATTGAACACAGCTTCAAAAAGATATAGACATAAAACATTGAAAACCAAAATGGTGAGTTTATTTTGCATCGACTTATCTATATCTCCATAATAAACTAATGTTTGATCGATTCGCTGGGCCTGTCATATAAAAAAAACAGAAGGCAAGAGTTTGGAAAATAAAAGGATGATAATTGAGCATAATGGTGTGTGAGGATGGGGGGGGGGGGTGTAGACATAAGGATCACGATAATCGGTTATAGCTAGCCTTCGTACAACCATGGACCTATTACGTAATAGGTCCATGGTACAACACATGCTAGACCTAATATGTTTTCTCAACTGGAATGGTGCCCCTCACGCCCCAGTATCGCGTTACAGATAAGTGCCGATTATCATCCGACCATTTGCGGACACCATACACATGTCGGGTTTGATGAATCAGTGAATGTCCGCTACATTCAGGTTGTGACCTAGGAATGTTTTCAGGCATAACAAGAGTCCACTGGAGGCCCCTGCATGCCGAGGGCAAGTAACATGAACCATCAGAGTGTTGGTCAGCTCGAAAGGTGTTATGTAACATGCCCTGTAAATAATGACCTTAGTTCTTGGTGGTCCTTCGTTGACAACGCCGTGACATGCCTAAACCACTATGTAATTTTAACCCCTAGCCCATTTCGACAAAATTAGCTCTTTCAAGAACATTTTTTTATTTTCTTTTATAAATATAGCTTTGTTGACTGTCTGTACGCCGAGGCGAGTGCATTAAACCGGCCATGGACCTATTCCGAATAGTAGCTCCATGATAGGAGGGAGGTTACGTGTGTTGTGGATTTTTTTTTTTTTTGGGGGGGGGGGTAGGTGGGATAATGGCGTGCTCGCTTGTTTGTAATGAACCCTTCGCATAGTAAACTTCGCAATAGGCCTAAATGGCTAGTAATAATTGTATGCTCACTTTCTTAGATAATAGTAAAAGGTGACAGTGTCAATCACGACATATACTTCTTCAGTATAGCGTGTTGCTCTTTCTTATTTTTTTTTCCTTTCGAACTTTCAATTTCAAGAGAGTGGCTTTAAATATCAACCATCTCCATGGAAGCACCTTTTCTCGTTTTCTCCCTTCTTTACAACTGTTCGCTCTTCCAAGTTCCAATCAGTGGTTTTGAGAAAACAATGGCGTGCCATATATAGCTCCATTTTTACCTTCCCACCGCTATCAATCGCGTTACTTTGCTTGGCTAATTGCTGACCTGTGCAACAGATCCCCTTTCACCAGTAATGTGTGCCTCCTCCCCCCCACTGGAATTTCCTCATCATATCATGTAAGGTGACCTTTTCGCCCATCCGACCATGCGTGCCACAATTATTTCGAGCCCCCGAATAACACGGCTCGGCTATAATTCCACCTGTTCGTGCAGGGCGATTGAGGTTGATTTCATCACCACGGCGGGTTTTGTTTTTCCGAAATTAAAGAACTTTCGTCATCGAATCGAATCAGGGGAAAGAAAGAGATGAAAGGAAGAGAGAAAAGCAAGAAAGACATAAAGAGGGAGGGAGAGACAGACAGAGGGATGGGAGAGAGATTGGGCAACTCGATGTCCTTAAGATGCGTAAAATAGTTATCGATTAACAAAAAAAATACTTACCCTACCGACATGACCGAACAAAATAAATTGGTTGTACCTTCTATCTGAAATGTTCATACTATTTTCCACAAAAAGATACCTAGAAATTCAACCCCGAGTGTAAAATAAAGTAACTTCATTAAGTTTCCACAATCTATATATAGGTACTTGTTATCGTGGAGAAATCACAAAATAACTTTTCAATGTTTGTTATCATGAGTCGGGTAAAACATCTAAGATCAACTACAAAATAATTTTCCACATGCTATATTATTCAGCCATCATTGGCCTATCAAACATGCATGATCATTACCACATATAGTTTTGGTTCTTAACATTTTTAAAGCTAAATGTAGCTCGTTTCACTTATGATGGCATGTACCACACCCTTCCTCTTCTTTTCCCTGACGTCAATTCAAATGAAAAAAATCAATCACGGTAAAATACGGTTAACTTAAATCATTTATATAACTTTTAAGACATTTTATATGTAGGCTATGATTGTAACATTTTAAAGAATAATGGCATGATTTCACTGATTAACATTTAAACTCAGTTTTTTTCCCAATATACCAATGTAAATATTGTGATTATGTTTGTGATTGTAAAACCAATAAAACTCATTAAAAACTAAAACTCAGTGGTGTCCATCATAAAATATTACAATATGACTTGCAATAGTTCTATACGCAATAGGCAGTCGACGCGTAATCGCAGCAACACGACCTTTGTTCTTATTTTCTTGGATACATATATTAACAAGACTACAGTTTCATGATTTCAGCAGGAGTTAACAAAGCAGTTTATTGGTTCATCTTTTGTCGTGCATTGCATCCTAACCTTTTCTTTTTCCCCTTTCATCTCAGCAAACAAAAACACACCATTTGCGTGTTGCTCCGGCTCGACAGCTATCTAGATCACGGGGGCGCGCTCCGCGCTCCAAATCGCATCTCGGCAGACGATGGAAAGTGACGACGGATTTCGCGCCTAAATTACATTGTTGTCAGGAATTAGCGGGTGCACTTTACATGCAATGGCGACACCTTGTACCATCCAGAGAATGCATCCTATATCCATCTTCCCATTTCATCTTTTATTCCCTGAGTGGAATACAACCCTAATGTGCGTTTGTTCGTGGATTTGGTGCTCGGGTTTGGCGCGTTTTCGTTAGGGATTTGAAGTAATATTCTGAGGGGGTCTTATAATAGGCCATACATCTCTCTGTCTTGATGTTCTCCTATGATAGAGTGGTTTCGGAAACGGAAGATGATATCACCCAAGTAGCTGGTCTGAACTAAAATGAATTATCCCATCTCGGATTCAATTTCCTCGATATAAGTCAGCTGCTCTGTCTTCCAAATGAACATCTTAAGTTCTTGAAGGCAAGAAAAAAATCACATCCTATGAGATACACTGTACCAGCTCTTGATTGGGTAAATCCCCTTGAAGACTATGTCACTGTTCGGTTCTTTATTAGACATTATAGGAAAGCGTATTATATCGTAATGGTGTCCATGATAAATCGTGTTTTCTTTTCTTATTTTACAGGTAAAGCTCATCCTAATTTGACCGAGAAGAGAGGCTCTGTCAAAATATCAATATCCATTATTTGATTAATTAATTAAACCATATCAAAATAAATATAAAATATAATATTGCAGGGCTACATTGATCATACTTGTCATGATACATATTATTCAATTTGTGTTTTGTTTAAAATCATATGCCTACTTAATAATAGAGTGTTTTTATTTAAGCAGGAAAAAATGCATGATTGCTTCACCTTTTCTTTGCCACGACGAGCAAGCCCAATTCACCCCAGATTGATTTAAAATGGCACTAATTAAAAATTGTACCTAAAAGATTATTCATAAAATATTAACACAAAGCTAATCATTAGGCCTTGTGCCCAAAGAAGGGAACAAAAAATGTAATTTATCCATAAGTTGAATCAAATATGGGTACAGTGAATAATCGCAATGATAAATTATGGCCAACTATGAACGAAAAGCTAAAATCGATTGTAACTATTTTTCTCTCTCTCTCTTATCATTTAATACATCTTGTTAATATTTCATTTTGTAATTGTTGAAACGCATCAGTATTCATTTCCAGTATCTTTGAAGTTTGATGTATAATAAGTTATAATTGTATGAGATATGAATTTATTGTATAATTTATAAAAAAAAATCGTATCTAATTTAAGCTACAAGGTCCAGTCTTTGGAATGAATGCATGGAGACAAGAAAAATCGATTGAGAGATGATTCTTCGGGCTCATCAAGTCAGATTATTTATTTTACATAGGATAACGGTTGTCTGTTGGCGTTGCCTATTCAAGGATCATCAGCGTCATCCCAGTTTTGTTCATCGCTGGCTTTAGCCTGAATTTAACCGTTTTATATTTCCTAGAAAATCTCCGTATCACTGTAATAATGTTGAGAAATGGGACGCCTCTTGTTTTTTTTTGTTAGTTACAATTAAGTAAAAATATTAAAATAATACAACTTTTAACCATTTTATTCATGTGAGTTCCGTGAGTCCATGATTATGTGTTCCAAAGGAATTGTATACACCTCAACTTAAAATCCATTGAAAAGGAATTATAAAACAAAAAATCAAACATGTTTTTATCGTTGTAATTTTTTCAAAATGATAATAATACAAACCTATTCTGAAGTGTATCACTCGATAATATTACTCAATGCAAAATAATTATGAAATCGTGCTCTATCATCGTAATTGATAAACAAATTAATGTTTAATCATGTAATGAATAATGTAAATCCACAATGACGAATACGACGAATAAAAAACAATAATGCACCGGTATTGATAATCAGAACTTCAAAATTCTAAATAAAAAAGGAAAAAAGAATGAGATACAGATTCATAATAAGAAAATTTATTTAAAATTTTAAAATGTTGATATAACAGACAAACGGCTCGATGCAAAGTGTGAAAATAATAAAAAAATCGAATTAAAAAAAAAAATCAAATTTGAAGAAAAAAAAGAACAATGCTGAAATTACAGTCGATCTGTTAGTGGCTGGATAGATAAGACCTCTAAATAAAGAGAAGGTCTGGATTCGAGACTGTGTCCGTCTGAGAGTTGATATTTCTGATTAGTAATAATAATATCAATCGGACTCGAGGGCCTCGGACTAGCAAGTGTGATATGATGTGTTGTTCTGGACAGTGGCGTAGCCCAATGGATGACATGGGGATTGTGGCCCATGTTTCAGTCTCTGCTACCAAATAATGTTTTGTTTATACAGGGACAATGAGAATACATCACAGAAAAATAAACAGGCCTATAATAGTGTGAGTTATCAGGGCCCCGTCTTGCAAAGAGTTACGATTGATACAATCAGTCGTAACTCTAGGGAAATCCATCAGTGTCATAATTTTTGCTACATAAAATTTTTTAAATGTCCTTTGTAAACAAAGGCGAACACACCAAATTGTCAAGAAAACAATGAATTTGTGTAATTTACGTCATATCTAGAAAACATTTTGAACATTCATGCATTTTAGATGTTGACGTTGCTGGCACTCCATAGTTGCGATTGATCGGATCAATCGCAACTCTTTGTAAGACGGGCCCCAGGAGTCCAAAGGAACAGCCATATAGGATTAAATTTATTGATCTGTATATGAAACTTTTGTATATTTTGTCTAATAGCGCCATTATTCATGATAGTTTGGTAATTATATGTTTTATATCGTGTATTTTGTGTCAAAAATGGAAATGAATGAAATGAAACCTACATCACAGGAAAAATATAATTTCGAGTCTCTGAATAATCGGGAGTCTCGGACAAGTCATTATGCTAAAAACATGCTATTTCAAGACATCTGTGTAAGACGTATGTGCACTCTAAATTCCAATGATTTAAAATAAATCCAGATCGGTTGTGAATAGTGACCAGCCGAATATCAGATTTAGTTTTAAACCTTGTAGATTTAAATTTAAATCTAAAAGATCTGAATTAATATATTTTGAGATTTGAAAGTTAATCCTAAAGATTTAAAATAAATCCAACATTCGGCTGGTCACTATCCACAGCCAAATTTGGATTTATTTCAAATCTTGGAAGTTAGAGTGTGGGGAGATGATGGACAGGAGTAGGGTTACCCCTATATAATAAAGGTTGACAAATCTGCCATACAGACCTTTATAAAACTTTAAAATATTAATATCTCCATGATATTATGCAGTGCTCGAGACGAGCAAAGTGACATGTCATTTTCCACTCCCTATGCTGAAAACAGCATAACACTCCTAAGACGTGCTGCAAGGCCCATGATGTAAAAACGGGCAAGATGAATGCAACGTCGGCCTAGCCTTGTGAAGCTATTCCATATAGGTGTCTCACTCGTGGGTAGTATAATTATGATAAAACTCACTAGCCTATAGGTAGGGGGAGGGTCTTGGGGCCAAGCCCCCCCCCCCAAAAAAAAAAAAAAAAAAAAAAAAAAAAAAGTTTCACGACAAAGAAAAAGGGAGAAGAGAACAAGGGAACAGGCTAAAATATATTATTTTCTGAATGTTATGTAAAGGTCTATCATAACATTTTGAAAAGGTCATTTTTTTTGCTCGCTTGCTTCGCTCGAGGGGGACTTAAATGAAATTTGGTCACAAACGTCATGTTGTGGCCCTCATTTTGGGGCTCATTGCACCACTGATAAAACGTGTGGGGTACATGACTAGAATAATTTAATTCTTGGTCTTTTCCTAATTTTGCACAAGATAATCATATGATTTCACTCGAATGGTGACGTTAAAGGTCGGTTCCACACGTAGTCATATCTGATTGATACATGTCTGAAAAAAAATCAACACACACACAATAACAATTATCATTCTTATTTACCAAGGGTATCCGTTTCACCTCTAACATGTCTAATGAACTGTTCACCCAGCAGACCATGCATGCATGCATGGAACAACTATGGAAAAAAATGCCTTTAAATTCACCAGGAAACAATCAAAATAATGAAAGAAGCCCTCAACATTTAACCACTTATTTATTGTCATAATCGATTAAAAGAATGACACCCAAATGATATGTTTATATAATAACGATAATGAATAAAATATTTTTTTTTATGAATGCTTAGGTATAAGAGAATTTTTCATAAATATGTATATGTACATATTTTTTTTTTTTTTCATTCTTACCATTCAGAGAAGGAAGGAAAACGTTCTTTCCGCCCCCACACGAGTAGAACGGGAAGGTTGTGACGACGAAGGGCATGGGCGGGTTATGGGGTGGGGTAGAGGGTAGGGGGACACATGCCTTTGGGTTGGAAGGGGGTTTGTATTTTATTTTTTTCACTTTTCTTGCTTCTTGGCTATTTACAAACTTCTTAATATACACAACAAAGGGGCGGGAGGGGGGGGGTGGTAGGTAGGGTTCAGGGCCGAGGCTGATGTTGTTATAGGATATGAAATATTTGAGGAATGAGGCCAAGGGGTGAGGAGGGGGGGGGGGTTATGGAAAATCCTTGTTAATGGCTTTAATTCGACTAGGTTGTATTAATGATTGATTTTGTGTATTTGGAAAATCTGTTATGTTGTGAATATGTTGACACTAGAAAAAAACATTGATTACGTTGAGTTTTATTAGGTTTTATTGTAACACTAGATGAAAAAAGAGAAAATGTACAGTGTTAATTATATGAGTTTTCAATGTATTCATATATTAATTTGAAAAGATATATTGTATTTGATGTATGTATTTTATTTTGTATATGACATTGTATGAATTGAAGTTGTTGACAAATAAAAACTTCTTAATACACAAACAAAAATACCCGTAGTAATAAAATTTCCCCCGATAAAAAAAAATACCCCGAATGTCAAATGATGAAGTTTGTCATATGTTTGTGAAGAACGTCACACCTCTTTTCTTGGTAATATCTTGAGAAGCCAGGAGCCGGAGGCGACAAGTCTAAGGGGTCTGACGGACTAGTCTGGATTCTACCACTGTCCACCAAAGTATCTCAAGGTTTGATCATTCCCCCAAGAGATACTCTCAAAAGTAAGGATTAAGATCTTCAGTAATTGGAGATAAATTCTTTACCACCAAAAGACTAATGAAATGAAAGTCAGGACTGGGTTGACTGAACGCTGTCATTGTCATCATTTTTGCAAACGAAACGGAGTGAGATGCATTTTCATGAATATGCCTACTGCAAAAGCTTGCAATCACAAGTATGATTTTGTAGCTGGAAGTGAAACATATCCTACAACACCCACTACTTACTTATTCAATAAAATCAGTGAATAACACTATTTCATGTGAATGTTAAACTGAATGGAGGACTACAAAGCTTTATTAGCCTTTACGATTCCAGTAGAAGTCATTTTCGAGCCTCCCCTGCCCCATCTCCATGTTGAATACTTGTGAGTTTAACATATATATATATATATATATATATATATATATATATATATATATGTATATACATTTTTTTTTTTGGGGGGGGGTCATGATTGCAATTAATGACTTTCAAATGTCATTCTATATTTTGTAAGGATTTTACTATATCTAGATAATGAAGAAAAATTATAATTGAATTTACATTACATGACTTTCATATCTATCTTATTCAAAGTCTGAATAAATCTAAATTCAATTACTGTTATCAATTTCACATTTTCTTCAATTACTTTATTGTGTAAAGTTTAGCATTGTTTTTTTAATATTCAGAATTATTTGACTCTAAATGCATCACATCTGTTAGACGTGGAACGTTATTGGAAATAAATGTATTTGAATTTGACAATAGATATTAAAAATACTAGCCTTCATGATGTTTCTTACCAAAAATTAATTTTCATCATCAATACAAAAATCTGATAATTCATGGATAAAGCAGGAATTAAAAACTAGAACGAGGTTCTATGTCAAATAGTGATGTAGGTGAAATTTCGTTCCTTTCAACTTATTTCAACGAACTCCAAAAACAAAATACGCACGAACACGTGTGGAATTTAGAAGGCGCATTTGCTCACCTCTGTGAGTTCAAGGGCATCTATCGTGTTCGCCCTCCCATCCCCCGGGGGAGACATAGTAGGGATAACGTGGTGATCTTGACCTCAACAGTATTGTGCTTTCGACTTTAGCTCCATCATCATAACATTGTCATTCGCGAGCTCTCTACTGCTGCCTCTCCAACGAAAAAAAGGGAGTGACTTTAATTTCCCTTAAACCACCGAAAGCACAAATGAATAACATCCATAGAAATTAACAATAATCATAATGATTTATATAAATAAACATGATTTTACCAGTCAACATACCGCCTGAGAGTTTTTTCTTTGTTCCCATTTTCGCAAGTTTCACAAGACATAAAAGATGATCCTATTTTTAAATACCTGTTTATCTGAATCAGATTTTTTCCCCCAAACACAATCTGTGCATGGCTGTACATGCAGCGAGGGGTGGGGGAACTCCCATTATGGATGTACTCACACTTTCAAGCCTTCGAACCTATTTTGTCGGATTTTGGCACTGAAAATTCCCCTGTCATCCTTTAGGGTGTTATAAAGCACCGCCAACCAGCTTGGTTGTTTCGTTCGCTCGATCGCAATTTCACGCATTGTTTGGAGACATTGGGGCCCTGGATTTGTCGGGGGTTACCGCGTAAGTTACACACCATAGGCAGCACCCCCCCCCCCTCTGGAACTAGAAAGTATAAATCTAACCAGAATCATTTTAATTTTGTAGTGAGAAGCTTTCTTTCTTTTTTTCTTTGCTTGTATTTTTTTTTTCTTCAAAACCTGCACCCCCTCTGAAAAAAAAAACGTTCCCAGGGCAGAACCATTCACGTCATACAACAATTCTTTAAAAGTATAAAACCACGAGAAAACGCAATAAAGGTAAATATTTTGATTTATTACAGATCGCTATTATCCATAGCTGAATAGGTTTGTGTAAATCGCAAATACCCCTCCTCCTGTACAGGAAGATAAGTGCATTGGCATCCTGCTAAATCATATCAAGGAAGGTTGCGATAGCCATTTTGAATTGCACTAATGAAGTTGAAGTCGAACTTGACGATAAAATCTACATCTCTTTCTCGCAGATCAGATTTGTCCACTCTCCAACATCTAAATCTCCGAAAACAAGGCCCACATCGAGAAGAAAAAGCAGCAGCTTACGACCCGGTAGTCGAGGCTTTAGAAAGAAAATAATTTGGACAGCCGCGGGGCAGGCTCATCTATAGCTCGAACCCGTCTTGCCCCCGAAACTCTGGGTACGCAACGCCAGAAGTCTACCGCTGATAACAAAAAAGACGAGAAAATGGCACGTACAATGTGCGTTGATAACTGTCTTGTACAAGAAGCTTTCCCCTTTTTTTATTCATTCCTTCTGTAAGATAGTATTATTAGAGTGTCACGATGAAAGCCAAGTACAGCTGAGATGTTTTTCTAACAGGACTCCAGGCGATCTCTGTCTTTCGCAGCAAGACATTCAAATGTCACGAAAGCAACGTTTACTTAGCACTCAATTATGATATTGCATTTTTTCTTTATTAACAAATTGACTTGTGTTATTTCAATACCCTCAAGCATAAAAGTGCGATGGCGTTGGTAAAAACGGGCTACGTGAATGAGGTTCCAACATGGATACCTGGTCCCAAGATATATCGTTCTCAATCACTCTTCAACTTAATATGAAACTGATTTCATCAATACAATATTTTATATATAAATATAATACCTATTTAGTAATATGATATTCATTTATCATTTTAGATTCACTGGGTTAGAAATGTGGTTTTATGAAACATAATTCCAACCAATGATTATGTCTTATAGCTCCATATTCGTGCAAATATAACTATATCACAAATTATCATTTATTAGGCACCAAGTTATTTGTGAAAATCTGGTCCAATGGAGCCAATTTGCTTTTTTAACATTTTTAAAAATTCGATTTTGTGTATATAGCAGACCTATGTTTCTTCTGAAATTGCCGTCATCTTAAATATAGCACCATTTTCAATTTTAATACACTTTATCAGTTACTTTTCATAATCGTCTATACTTTCACTCTCGTAGTTTTGGCATATTAGTATAAAACGGAGAAAGGAAAAGAATAAAATGATAAAATGAAATTTGCCCCATCATGCTTTGCGAATAGACAATGATTGCAATGCGGAAATGTAATGTTGGAAAAACAACCTGTCTTGGTCTATATTGTAAAAGTGAGAGAACAAGTGATAAAATCATCACGTGATCAATCTTCCCTCGTATCGGAAAGGGATATGGACACAAAATCCTTTCGAAGTGCAACAAAAAATCATAGAAAATATTGATGAAAGTATGAATGGGTGTACTTTAATCATCGAAACTATCGGATATTGCTAATTACATCACGAAACAATATTTGATACGTTAACTTTGATAAGGGCAAACTTTGAAAATAGCACGCACGTTCGCGAAGTGAAAGCAAGAAGGAAAATATGATAACTCGAGGTAGTCAATATATTAGAGAAAATAACGTTTATTAATCTTATATACATGATATAGGTCGCAATGTAATCTAATAACCCATGACTTTGTAGCAAAGTCCTTGTTCTTTTACAAGTCATGCACTTGCCTGTCTAAGGATTGGGTAATTAAAGTTTAAGTTGAGTATCAGTCAAAATGCGTAAATCAAGAACGTTATCAAACTTATTAAAAAACAAAACAAAGCAAAACAAGACATGACGTCACCTTTTGTATCGCCCCTGTGTCACCTAAAAAAATTCAAAAAGTTTACCAACAGTTTATCATTAATCATTGATTCTGTGTGAAAATGAGAGTTTTACCTTTTACAATATCTGACGCCCTTCTCGATGCTCTATTTTTCTTTTCAAAATTCGCATTATTTTTAACACTTATCTTTACAAATTTAGTGACAGCATATATTAAAAACCTACATACAAAGATTATACCCTGGAATTTTCAGCCCATATGCTTCAAATGTGATTTCAGGAAGAAAACACTCAATTATTTTGATTTTTGTCGGGAAGACTCGGGATTCTGACCAATTAATTTTCATGCATAATCGTAAAATGCATACTTAAACAGGTTTTTTTTTTAATTATCCATATTTTTTTCGGGAAATGCATCTTCACACAATCACACTCTTCACGGGTCTACCGAAACTTAACAAAAAGTTTAATAAACAATGTATGCCTGTTAAACTTCAACATATTCTAAGAATATAAATGAAATAAATGTCTTATCCAAAGTCCATTAGTTATTATCATAATGGTTATTAGTTTCATTGTTGGTTTTTCTTGGAAAAAGGGAGGAGGCAAATGAAACAGAGAAAATGACCTACTATTAAACCATACGAGCTATTTCTACCATGAATTTAGAAATGATTGCTAATCGCAAATGTCCGATGTGCATTTACTATCCTAAAATCTTGTATCAGACAGACAACCAACATTTGATGCGACGTTTGGAAACCGCAAGTCATTTCCATTCCCCTTTCCCAGTTTCCCTATCTTTATCGAGTTCTCCCAGGGCGACCAGTCGAATTTCTTTGGACAAAGACAGTAACTCATACCGGTGTGCATCACGCATTACCTGATAACCTTTACAAAGGTTCAACTCATTTTCTCTCCCGATAGTATAACAAGCGGATGAACAGATTGCGAGGTAAGAAAGAAAACAAATCCAACACAGGTATGAAATTGCCCGACAAAAGTGAAAAATTATAAAATAGTAGAAGATAGAAGTCACAATGTTGGATGCCTGGAGTGTGGTAATATTAATGTTCTTCCTTGAAGTATCAAGAATTCGCGATAACGCTTTTCCTGTTTCTTGAGAGCGATTAAGATTTAAGAGGAATAAAAACAAAGAAGCACAGGCGTAACTACGGGGGGGGGGGGGTCGGATGGCAAAACCGAAAAAAAACACGGAGGAAAAAGAAGAAAAAGAGGGAAAAAGAAAGAGAGACATGGTAGGAAAAGAAAAAAGGGAATATAAGATTTTTTTGATAATTTTATGAAACATAATTTGCATATGGTCGCATTTCATAAGTTGGGTATGCAAAAAGGGTGGCGTATGAACAATTTTCCACACGGTGCCATGAATAAATTGTTGCTACATCACAGCATCTTGACCAAATTTATTGAGTAAAATCTCATTTTGAAGCTAGAACTATAGGCTAAATATATTACTATGAATTAGATCAATACAATATCAGGAACAAAAACTATAGCACATTAAGTTTGAAGTAACAGGGGTGGCGGAGCCGGTGGATGCGGTAAATGATAAAATATTAATTAAACCTAATTAACAACTTACTATAATATGTAATATGACTGTTATCCTCATATTTCTGGGCGTTTTAAAGCAGGGAACAACTAAATGTCATAAAAATTTGACAATTTTGAAAATATGCAGCAATGGAATACATGTGTAAGTCAGCTCTGATCTGCAACCTAATCAATTAGTAAACCGGAGAGATATGGTTAATTATCTAATTTGTAATCTTGATTTTAGTACAAAAATTAATGTTGTGTATCATTGCAACAAACATTTCTACCCATGATGTCATTTTGCCAAGCATATAAATACAGTGACAGGTATTTTGGGGGCAAAAATGTGAAATTAAATACTGTTAATTAATTAGTATAATTAATATGCATACAATAAGAGATAATTATTCGATTTTTGGTACAGATCTAATTATTGATGTTTCAAGATTATAACTGCAATTTACTAGGGTGATCCAATGTTGCATTAACTTTTGACACCATTTTATGTGCAGCTGGTCCAATTTGAGAAAAACACATTTCAAAATTCACATTTACATTGACGTCTATGTAATAATTAGCTGTTAATTAGTCATTTTAAGGAAAAAAAAGGTATTCGAGACTTAAAACTTTTCCATTATTTAGAGAATGGTAATAGCTATAACATATCTAAAAATAAAATTTTTGACCATTTTTACCCTGTTCGCGAAATTGGACCACCTTATGACATGCGACCATATAGGGCCTGTTACAACCGATATCCCGACCTTTCGTTGGAAGAACGCGAACGCCTATTTACGACGTTATTTGATTTTAGAAGTGACTTTTGGGCCCGTCGTCATGGTCTTAAAACTCTGTCCTGCAATGCAAATTGTGTGACATGAAATTTTTTTTTTCGTTTCGCATCTGGAACGGAAACATTCAATTTGCGTTTCGTGTGCAAAATTCTGGTTGCTACTATGGTAACAGCGAGATATCCGATTTAGGACGACTTTCCAAATCCACATTTGGTTCCTCCCAGAGCTCGAGAGGCCGCCCGGGGGGCCCACTTTCATTGAAGAGTGGATACCAGGCGCAACAACGCGTAAAAAGGGGAAGAGTGGGTAAGTACGTTACGTATAGGCCTATGTAACGTTATAAAGGTGTCAAAAACGATTATTAAAATACTGAAAAAAGGGATGTATTTCCAATACTTGTAGGGTTTCACAAGCCAAATAATTGTTAAAAGATGCATTTTCATAATCTGGAAAAGACTTGCTTCCCTTGTTTAGGGTACTTTTCGAAACCGCATGGTCGTGCCTGGTATCCACTCATCAATGGAAGTGGTCCCCCCGGAATTTGAATCTAACCCCCCATTTCTGGGGAAAGTATAAAACATAATACCCTTTACATCGTGCTAGAGGCGTATCGTTTGTGTAGAAGGAGTGAACAAAAGAAACAAAAGAAACCTGCATTTTCAATCGTATTGCATACGCTGTGTAATGTGCGAAATGGGTTCGGCTTGAGAGGTGATCTGACCCATGGAATCAATTGCCAGTCATCCATCAATAATCCACATTAAATGCAATATCGATTCGATGGACTGTAATGATCTATATCTAAGCATTAATTTAGTAATTTTTTCCTCACTCAATATGTACTCGATTTGTTCGAAAAACCACTTTCTTATCCATGTCATATTCTATTTTAGGTCCTGCATTTCGAATATCTCCAGCCATCAGTCGTAATACATGCATGTATGGCGCGCGGGTGTCGCGGGAAAGAATTTTGCACCCGAAAAGCAGATCTGTAGGGCCTGTAACACAAATCTTAGCATTGATTTTAGAGCAGTTTTCTACGTTTGATTCTATTGACTATAATGTACAATCAATCTTAAAAATCAAGTGTATGATTAAGCGTCAACTTTTGTGTAAGGGGACCCTAATATTAGCGTCCGTGATGATTGCGAAAGGTGGCAATTGTCGCACCAACGCATAATGTCGCAGATTGCGACATTATGCCAAGAGCGTCCGACGCATAATGTCGCAGTCAACGCATAATGTCGTAGTTTTTCTAACGCATAACGTCACATGTCGCAACGCATAATGTCGCAGCAAAGTGTCAACGCATAATGTCACATGTCGCAACGCATAATGTCGCAGCGGTATTTTCTTCAGGACTCGAGCTACAGATAAGATATAAAATATGCTTTCACTAAGTATTTTGAGACACGAGAAAGAGAATTAAGTGATTTGGAAATCAGGATTACTCAATGTATGGATATTTATCGGTTTATTGCCATTTCGTCTACTGCCTTTTCCCCCACTATCGCATGGTCTGATATCATTTCGTCTACCATTAGTTAGTCAACAACTATCAACATAGTCCAATTACCATCTCGTCTAATTACCATCTCGTCTAATAGCCAGTTGGTCTACTAGCCGTTTGTTTATTATCATTTAGTCTAATTGTATTTTTTTCAATTGGTCCAATATCCACTTTGTCCAATATCACCACGTCTATTACCTTTTGGTCTAACAGCCAATTGGTCTAATAACCACTTGGTCTACTCTCATTTCGTCCATGTTCCATTTGGTCTGACTTCAGTTGGTTCGCTATCACTTTGTCTAAACCCATTTCAGCTAACAATCATTTGGTATCGTTGCCACGGGTCCAAACACAAATAAGTCCAATCATCATTTCGTCCAATAGGCATATTCATTTCATCTTATAACCATAATGGTCTACTGGCACTAGACCTCTACGGTGACTCTATGTATCATTGCCGACTTGTTGCAGTACTACTCCTGATTGTGGTTCAGATCAGCTCGCGAGCGCAAAAAGCCCCTTTACCATCCGCCGACAGGGCATAGGCGGATCCAGGGAAAGGCCCGGCTCCCCCGCCCCCCCCCCCCCCCACCGCATAAAAAAGGAAGGGGAACGAAAGATCAGAGAAAAAGCGGGGGAAAAGAGGAGGGAAAATTAGGAAAAATAAGAGGAGACAGAAGAGTGAATAAAATAGGGTGAGGTGAAGACTTGGAAAATAAAAAAAAATCTTTCATGTCTCAAACGAGGCGCGATAGCTCAGTCGGTAAAACGGGGGTTTCTGATTCCGGTGACATTCATTTTATTCCTAATTGGTGCGTTAGTGTCCCTTGGTAAGGCATAATAGTCATTATGCCTACCAGGTCCCTTGGAGAGGACCTTAAGCCGTCGGTTCTCTGGTTGCTTGCTTACAAGCATTCATGCTTTCTTAGCAACCAGGTAAAAAATATCACCATGTACTATATAGGCTAAAATTTTCGCTCGCGCTTCGCGCTTGATAAAGTGCTTAAATTTACCCCTTTTCGACTGGAATATGAAGTATTTTTAGCTCTCGCTTTATATTTTTATGCTTTTTCAGTTCTGATTTGCTTTGCAAAGTGTACATCGATAATTATTACTATTATTGTTTTTACTATTACGAAGTTATAATTATGCATTTGTGTAAAATTACGTAAAGAAACTAAATTTTGGGGCTGGCCTCACATACAAGCATTGCTTATTTTCGGCAGCCCCTCCGTTTTACTCTAAAATACAAAACAAAATCATTTAAGGCAGCTTAATGCCATTAATTGTGTTTATCAAATGTATTGGCCTTATTATGTTTTATAAGATGTTATGTTTTGTTACATTATTTATTTTTATGATATGTTCATTATATACAACATGTGAAACGGAAATAAAATGAAATGATTAAAACATGTATTCAAAATGCCTAAATTCTAGGTCTAAATCTAAAAAAAAAACGCGCACTCAGCACCCAAGTTTATTGAGATACGCAGCTTGTTCTATACATTTATAACGTGCTTGAATTATCCAGTTTCAGATTAGAATATCAAAAAACTTCTGCTCGCATTATTAACATTAATGTAGGAAGATACCTAGTTACCCATCCATTTTACGAGTTACAAAACATTAAAAGAGTGTCCTGTTCTTAGATCCGAAATCTATTTTTCTCGGCTCGCGCTGCCGTCAATTGTGTAGTTATGTAACTCGAGTCCTGAAGAAAATCCTGGTGATTGAACTTATTGGTGATTGGACCCATGGCAACGATACCAAATGATTGTTAGCCGAAATGGGTTTGGGCAAAGTGATAGGGAACCAACTAAAGTTAGACCAAATGGAACGTGGGCAAAATGAGAGTAGACAAAGTAGAAATTGGACCAATTGAAAAAAAAATACAATTAGACTAAATGATAATTAACAAAACGGCTATTAGACCAACTGGCTATATGACGAGATGGTAATTGGACTTTGTTGATAGTTGTTGACTAACTAATGGTAGACGAAATGATATCAGACCATGCGATAGTGGGGAAAAAGGCAGTAGACAAAATGGCAATAAACCGATAAATATCCATACATTGAGTAATCCTGATTTCCAAATCACTTAATTCTCTTTCTCGTGTCTCAAAATACTTAGTGAAAGCATATTTTATATCTTATCTGTAGCTCGAGTCCTGAAGAAAATACCGCTGCGACATTATGCGTTGCGACATGTGACATTATGCGTTGACACTTTGCTGCGACATTATGCGTTGCGACATGTGACGTTATGCGTTAGAAAAACTACGACATTATCATGATTATGCGTTGACTGCGACATTATGCGTCGGACGCTCTTGGCATAATGTCGCAATCTGCGACATTATGCGTTGCTGCGACATTATGCGTTGGTGCGACATTATCGGTTGTAACAGGGCCTATGTGTTCATCACTGCTGGCGCGCACATTGTCCGTTTAATGAGATACATAATCCCGTTCATGAGGATTAAATTGCGCTATGCGTTTTCAAGTAAATATACACAAACTATTATTCCTCGCCCTTCGAGCATTTATTATTTTATCTAGTGACAGGCGCATCTTTTTCATGATTACTTAAGTGATTGCTGCCTTTCAAAGTCTGAATATCTATATAAAAACACGTTCAGTGCGCGTTTCGCGTTCACATTAGTGGATTGGTGAAATGAGTTCCTATGTAAAACAGTCCTTAAAATATAAATTTTTCTGATCTGAATATGAAAAAAATTTAGCTCGCGCTTTGCACTCGCATTATTTGATTAGTGAAATACGTATGCTCTTGAATTCCTGCAAAAAATGTCCCCCCTTTTTTGCAGGTCTGCGGGATGTGAAAATATTTCGGCTCGCGCTTCGCGCTCGCACGTAGGGCCTATCATGTTAATTATATCCTTAAAATATCCTTAAAATTTCCTGTGTTTAGGTCTAATCCTAAAAAAAGAAAATCGGCACGCGCTTTGCGCTCGCATTAGTTGACTATGATGAGATAACGTATATGATCTTCATAAATTGCTACAAAGAGTCCTTAAAGTGCCTCTTTTGCAGGCCAATATATACCAAAATTTCAGCTAGCTCTCCGCGCTCGCATTGTTTTCTTAGTCATGTTAGTGAGACAAGTACGTAGCATGATTACACAAATTTGCTTACAATGTCCCGTTTTTAAGTCTGAATATCAAAACATTTTCAGCTCGCGTTATTTGATAAATAAGATATATATCCTTTTTATGAAATTCTACCAACAGTCCTTACAGTCTCTTTTTAGCATGGATATTGACCGCTATTCGCGCACTGTATAGTGGTGACTGGTGACTCAAAATTGTTAATTATGCCCCCCTCATGTCATGACCCACGATACGCCACTGCAAAGAAGCACAAGAAATAATCATAAAATAAAAATGAGACAAGGGATAAGGAGGAAACAGAAAAAAGAACGCACTGTACAACAGCCTTAAAATACAACATATCCCGGCGTTTTGACTGTTGTAGCCCTATATGTATGCGGAAACCAGTCGATATGTACTGTTTAACAGGTTTGAGCGTGACTTTTTAAGATATAAAAGTAAAATGTTTAAAGTATAAATGATTAGAAAATTAGGTTATTTTCATGAATTCAATATGGCGACACTAAAGCACTAAATCAAGTCCAAGCATACTGATATTGATGATCATTAAGATGAACTTAAAGACATTTTAAAACCATTGGCATTGCGTTACTTTGATTATTGAAAATGGATTATTGCATGAACGCAGCCCTCCGATTCAACACTGGTGGAAAGACAACTAACATTGGCATCACCTGCATGGCTGATCGAGGTTAAACTTCCTAAAGAGTTTCTTTTGCTCGAGTGTTAAAAAATGACAAAGGAGGTGCACGGGGTCAACCTACGACTCAAACTTATTGGACTTACAAGAAGGTACAAAGAATTGGGGTTTGTGAGCATGCATCCGCAACAGCTTTTCCTGGTGTTCCTGCAGCCAGAAATATTCCAAAGGGTATATGAAGTCATCTTCCTTCTTCGAGAAGCTCCGGATGAGAGCCCGGGCCAATGAAGGAAACGGAATCAGATATCAAACACTTCCAATGGCTGGGAGGTGTCCTCTGAAAGATGAAAATGACTTTGAATAAAATGATTTGGGGTCACGACTGCCAAATTCTCGACTGCCCTGAAAGACAACATCCGAAAAACCCGAAAATTTGTTAATGCCTTTTTTTTTTCTTCTTCTTTACAAAGAAAAATAATGAGTGTGTAGTCCTTCTACAAATCCGAATATCGGGTACCGGCGAGGCGGTAAGTCATCCCTCATCACAAAATAAATTTGAATAATTTTCATGGAACAAGTGAATTCTTCGGAAAGCGCCCCTTCATTTGACTTCGGACGACATTGACCATCATTTAGGCAAAGTAACCAAAAGAAAAGCAGGCAGCAGCATGATCGTCCTTTAGAAATATACAAATACGCACCAAATATGTTTTTTTTACATTGCACAAGAAGCAAAAACTTTCAATAGTAACTCGTATCAACTGCAAATATGGCAAATAAAGGAGAAATTGTTTTCTCTTAATTTCTTTAACAAAAAAAAAGGGTTTGCAACATCTTTACCCTTATTTGTCAACAGTAAGTTCCATCGATATTTTTCTCATTTAATTTAAAAGAAAAAAGAAAATAAAATGAGTTCATTGTTTCAAGCCCACGCAGCGCTTCATCTTGCACCAACTACAAAATTTTCATCTAGTGTATACAAAGGAAACAATTACATCAATAATGTGGGTGTTTTGGTCACAAATACCGGAGGTTTGATATTGAACGTTGAGAAAAAAAATGTCAAATTTCATCCATAATTACATTTGACAGTTATTCATCTATAACCTTTGCAAAAGGGGTTTTAGACGTCGTTCTCTAAATCAGCCGGGCTTATACAGTCAAACCAGGGAGTTTGGAGTAGACTCTGGTCAGACGGATGAAACCGACTCCAGGGCCCCGTCTTACAAAGAGTTACGATTGATCCGATCGACCTAAAATATATGGAAATCCATCAATGTCATATTTTTCCTACAGGGAATCAGCACAATGTTCTTTAAAAAAAGCACACTGAATTTTTCAAGAAAACGATGCATGTATGACTAATATACATCATAAGTAGCAAATAATTTTTAATAAACATGCATTTTTAGATTTTGACATTGCTGCATGGCTTTCCATACTTGTGATTGATCGGATCAAAGTATGTTTCCTTGGTGGGGCTGTAGCATCTCAAAGGGTTTATTTGCAATTCGTCAAATTGACAACTCGTCTACTATCATTTGGTCTACCATCAGTTCGTCCACTATCCACATGGTCTAATTGCAAATTCGTCCACTCACCATTTCGTCTATTAACCAGTTGGCCCAATATCCATTTAGTCCCTATACCATTTGGTCTAATTGGATTAAGTGTTAATTGTGCAAAATAAATGAAAATGAAATGGATATTAGACCATATGATTATGAGACCAGATGGTCATAGACGAAATGGTGATTAGACGAAGTGGTGATTGGACCAAACGGTTATTGGACCAAATGGTTGTTAGACGAAATGTTGATTTACGGAATGGCATTAGATTAATGAAAGTGTAGACCATAATGGTCAGTGGACGAGTTGGCAGTAGACGGATTGGCAATTTACCATCTCAAAGTGGGAGTGGTCAGATTGTACCGACGGATTGTCGGTAAAGTAATCGAGCAAATTATCTATTTAGGAAACCTCTTCCGTACTTTTTCACTGTGTCATTATTCTGTAACTCAGGTAAAGAGTATACACCTTAACAAGTGCGAATCTTTTTTGGGGGGATAATAAAAGCTCCATCGTGTTGATTTAACCATAATTACGGCTATGATGATTTTTGTACGCAAAGGAAATCTGATATGAGAATGTTGATACTTATTGTATGAGATAAAAGGAATTAAAGTATGTATAAATAAAACGAATACAATTTAAATATATCTCTATGGTGAAAT
Organism: Lytechinus pictus; assembly: GCF_037042905.1. Classification (NCBI taxonomy): domain Eukaryota; kingdom Metazoa; phylum Echinodermata; class Echinoidea; order Temnopleuroida; family Toxopneustidae; genus Lytechinus; species Lytechinus pictus. The sequence goes on along the minus strand of NW_026974145.1, from coordinate 844,354 downwards.
AAAAAAATATTGATGACAAGAATAAATATATGGGCCCCGTCTTACAAAGAGTTGCGATTGATCCAATCACTCGCAACTATGGAAAGCCAGCAAAGTCAACATATAAAATGCATGTTTTTTTTTTAATCTAGATATGAATGTATATCCATAAATTCATTGATTTCTTGACAATTTGGTGTGTTCTCTTTGTTTACAAAGTACACTTTGCAAATTTCCTGTAGAAAAAATTATGACACTTGACACTGATGGATTTCCATAGAGTTACGATTGATTGGATCAAGACGGGGCCCAGAAAGTAACTTTTTTTTTTGGGGGGGGGGGTCATGATGTCAACATTCATTAACTGAACCGACATGATAGTAATGTATAAAATGGAAACACATGAACCAACATGAAAAAGTTCTTCGCCAAAACATCTATTTTCTGGACATAGGCTGTCTGACAAAAGATATTTCGTTTATCTGCCGGAGAGGGTCAGGTCCAGGATTTTATGGGGGGGGGGGTGAAACGCGGGAAGTGGGTAAATTTAAATTAATTTCGAGACAAAAAAAGATGGTCTCTCAATTAATTAAGACATATCACAACTTCCCGTAAATTAAGACGCAATAATAATACATATAAAGATTTTCACTTCAAAAGTGAGAGGGGGGTCTAAACAAGGTGAAAAATAATGCACACGTTTAGGCAAAGGGCAAGTGGGGAATATTCCCCTGTCCCCCTCCCAACCCCCCCCCCCCCCGTCTCCACGCTCTTTTCTTAGTAAAATAACAAACGGCACCTATACTGCATGTTTTTCATGCACTTAATAGAGCAATTAAAATGTTACCAGAAGCTAATGGGTCTCTTAGTTAATTTTATGAACTCTTTTATTTCTGCCATTGTGATATTAAAATCAAGCAAACAATTGATGCGTAACAATACAATACCACACAGAAACATGAAGTAAAAACTCCCTATGCTATCATATTCGATAGCCAATAAAAACTTAATTGGAACAATGGTGAATGGATAGAAGTTGCCAAGATTGCGTGCATGAAAACAGAAATATGAAAAGTTGTATTGCCGGACTAACTGATATACTTAATTCATAATCATGATGATGCTGAAGGTTATTTCACTTTCGACTCTGCAATAAATCTCCTAATGAAGAGAACGATCCATTATGGTTGTGGGTATATATCATTACCTCATCCACACTATTTCCACATGTTTTTAATGTACTCTCTCTTTACATATTTATACTTTAACACACTGCTCTTACTTTTTTGTTACTTTTTTTTCTATAGTTGTAAAAATATCATGAATACAGTACGCCTCTAATATGACTACCTTGATTTGTTCAATAAAACATCCAAATATTTGAAGAAAAAAATGAACTTAAAGGCAAGGTCCACCCTAATAACAAGTTACTTTGAAGCAATGGCGAAAATTGAAATTACGGAAAGTATCCCAAATTATGATATACGATAATAATGCCCATCTTGGCATGTATGCAAATCGGGAGCCGACGACGTCACACACATAATTATCGCGGTTGATTGGTAGTCAACTCATGAAGGGAACGATTAAATTGTAGTCTATCTTGTTGTTATGGTAAAACTACATCATTTATTACGAAAGGGCATACAGTATAGGCCTCTGATATATTATATTCAATTCAATTCAATTCAAAATGTCAACGGCGAATAAAATCAAATCAAAAATCCAATTTCAGCAAAAACAAAGCGATTGGAATCTCACTTTTAAAGGATTTCGGGCTAAATTGAAGCGTTCTGCAGGAGCATCTTTAGCCATTACAGCATGGAAAACAGGGGGAGACTTTTCAGGTTACAACATAATTTTAATGCAAAAGAAAGTAAACCATACTTATAAGCGAGCAGACATTACGCTGTCCCTTCCCGGTCTTCATCGCCCATGTAGGGTTATTAGAATTTACAGGGTTTTTTTTTTATTTGTGACGTCATACGAGCAGGCGCCCCTTATGTTATGTGATAAAAAATGCATACATTTCGAAGTTTTAATGGTTCGTGATTTCAATTTCCCTCAAACATTCACCAATATATTACATAATTATTTTTTTTCTGCTATTTATTCAATAGACTTTTAGTCAGGGCGATGTCCCCTTTAATGCACGGACTATATATATCGAATTCAAAGTCTCCTGCAATTATTTGCAATGGTTTTAATTTTTCAATATGCCTGAAAAGTTGAAGTTTGTTGATTTTTCATCGAGAGGTATTTGTTACAAATTCATAAATGTTGAACGTGCCCCTTTAACACTTACCAAACCTTCCCTTTAACGGTGGTATACTGTTACCCATTACCATCGTTATCACCACGGACCTACATGTTATCAGCATGAAGACATTGAAACACAACCAGTATTCAGTTCACTGGAATGTTATCAAGAGGAGCCATCAGAAATCACGCGACCGATGGCGAGAATGCATCACCACGGTATCACCATGGACCGACTAGTACTACAGTAGTAGGTCGATGGTATCACCATCTCTCTTCAACATCCCATGTTGTCCCTGTGCGGACAACATCCAACAGAATGACCAAACCGATGCAATCTATTCATGCCATAACGATCAAGGCCGACCCTATAGCGACCAAAGAGCGATCAGTCCCTCACTGGCCGACGCATAGTACATTATTAATCTCCACGAGAGTGACGAGACCGATCCCAGAGCGACCGAAATGGTTTCGCTACTCGTGCCACACTCAACAGAATGATAAAGCAACGGGGTTCGTCCACAACATAACGTTAGAGTACCACCCTATGGCAATCTTATAAAGCGATCAGACCGTCTTTGGATCAGAGGCCCTCGCTGGTCAAATCATACTGCATTAACGACACCGATCTCAGAGCGACCAAACTGGCTCATTGCTCACTGCATTCAACAGAAAGACCAGAGCTATGTAATGCATTCAAATCGTAACGGCAAGGCCGACCCTATAGCGATCAGAGCCTCGCTGGTCGAATCATACTACATTTATTTACCTCCACGAGACCGAACCCACAACGACCAAACATCGATGACAAGAAAATCACTGCTTCACACCTAAACCTGACCAGAAATGAGAGAAATCAAATAGCAATGATGGAAGGCTTTTTGCTCTAACCATATTCTTAGTCAGTCAAATGTCCCGTCTAGACACATCCACATGCACTCGCATAAAGGTCCTTTGCATTTGAGAAGATTCGTTGTATGAATACATAATTGAAGGCAGCGATCTCAGAGCGACCAAACAGCGACGACAAGAGCCTCACTTCGAACCGTATTGAACGGGACCAAACCAAGAAGGATCAAAGGGTGATGACAGCTTCACTTCTTGTGCATTTTCTTTAACAGATGTACCGCGGAACAACCGTAGAGTGGTCACAAAAGTCTAACTGATCTTACTGCAGTCGTTCTATGTCCGATCCTACAACGACCTCAGAGCGACGGTAAGAGCACCCTACTCCTGCTGCATTTAAAACAACGCGACCAACTACAGAACGACCAACAATGTGATGATGAGGAATCCTTCTCCAAAGTATATTCAAAAGACCGACGCGACTAGCGACCAGAGAGCGATGACGAGAGTGAGCTTCATTGCTCTATTGCATAAATCTGAGATTCAATGTTCGATTTCACACTACATACATGTAAAACACGACCGGCTTGAAGGGGCTCACGCCCAATAATGCACATATTGCGTTCCCGTGCCAAAAAGAGCCGACCCGGGACCGGTTAGCATTGTTTATGACCAAAGTCTTTGCTGGAGTTCAATCCCAATTAAACCATGGCGCATGACCTTGATAACAACAACAATGACTCTTTTCAAGAGTACGAAAATATTACGATACAACTGTATTATCTAAAAAAAAAAGTGAAGAAATTTCTGAAACGGACGAATGAACATTGTCGACTTTGAATTTGCATCAACAAGAAATCCGACCTGGCTCTATGGCACTTGCATAATCGTTATGTTGTTGATCCTTTCCTGAAGTTCAACGCGGGTTAAGAGTCAAGTAGGAAGGTGCAGGAATATTAAAGAAGAACAAAAAATCCCCTAAATTAATAATTCAAGCAGATTCTCCTATATGAGTCGATACGTAGCTGAATGAAATCGGTTTCAAGGGTTTAATGAATATTCAAATGATTACTTTTATTGTATGCTCCTGGTTACCTGGTGTGACCAAGAAAGTCCTTAGCCGCGACTGGGCCATACGTGTAAAAACAGTCTCGACTCTTCTATTGACTGTAAAAGTACTTACGATCCAAACTAATTCGAGAATGGACGATTTGATTTTGTTGTCATTAATTTGTCTCTGTGGATTTTTTTTTAAGTGAGATGTTTATTACAGCCTCATATAACGAGAGATGAATTCTGAAGTCATGAATTGCAGAACAATCATTCTATATTATTGTCATTGCAAATACAATGTCATCAGTAACAGCACAGTATGGTAAGGCGAGCGAGAAAAATATCCACCAAGATACCCCCCCCCCACGATGAAAAGTACATATCGGAATTGTCCATTCTATTCAACGATTAATAGTAGGGGAAGATTATATTTTCTTACCAGGTTGTATATTCCTACAAAGACGTTCTACGGATCCTCATCACACAAGACAGAGTTTATATATTCCAATATTTTAAATTCCACAATGTCAGAGAAATTGTCCTTATTTTGTCGGAATCACAGGCCAAAGTAGCAGGACGATGAGTAGTAGGATCTTTGATCAATATTCGGCAAAATTTTGAGATCGAAAAGATGGTTGTACACCCTGACGAAGCTTCTTTCTAGTCCTACTCTGATGATAATCTGTGCTGCGAATAAATTCTCAAGTCTACTTCTCTCGCCTTTTTATCAATTGTTTGTTATGACTATATTCATTTTAAGATCTCACTGGCCGATCTTTGCGTAAATAAAGCTCCCAACTCTCCCTTCTTCAAAACCCTCTCTCCAAATTTTAAACACAAGCGTTCCGTTTATAAATATATACTTTTGCGATTGTCCCCCGGTCCCACCTTCTCTCTCCAGAGGCTAGCATAGAAACGAAGAGATAGTGGAAGCTGATTGTATACCAGCATGGATATAACACTAACAGTTTATGTAAACTTCAGGTTGCTCCTATTGTAAACTGTTTAACTTTAGTCGTGCCATTTTCGATCTTAAGTTTATTGAAAATTTAACACTATTTATTTTCAGGATTTACTGTGTTTAGGTTAAACCTGACGTTTGATTTGTTATGCAGCTAGTAGCGGCTGATTGGCTGGCTAGGTTGCGGTGCATTCATTTAGTGTTTATCGCAATGTGATCCATGTTCCTCACCTTTACACAACATTCCTTTATCATTTTCCCTCTTTAATTTTATCCATAATTTGTTATTATCATTAGAGAAGTATAGCTTGTGCGTATAGTTTCGCCGATCAAGTGTCAGGTTTTATTAAACATGTAATTGAGTGATATAGTCTCGGGTATAATTTGATAATGAACTTGATAAAATTTCATCGTCATTCCAATTCCCAGAGATACTGTATCACTGTGCTGATTGTTATGTTTTAATATTCTAGCCTTACTGCGATTGAAAAAAAATGTATCGTCAGTTGTATTGAAGCAAAATCATAATTCTGAAATACCCAACTTTTCATCCGTTAGTCATAACGTAGCAGTTTCGAATATTCATAGTTTTGATCAAAATAATATGTCTATGGGTCGACAAAATTTTTAATATAAAAAAATCAATGTATTTATTGTTTCTGCGACTTTTCAAATACAAAAAAATATAAACAAGGTTGTATTTTCTATAAGATAACGATTTAAGAAGGTTGCAGGGATGCCACAATAAGCTGATGAGCTCGACTGTGTGGCAACCCCGAAAAACAATCACAAATTATATTTAGTAATAGTATCTTAATGTAAAAGTGCAGTTGCAGAATGGAGGGGGGGGGGGGCTGAGGGGGGTGTGAGCACTTGGTCCTTACAATGTTACAGTTGACAAAGACTATATTCTCATTTAACTCAGTGTGTATTTATTAAGAAGTAATTTTTATTGATACCTTTTTATATAGGGATAAATGATTTTCATCTGTTTGAGTGAGTCTGGCAATGTATTACAAAAAAAATTACAAATGTATTCCAAATGACCCTATTCAGTAAGAAAAAATAACTTTAATAAATACTGAGCTATAATGGGAAATGGCAAGTATTGAATTACCATCGACCATAGCCATGTATAAGAGCGATCAATAAACTTGTTAGGAGATTGAACATGGTATAAGGCGCTAAATTTCTATCTAAAAAGGTCGCGAGCGAGAAAAAGTGACCTTTTCACACTCAAAATATAATTTTGTGATAGATTTTGACATAATATTCATTAAAAAAATATCATATCTCATCCTTTTTTCCTTTCATTCAGTTCTTTCTCTCCTTCTGCACCCTTTTTTCTTCCTTGGTCGTAGATTATTCTATTATTTTTTTTTTTTTGGGGGGTGGTGTCTATATGTTAATGACTGGTGCATTGTTTACATGTAAAAAACACGAATCGTTTTCATCCTTATAAATTCAGATTTTAAATAATGTATCTTAGCAAAATTGAACTTCAAACCCGCGAAAAAAAATCAAGTGATGGGGTGACTGCTGAGTCATGGTCTTTCAAAAAAGCTTCCATTCAAATGTGGACTTTTTAAAAGTCAAATTGGACCATGGATACAAAAAAAAATCAACATGTTTATATTTGCTGTCCCATATACTTGTATCTGAGTTTCTAATTAATGTAAAAGCCTGCTTACACGTGTAACTACAGGATTAAGTTTCTACTCAAACAAAATGCTTATGGTTATTCAGTGCTGACTAACATTTTGGACTTGAAATTTACTGTGAATTTACATCTTTTCATGATATGCATTGTGGTAATCCCTATATCTATATATACAAGTAAAATGCATTTTCTAACGTGTTCGAAGTTCCTTGGTTATAGACATACATGCCCATCGGCCGGTCCCAATAAGTTTAAAATGTTTGATAGACCAATATGCAATATTTGTCATTTGTCAGAAGTGAGTTTTGCATGCATTTTATAAAATGACAATAGGAGAGTTAAAACTGAGTTAAGTCATTGAACATGGGAATCATAATCATGCTGTTTTGCCATAGAGCTACTGTTTTTAATATTTGCACGAAATAAAATAACTAACAATCAAATAAGTTAAAAGAATAGCACATCGAATTTATGATTTAGAATAAAATCGTTACATCCTTTAATAGAAGAATTCGATTATCTTTTGATTTTCGAAAATGAAGACTATTTTTAAAGAAAATACTAGGTCAATTATATTAATAAATATTCATTAAAATGTCATAAAATTTCAGAGAGAATGAAAGCCCCACAAATTCGAATTTGTCATTATATATCGCAGGAAATTGCAAAAAAAAATAAATAAAGTTTATCAATTTTGTATTGAATAACATGTTTACATTATATTTAGAAAATTAGAGGTATGTCCGTTAATAATGAAGGCTAAAAAAAACTGAACCAGAAAGCTAAATACGATCCTATAATATAATACCCTGTTTTTTTTTCCTGAACATTCTGGTCTTGTGGAATGATTTTACACCAAAAGATTAAATTATCAAGGAGTCGATTTTTTAAATTTTATTCAAAATAACAAATTGCGAACTGTGCCAAACGATCATATATTTCATGCAACGTGTGTTAAAAAGTGTCTCAGTTTACGCTCAAATTTCCTTGCATAGTTATTCGACACCTTCTCTGGTCACCAGAATCCTATAACAGTTTGCATGGAAGGAAAGATTGGCTTGTACATAAGGACCATAATAAAGATGTCCATGTAATCAAACCAAATCCGATTGCAGTAAAATTGTCCACACCATTTTATGATCATTGCCGCACCTTACTCAATTTGCGAGATCTCCTAAGGAAATTGCTTCTGGTACAATGGTATTTGTAGAAAAAAAATATATTGATTCACCCAAAATGCTTTCATTATGGGGGTATTACATGCTAAACATTTCCCCTTTTTGCTAAAACTGGGATCGAACGCCTTATAACCTAATTGTGTAATCTTTCGGGGTTTTAATACTTGGGTTAATGACCTGTATTCATAATTATGCATACCCGATTTGTTACTACAAATTACAAGGCATACGGATTAACCACCAGAGGTCTACTTGATATCATTTGCATTGTTAAAGGATTTCGTCGCACGGCTTTTAATTATGCAATCATTTCCCTGTTAAAACACAGACGTAGATACAAATAAAAACCTATAATTTTAAGAACCCCTACAGCAACTACCAAGGTGTCACGCATTTAAGTAAAAATCATTCTCTACGACGAGTCTCATTATAAGCCTTAAATGGATATCACTTTTCAACTTTCCCTTTCATTATAACACGGACACATTCGCTCTATTACACCAAGAAATACCAGCAGAAGTGGACAGGAGACATCACCGTAGCTTATCAGACACGTAGGAGTTTACCTTTATCATTTCACCTGTACGATTACTGGGCTCTGTAATGTATATTCTTTCATTCTAAATGCAATATAACACCAAAATGAAACAAAGGAAGATAACTCGTCGTTATCAGGGTTCCTTATAGAATATAGTTAGGAGGGGGTGGGGGTAACCTGCAGCCCCCCCCCCCCAAAGATAATAATAATAATGCACCTACAAATGATAGTATTTCGAAGACATATTTCATCCTTTTTTAAGAGAAGAAAGTCCATCTCGTGTTATACCATATTTGCTATTGCTCTGTCATGTCTATACTAATGAGAATCAAGCTCCGTGATGATAAAATTATCATATCGCGTGCCATGATAAGACACGTTTCAGGTTAAAGTTCCTGCAGCTACAAAATACAACGTTACAAAGTTTGTAGGCCTACTTCTTTTTTTAAAATCAATTTTTCATCCGATCAAGACTGAGAGTAAAACACAAGTGCAATTTATGTTGCCTTAATGATCAAATATAGCATAAATCAGAAGCCGATATGAATCACCCACTGACCTTTGTATTAACAATTCTACATTTTCTAATATATTTGTAATTCGCACGGTCATGATTATTTCAAGAAATCAAGGTATCATTTTTAGCAAAATATTATGAATATGATAATTAAACTCCTGATGATTTATAATCTCATTTGACAATTTTGACTTTTCAGTTCTAATTTGTTCTTAAAATCCATAACATTTCATTTCTACTTCGATAATCCGACAATTCTCTCAAAATAGACTGAAAAAAAGGAACCATCATTTTCACCAAGAATATTTTTTGTCATAATTGGCACGGTTATAGTGTTATGGTAGTCGTCCAACAGCATTAGATGAGGAAACCTCTTTGTCTATACCGAATGTGGTAACGATTACCAAAAAGATATCTGCAAACAAAAATTTGGCCCTTATACCTGTGCGATAAAGTTTATGAATATCATTTTCGACACCACAAAAAGGAGTCGGTCTGAGATTTACATATTTCCGTGAGTGTGTGTTTATAGTTGACGATACCTTTGAACTCATTTAAATAAATTTGTTTATATTTGCAAGGCTGACCATTAACCACAAAATCGCTAAGGTGTCGGGCAACTCATTTTCCCGTAGGCTCACTGGGGTTTTGAAGTGTTCAGTCTTGACTTGTTGTTATTCAAAATACAAGCCTCGGATATTTACTCTTCAAAAGTCACCTACCACCGAAGATGTATAAACGTCCGCACGGTAATGACATATTTCTCCTTTTTAACAGTTTTATTTAGTTTATTTATTTTCTAAACGATTTTATCTTTTATCAAGAGACCTAGAAACTGGCACTGCTTCATGCTGTTTTAATTCGTATCGTTTCATAACTTACTTGTAAGATTTGTTTTCATAATTTTAATCAAGCATCTCAATCAAAAGTGTACTAATAGGCTAGCTCGAACGTATATTCGCCATAATCACCATAAATAGCAGTCATCATTATTCAATGACTATTATAATCACTTCTTTAAGCCTATCAACAATTCAACATTATCTTCCTTATCGTCATCATCGGTTTTATCGTCGGTGTCGTCCTCATCGTGATAATCATCATCATCATCATCATTATCATCATCATCATCATCATCACCAAATCATAATCATGCATGCAGTAATTTATAAATTTTGTGTACCACAATCATGTTCACCCTATACACTTTCCACTGCAAAATCATATTTGCCATCCTCCATCATCAGCATGTGTCATTTACTTTCATTTACTCAGAAAAAAAACACATAAAATTGCTTACATCTTGTAAAATTACCAAAAAATTAAAAATCCTAAATTGTAAATTCATTTTCCTTCTCACCTTGAGTCATATCTATCCCATCTGGTACTGGATGATGCGATCCCGTTGATGTGATGTAATTGGTAGCATCTACATGAGATTGGAGAGCAGCGGGATGAGGAGAACCATCCTCGCATTCGGGTGGTTGCTGTTTGATGTACCGACTATTCGCCGCCGTGTTCCCCCAACCTCCGGCATAGCTGACAGAGCACTGCGTTGAATCCATTCCCAAGCCGCCACCGCCGCTGATGGTGGCAGTGTTCATGTATAGGCCCGTCGGAGTCGGAGGCGTCCCCGCGCTGCTGGCCGTGATGTACTCCCCGCCCGACATCGAGCAGCTGGTCATGAAGCCACCGTTTGGTGAACAGGCGTTCGGTGCGCTGTTCGCAAGGTGTGGCGACATCGGACCGCCTATCATACTCATGTTCATGTTCCCTTCCATCCCATTCATGTGACCCATATGATTCATACCAGCTTGCATGCCTGGTAATCCACTGGGAGCAACGGGGCCAGAGTTCTGTCCAAACATATCCATACCTCCCATCCCTAACATATGATGAGGCATCGCATTCATCATCGTATAAGGAGGTCGAAGAGCGTGGCATTTTCGTCGGAAACCTCGTGGTCGACGTCGAAATGAACCTTCTTCGAACATGAACTCACTGGCTGGATCGATGGTCCAGTAATGTCCTTTTCCTGGTCGTCCAAGTCCTTTGGGTAGCTTTATGAAACACTCATTGAGTGATAGATTGTGGCGAACAGAGTTTTTCCATCCTTGGTATGGACCGCGGAAAAATGGGAATCGTTGCATGAGAAACTGATAAATCTCACTAAGCGTCAACCGTTTTGCCGGCGAGCTCTGAATCGCCATCACGATGAGAGCGATGTAGGAATACGGCGGCTTCTCATGACGACGAATACCAGCCCCACCCTTCTTGTTAAGCGCCTTGTCACCGCTATCTGTTTGACTGGTGGGCGAGTCGGCCGGGATATCGGTGCTCGAACACTGCTCCAAGCCGACCGAGTCGGCAGGCTGAACGGCAGGTACCGCTGGCTGGTGGGATTGTGTCGTCTGCTGATGCTGCGGCTGCTGCTGCTGTTGTTGCTGTGGTTGTTGCTGCGGTTGATTGTGGTGAAGCTGTTGATGAGGTTGCTGATGATTGTGCTGGTGATGAGCAGCTACATGATGGTGGTGGTGATGATGTTGTGGAGACTGGTTCTGGCCTTGGGATGGCGGCAAATGCTGGCCCGACATAGCAGTCGAGCTATGAAGAGTCGCAGACATGCTCTCTAATTGAGTCATCTGGAGAGTGTGACAGCACTAAATCTAATCCCGGGATATTCTGCACGAAATAAGATGTATTGTAAAGATGTAGAAACCCCGAAGACCACAGCCCCTTCTTGCTTTTTCTAGAAGATAATCTTTCACAGTTTCTCTCAGTCCAGAATTTACAAGAAATAGCAGAACACGTGAGTGAAATGTAAGCGATTGGAGTTTGAAGAGCTAGCTGCCCTAGAGCAGCAAGGCGATAGTTCAAGTTGACGCGGTAATCGACCAATAAATCCCGATAACAAACAAATCGTCTGCTTGGGGTTGAGTTCAACTCGCGATGTGTATAATACTCCAATCTTCCCGTCTATCTATTGACCAATCATTGTATCTTGGTAACATTGAGTTACCAAACAAATCAGGGTGTTTTCTTTCTAGTTTGAGGCAGGAAAACAATACACAATGTTATTTATCACAGTCAAACATTGTTTATTTGTCTATACTGCAACATTCTCGACGTCCATATAGGTTTGCTAGCCGAAGGTGAGAATGGGTAGGTCGTTGTACAACTTTCTGTTCTTAGATGATGAACCATAGATGAGCACACTAAATTTGGATAGTAACAATTTCCAAGAAAATACCGGAAAAGATAAGACCATCCCCTTAGCCCAAAAATATTTAGGAGCGAAAGAGGGGCACCCAAGCAAGCAAGTGAATGAAAGAAGAGACGAGTGTTCGTGGTTACTACACTACCGCTGACGCAGGCCAAGCTGAAGCTAGCAGACTATAATATTGCTGAGTGGTTGTATACGACCGTGGTGCGTGAATGAGGCGGGTAGCAAGTGTATGTGTGTAAGGGCGAGGTAGAAGTGAGAGGGTTTCGAGCTGGCCACTCGCCCCCCACGTCGATGAAAAAGCATTTGCTTCATGTCAAGTGAAAGGAATCCCCCTCTCCCTTCCCCCTCCTCTCTCTGTATTTCTTTCTAATATTCTCACGCTCAACCCTCTTTATCTTTCCCCACTGTTTTTTTTCTCTTGATCTACTCCTACATGCATTATCTTTCTCGGGCTTTCTCTTCCAGTCTTGAAACATAGGCTACTCCTTGAAGACCGCGCGTGCGCATAATTAATTATGCAAATAAACTGTAATCGATAAAGAGTTGCCTTATCTTTTCCTCTTATCATCAAACCAAACATTTGCTTGCGTGAGTATCAAACCCAAATGTACCCATGCTTACAACTTCCCCTTGTCGTTATAAAAGCCGCAAGAAAACGACAAGATATTGCAAAGCTATGAAATTCGATTTGACATTTCGATTTTTTTTTCTTGCGTACCACTTGAAGTTGAACCTTTGTGACTACTGAAATGTAAAATCATAATAAACTGGACGCTTCCGACGTTACTCAGTTTCCTCAACCTTCCATTCATGTATAGGCATATTTTTATAAGAAACTATTCATAATATTAACAAAGAGATTATTATCATTAGGGTTTGTTTAAATTATGAATCACGAAGAAAAAAAAAAACACCTGTCAAAAATACTGCACCAAATCATGCAAACGGAATGGGGGTGATAATTGCCCAGCTATCAATGTATCACAAAATTCAGACGTCTTCAATGTTTATTGTCAGTAATGTGATTAAATATGGTTAAAAGTTCGACTGTAAAGCAATTTATAATATTGCTAAAATATATATGTTCAGATTCGAACTCGATTAAATCAAATTTAGGACTAAAAGGACAAATTTCATCGAATCCCCTTTTAATGTTGACACCTTCAGTCATATTATACTTGAAATAAAGTAACAAGTAGTGTTAGAGAAAGTTACATTTTTTTTTCGACGAACATTATTTTCATGTATAGACCCATTTGGCGTTGATGGTGTTTTTTATGATATTTTTATATGGCAGATTTCAAGTAAGCCTAACCAAAGGAATTATATGAACTGGCATAGAAATGCAATTGTTTAATTGCATAACCCATTGACATTTATTTTGTTCTTTGCTGGAACCCCCCCCCCCCCCCCGTCAGGCCAGTTAATATGGCCTGGTTTCATCAACATGCGTAGACACCTAATGCGAGAGTCTGATAACGGCAATTGTACTGAATTACCATTCGAATAGGCATTATGAAAGGACATGAGTATATAAAATTATCATTACACTAATAATCTAATTGATACCTCAATTTATCGACGCACAGGAAAGTGCACTTACACATAGTACGTCTCTTAATGACCTTAATCATGGTTTACAAGTAGACAATTCTTAATATATCAATTTAAATGACATGATGTTTTAATTGGCTATTTTGTGTAATTCAACACCAATGCATTTGATTCTGAAAACGAGTTTGATACTTTAATTGTCAGTTCTTGTCTTCCTGATTAGTGTGTTTCAGTGGCGCAATGAGTAAAAATTTGTAGGGAATCAGACATGGCGTATGGGACGAAATCTCCAAAAAGCTGCCAGCGAACGAAGCGAGTGAGCCAAATTCTTTTCCTATTCAGTAAAAAGCTACTGCTGTTACAGCTTTTGACACAAAATTCAGAAAGTAATATCATATTCAACATTCTCCTTCCATTTTCTTACCTTTCCTCATGTTTTTCCTTGTCTTTATTTTATTTTATTTTTTTTTTTTTTTTTTTGGGGGGGGGGTCCATCCGTACGCCTGTGGTGTGTTTTACAGGATTGTGCGAATCGGTACAATCTGGACCAGAGTAAATGTAATCACAATGAGAACAATGATATAATGATTCCGAACTGAATCATGGCGTAATTTCCTTCGGCAAGAAATGTATCAACATTGTGCTGCACTCGACCCAGGTGAGGTGAATGGGTACCCGGTAGGAGGAAATTTCTCGAATGCTCGAGCGCCCGATCAAGGTAGCCGTGCTAATAATAGCAGGGCCCGCTGTGAGAACAGTTTTCGGAACTGAAGTGGCTAGCTATATACCCTGCGTAAATATCCCTTTATTATTATTATTATTATTATTATTATTATCATCATCATCATCATTATTATTATTATCATTATTATCATCATCATCATTATTATCATTATTATTATCAACTGAAATAATGGATTGAACGGAGGTCTATTTTCGACAATTATAACAGTATAGAGTCAAAATGAATAGTAACCATGGAAACCAGGGTAATGCTATATGCACATGCATGAAGTTAAATTTTGCGCAGGTATCATATTTTTTTTAATTAATCTTATTACATTCCAAGACACTAAGCTAATAAAAAAAATAAAAAAATATTGCAAAGAAAGGTCTACCTTTCTGAAACTTGTTATTATATCAATGAGAAAGAGTGTTATATTTTACAAGTTTATACTTCTGCTTGTATAGGCATATCCTTTGCCTCATTTAAAATTTGAGTCTCATACAAGTATAGAGTTATGCATCTTCCTCGTTGAGATTAATGAAAGGGGGGGGGGGGGGTCCCATAACCTCGGGTCCCATAACCTCCCACACCCCAACACATGCACACCATGGGCATAGTATTTGTGTTGAATTGTTCTTCTTCTTGATGGTAGTATAAATGATAATGAAATAATAATGATTATGACATGATGATGATGATGGTGATGATGAGAATAAAGATGATGTTGATGACGATGACGCCGATGATGATGATGATAATAATATACTACTTCTACTACTACTACTAATACTACTACTACTACTACTACTACTACTACTACTACTACTACTACTACTACTACTACTACTACTACTACTACTACTAATACTAATACTACTACTACTACTACTACTACTACTACTACTACTAATAATAATAATAATAATATTATTATTATTAATAATAATAACGATCATAATTATGGTGATGATGATGATGATGATAGCAATAATAATGCTTGTAACTATGATAATGATGATAATAATGAAAATGAAAATACTGATAACAATAATACTGACAACAACAACAACAGCAATAACAACAATCCCTCCCCCTTCTTAATTTCTGGATACTGAGCAATCGGTTTTAATAAGCAGAATGATGGTTCGGATCTTCTTTTAAAAAGAGGTAAAAGGAATATCTGTGATTTTGAGACTGTGGAGGGTCTTTGATATTCTGTTCAGGTTTGAAGTTGAGGTTCAACGCAAATGACAGGAGGAGGAATTAGCCTAAAAAATACGACCCGCTGGAGTCGTTTCCAGTGCTTCGCCACGTAAATCAATGCTGATGGACTAAAGAGGGCTGCAGTAATTGACTCAGTGCCATGACTTTCGACGATCTTCATTTCTATCAAAAGGGGGGGGGGGGTTCGAGTTTGTAATGATTGCTCATTTACTTGAGCTAAGACTTGGTTCATGGTGTAGCATAATCAATGCCATAAGTCCCACGATGATTAAAAAAAGTTCATAAAAAAACCAAACAGATTAGAATTTCTCCCTTGCAATTAATAAAGAAAACACACATTTTCCGAGATAATTAATTTGTCTACTTTTTTGGGGGGGGGCGACGTAAGAGTCATCGAGACACCCCCACTCTGAAGTCAAATAGAGAGATAATTATAGAGGAAAAGAAACGGAGGATGATTTATGTTTGTTTTTCGGCCTGTGACTTTACAGACTTATTATGTGCCCCCCTCCCACATCCCAAGTCAGTACTCCCCAGAAATACGTTGAGTTTAATAAGATATCGATGATCTATGAACCGAAACGATTTGGTGTAATGTTCAACAGTGGAGGTGGTATAAGGTCGTGGGTGTCGACGTCTTAGGTGGTCCCCCGAGATCGAAGGCCCAGTCGAGGTCGTTATCATACACACCCATACAGAAATCATACACCACCCCGTATACATACAGAAACGGTCTAGGAATCAGGGGTTCATTTTCCGAAATCATTCTTTTCCGATAGAAAAATAACACAAAATCATTACTTGGTTTACAGTTGGTATGACAAATGAGACAAAGTGTACAAACATTATCATGCATGATTTTAATTATCATAATCTTATTTTTGTAGACAGTCTTTACTAGACTGTACACCTGTAATCTTACCAGATTGCGTAATCTTACAGGAAATTGGTATTTGGTGTAAGGAATCTTACAAATTTCCTTAAATAAAACACCCCTTTCCCCTTTTTAAACAGACCTGTTCTGTTAAATTGCAGAAAAAATCCTGTTTTATGAATTTACAGAATGATTCTGTTATTGCTTTTTGCAAAATCTTTTTTTTTCTGTAAAATCAGTTTTTTTTTACAGTGTAGACTGTCTTCTTTATACTCATTGTAAAGACAGATCTGAAAAAAATCAATGTTAGTAATTGGGAAGATGTTAGCGGCCTTGCATGTGAAAGGTCGATTAAAACACAAGAGAACTAACAAAAATAAAGAAACATATTATTTTTCACCAACATAAATGATTTTACGTATTCCACATTATTCGTGTTTTTCATCAAGTTGGAAGTTAGGTAGGATGCTCACATATTTCGGCATATAGCTACTAAATAAATATTTTAGCTTAAGACTTTACTCGACCTAGAGATCGCCTGCCATAATCTGAAGTCGTATCTTTAAAATTTTTGAGCTGGCCTAAATGTGATCTCACTACGGTGACGGTCGTAAAAAAAATTGGTCCAGCTTAAACGATATATTGCACGGAAAAGCTTTGTATATACCCTACAAACATGACAAACAAAAGTGAAGTCGTCCTCTGAAGTCTGAGCCCCCTTCTTAATATGGGTTCCATGACATTTGCTCCGGCGATGATTGCTCCGCTGTGAATTCCACACACTACTGGAATGACCAACTTCATCCATGGATTTGACACTATACCCTATCCTAAACCTAACCCAAACCTAACTTCAAAGCCTATTGTAACCCTCACCCTACATCTTAGACGAAATAAAGCCCAGAGCAATTGTCGCAGGGGCAAATGTCGTGTCACGTCTCCATGTTCTCGCCCAGCCCGAAAGGCTACTTTCGACAGTCAAGAGACTAAAGATGGGGAAAGGGATATTAGTTTCCAAATATGGACGAGGATGAAAATAAACTTATCACTTAGCCATATCGACTAAACAAAAATACATAAAGTTTTCGCCAACAGGGATCACTTGAATTAGTGGTGCAGTAGAAAGCAATTACTTACACATTTACGTTTTTCAAAAAAAAATTGTCTAAGCATTTATAGACAGAATATGGGTCACAAAGAAAGTACAGCTGGATTCCCAGTTTCCCGGGTGTTAACAAAACGTGAACTATATAAAGTTCAAAAGAGACACGCATGTTTTCGTGCCTAAAAGAAATATTTACACGTCACCTGAAGTTTTGCTCGTATCTTGACCCCCCCCCCCCCCCACTTTGCGGTGGAGGTAATAACGAAGAACGGGTGTGACGCACCTCAGATGCCTCGCGGCTACTGGTCGAAAGTTTTGCAATACCGAGAACCACGTGACTCCCACAGCGATAATTGAGCGTGAAGTTGGCTCGATAATAATACGCCCCGTTGAGCGACAGTGAGTCTCAGGTAACATTGTTTTCAGCAACGTGAAACCGCGATAAAAACTTTCCAAGATTCCACTATGATTTCACCTTCATTTTATTTTTTCGTCTGTGAGAACAGAAAGACCAACCACTGGTTCAAGACGACGCAGTGTCACAATTGAAGAGAGAGAGCGCGCGAAAAATAATTAAAAGAATGGGATTGAAATAATGTAATCATTCGCGAGTATGTTCATTGAATAAGTTTGGAAAAAATTTCAGGCATTAATTGAATGACATAATACGAAATAGTCAACTTTACAAAAATTATTTAACTTTCCTGTATTTCATATGACAATATGCACAAAAAATAGTGAATGTGTCGTCATCGGCTGTCTCATTTTAAAAACATCTGTGCTGTGCAATAAATAAGCAGGAAATAATAAAATGTCATGACTTATTTTTCCGGTCTGAAAATATTTATATCTGAATAAATATAGTAAAATTTACAGAGCAAAATAATGAAAATTTCATTAAAATCTGATAACAAACAGCGAAGTTATTGAGTTTAAAAGTTTAGCAATAAATTGTGAACAGTTATAGGCACGTTGTCATGAATATTCATTATGTGGGCTGATGATGTTACATCTCCACTTTCCTTTTTCTTATGTTATTACATGATATCATAATTGTTTCATTTGTTCATACATGTGTGAATGATATGTCTCCCTTGTAATGAAATAAGTTGCAGCAAATAATATCTAATGCACTAAATCAGTTGTCATTCCAATTTGTTTGGTTCTTGAAGGAAAAAATTCATATAATCTCATATAATAAAATACGAAATAACAAGTGGGGATATGACATCAGACATACCCAGAACTGTTTCAGAATAATGCCGGAATAATGCAAATCTTTAAAACGCCATAACTTTGTTATTCCTTGTCCGATTTTGATCAATTTTTCGGTGTTTCGTTTGTCTGATTTTTCTTTATCTGTTCGAATCATATCATCATCATCATCATCATCATCAATTTAGCCTGGAATACCCCTTTTCTTATGCTCGTATGATTTTCCCTTTTTATCTAAATCAATTATGAATATAACAGTGGTTCCAACATTTTTCCTCGACAACACTGAAATCGTATCCCCAATTACTGGTATCTCTTGTTTTAATATGATGTGACTTGATTTTTAAATTCTTTCATCATCAGCATCACCACCACTACCACAAAGACTATCATCACTACCATCACCATCATGATCACCATCCGGTTTTATCAGTACCACACCACTACCAAAATCAATCTCTATCATCACTGTTATCATGATGATGATTATGATCTTCACATTTTTTTTAATTTTCGGTGTCGTCTTTAGCATCGTCGACACCTCCAACAACATACCACCATCGCCACATCACCACTACCACCATCACTCATTCCAGCCTTTTCACATTACCATTCTGTAGATGTTTCATCACCACCATGACCACCACCTACAACAACAACTTCACCACCATCACCACCACCAATATGATAACCACTCGACCATCATCATCATTATCCTAATCTTCTTCTTCATCATCATCATCATCATCATCATCACACCATCACCACCCCCGTCCCACCAACCCCAACACAACCACCACCACCATCATCATCATCATCATCTTTATCAACATCAACAACATCAGAATCAGTATCATCATCAACGTCGCCATCATCATTGCCACAACCACTACCACTAACACTCTGTTACAGCCCTTTTTTGTTGGCATGATCATCATTACATCTACCCTCACGCCTCCCTCTTTACAACCGTGATCACTATCAAACACATAGCAACAGCCACAGCCACCGCTATCATTACCACATCAGTTCCATCATGATCACCACTACCACCACCATCATGATCATTATACCACCACCACCATTATCACCGGCCCCCTCCTTCCATTACCCCTACCATCATCATCACCTATGAAAGTGAACCTGGGAAAAGCCAGCACCTGTCACCGGGTCCCGCCCTCCGTGAGTGATGCCCTCCCGCATGACAGATGGAAGGTCAATCTCCAACGCTAACTAGATGGAGAAGGAGACAGAAGACAGCAAGGAAGATGGAGGGAAAGAGAGAGGGAGAGAGAAAGAAAAGGTGAGGGGGCATGTAGAGGGAGATGAAGATGAGAGTGAGAAAAAAATAGAGATTAATTTTTTTTAAATGACATAATGAATGACAATGATTTAACATGCCATTGTTAGAATGTGGCCTGTATACTTGCATTTGATCATACTCGTAATAATTTATGGTAATCGTTGAAACAAAAGTCTTGAAAGTGAAGAATGCCGAAATTTATTCACAAAATTTTATGTGGGAAAAAGGGAAATCGGGATAGTATACGGACTCAAGTGATAGCTCCACCATGTCCACTGTGAGAGGGATGGAGAGAGAGAGAGAAGGGGGAGATGTACATACACAACGAAGAGAGGGGAAAGGGGGAAGGGAGGGGTGAGGAATCTGTCAGATATGAAAAGACAAATAGAGAGAGGGGGAGAGAGAAAGGGAAAGAGGGGTAGAGAGGAATGTTGAATTTAAAGAGCCATCCATCTCTCACACCGGCCATCATCCCATTTCATCGCAGGCCCTGAACTAACCAGCCTGCGTATAGCCTCAACCAGCCAATGTCACGGTCACAGGGGCTTCGCAAGACAAATAGTAGGCAGATGAACAGGGAGAGGACCTGCATTATGCATGACGTGAAAAGCCACGAGCTCTACCCATAATGCTCTCGCTTTTATCCCCCTTGGCCGATGACAGATTGGGGGCTCACTTCACCGGTGCCTCTAGGCTTGCTCCAAGACGTCTTCATTATTCCATCATGGCATGCATCATGGTATTCCACGGAGGTGTAGATGAATCCGACTTCAGAATAGCGTATGGGGGGGGGGGGGGGCTTCCAAATTATTGGCGGCCATTACAGTTTAGGGGGCGGTGGGGGTCCAAATAAGAACAGGATCAATTTTAGTGAATTATATAATAAACCACGTGTGTTGCTATGTCGGTGCACAAATTATCTTTTGTTAGGCATACTCGAAGCTCCCAGTTAGGTATATAACCATTAAACAGCACTCAATCAATAGATTACAGGATACAGTAAGACGAAGCGCTTAACTGTATTCAGGTCATCATTAAAGGGGTACGCCAGGCTGAAAATAATATGATTTAAACAGATAAAGAAAAATAAAGTCAAAGAATGCACTGAAAATTTGATCAAAATCGGACAAAGAATAACAAATTTATGGCATTTTAAGATTTGCATTACCCCCCAGATGTTCCAGTGACACAGTTCTAGGCGTGTATTCATGAATATCCAATGAGCAAACTGATGATGTCATATCCCCACTTATTCATTTGCATTTTATTATATGAAATTACGTTTATTCATTTTTTTCTTTCAAGAAATAAAAAAATTGGACTGACAACAGATGTAGAGTATTAGATTGCTGCAACCAAAGAGCTACTAACGGAGCTCCAGGTTGCAAATTATTTCATTATAAGGGAGACATAATAATTCACACATGTATGAAAAAATGAAATAATTATATTTTCACGTAATAACATAAGGAAAGGTAAGATGGGGGTGTGACATCACTGTTTTCACAATATATTGCTAAACTTTAAAATTCAATAACTTCGGTATTCATTATCAGGTTTTGAAGAATATTCTGCATTTTGCTCTGTGAGTTTGGTTTTACTCTATTTATTTAGATCTAAATATTTTCAGCCCGGAGTACACCCTTTTACAGTTTTTAACGCTTTATCAAAATCTGGTTAAAAAGATATTTTCACAAGACTTCGTTTTCACTTGTTCGTCACACTATATGAAAAAATATATATGTTTCGTCTTAATAAATTTGAAACCTTTTTTGTTTTACATTGGTGCCCATTCTCTTACGAAGTCACTTGACGATTCGTTCTAAACAATACGACAAGATCCAAGTTATTGTCCTCCTGTACCTCATCTTGAAGAGGTCGACTCGCCGAGATCAAAGCTATTGTCATCTCTCGTCATGAAGACGTCGACTCAACGATATCCATCCAAGTTTTTTTGTCCTCTTGTGTATCTCATCCAGGAAATGTCGACTCCACGAGATCCAAGCTATTGTGCTCTTGTATCTCGACCTGAAAAAATTGGCTCCTCGATCAAGATCCAAGTTAATATCTTCTTCTATCTTGCCCTGAAATTGTCGACTGGGCGAGATGCAAGGTACTGTCCTTTTCTTTCTCATCCTGGAGATGTAGACTCGACGATCGGGATCCAAGTTGTTGTCTTCTGGTCTCTCGCCCTGCAGATGTCGACTCGTCGAGATGCATATTTTTTGTCTACTTGCCTGCTTGTGTCTTTTATCTCGATGCAACTTGAGCTTTGGTTAACTCAATTGGATGGGCATCGTGGCTCAGTGTGGTGCCATAATTTTCAGAACACCTTACACCAACATAAGCATGACATAGGCAGAGATCTATTTAAACATACAAAATATGATATAGTTGGACAATTTATTGATGCTATGGCAGATATAGGGTTACATTTATGCTAAGTTCGCCATGCATGCCATCTATGAACTTTGCCGAAATAAAGAAATTTGGTAGACACCGACAAAATGTGGAAGAGGATGGAAAACATAAGTATGGACAAAATGTAGAGCCAACCATAAATACCTTTAGTTATTTGAGTGCTCTATTTGCCATATGTGTCAGTGAAGAGTAATGACCGAAATCAGATACAAAGTTAACTAATGTTCATTATTGGTTTCACCTCTCTACTATTATTGGTATTTCAATTCATTATTATTTTCAGAAAATATATATGTATCTACATGGCACTCATTCGAATCAACCGTATACATGTATACCCTTTCTTCGCGGGGGGGGGGTGGATTGGAGCTAAGTAATACGCCAATGGCTATGTATCATCATGATTCAAATGCTTTCCGAATCGTTTAAAAATACATAATATTCAGTGAAACGTTATAAATATCTGCAATACAGTATCTTTCATACATCGTGTTTTTTTTTGCAGGAACCGAGATTTCATCTCACTTGGCTCAATGGTTGAGTGTTATGTTTCTTCTACCTCCATGGTTCTACTTTCCCCCTCTCTATCTCTTCAAACTCTGAACTGATCGTCGCTCCTGGCGATTTTCTGACGGGCAATGAAAAATTACGCTGCCTAAAAACATTTTGTGATAAACAATGGTTGACCTTTGGGTAAGAACTATGTAAACACGATGACCTCTAGATCGTAGACCCACCTAGACCTCCTTCAGCTCATCCCCGTCTTCAGCCCGCCTGTGATTCCTCACAAATCAAAAGTTCAGTCTAGGAGACCGACACCATCTTGGCATGAAAATGCCTCCTTGGTCATCTTGATTGTCATTAAAAAACATAATGCACTGAACATTATATCAGGTATTTTCAAATTATGCATATGAATTCATGGTGTTTTTACCCGACTGCTAAGAACGTGTGGTGACTGAATGTACGTGAGAAAGCAACAAGGGAACCGACGGTTTTAAGGTCTTCTTCGAGGGACATACATGGTATTGAAGATGACTGCCTTATAACAAACATGCCAAAGGGCACCGACTGGGCATCATGTGATAAAAGGGCTTGTCTTACATTTATCGGACAATTAACATAGTAACAGTACTTCAGGGGAATGTTTCATGAAAGGACTTGTCGGACGTTTTATCCTACAGTTGCCATAGTAACATTGCCTCTTAGCCAATCAGAATCAGGGAAAGTTGTCAGATCCGACAACTTGTAGGACAAAAATGTTGAT
This sequence comes from Lytechinus pictus, assembly GCF_037042905.1. NCBI lineage: Eukaryota > Metazoa > Echinodermata > Echinoidea > Temnopleuroida > Toxopneustidae > Lytechinus > Lytechinus pictus. The sequence goes on along the minus strand of NW_026974145.1, from coordinate 820,447 downwards.
GAAACGGTCCCGGGCCATTGGGTTGTGATGTATTGTCGGTCCATATACCGACTGAGATACTACTCTGTCTCTGAAAATCAAGTTAAAAGTCATGTCCATCCCAACATGGCGTTGATTTGTATAAAGAGAGAGAGAAAGAGAGAGGGAGAGCAAAGCAGAACCCTGTAAATTTCATCGAATTTGGAAAGCTAAAATTTTGCTCATTTACACAAAGCATTGACATGCAAATGAGAGATCCGATTATGTCACCGTCACACACTTTTTCTTTGGTATTTCATTATATGAAATATCAAAATTCTAATTCTTTTATCCAACTATCTATGCATGTACATTTTGAAAATGAGATTTATCTTGTTTATTCACTGCTTTGTATGAAAAATTTTGTATAATGATGTTATGAAGTAGATTTTTGAAAATAAAGAACCCTGTGGAAGGGTAAAAGAAAGATCCTGTCATTAAGGGTAAATTCTCTTTATCGTCAACTCTTTAAAAGGAAATTCTTGTTCAAAAGAGTTTCAATGAGTATCCACAAAATATTTCTTGGCCAAAAAGAAATACCAAATATTCATGATTGAACGTCATGAACAGATCAAAATATTACTCTGCGCCTTCAAAATATGTTGTTGCTTTTTGTTTTGTTTATTGTCAAATAATTTATACAGAAAATGTGAAATGACCAATGCAACCGACGAAGTAAACAGACTGTTTCACCGGGAGAGGAGCAAGAATACATAAAATGTTCGAAAACATAAGTAAGCGAGTGAGCGAAGCGACCTATATCGTGTCATTTTTCTTTTATTTTAAGTTGAAAAAGAGGGATGCAATGGATACACTTTGAGCATTTTTGTGAAATTTTGCTACAAAAACGTAGGTTTTTAGAATTTGGGGAAAATGCTCCTTGCAACCCCTCTGCTTATATACGACAACAATTGAAGGCACCAAATGTACAACCCCCCCCCCCAAAAAAAAAAGAGAAGAAAATCCATAAGTTTACAGCATGCGCGGTATTCGGGTCATGAGATAGAAAGGCTAATGTAAAATGTACTTAACTCGTGGGATTTATACATATATGTATTTAGTTCGTGAGCGAAACCCTTCGAGTAACTTGTATGACGGTAAACCATATACGTGTGAAAAAAATATACACGTGCAAAAATAACATAATATAAACATGGTGAACGGGCAGTTGATGTGTTCAAAATCTATTTTCACATCCTGGTATTAATTAGATCACTGTATTGTCGTCTTCCTGTATGATACGAAATCGAAGCTGCAAACATCACTAATTCGAAAATGATATTATCTCCGAGTCCAGCATAATACTTCCGATTATTAAAATCTCACTTTCAATTCTAACAAAGAGGCGTGTATAGTGAATCTGAGGGTGTTGATTTTCGCTGACCTAGAGAAATGAATCGATTTTGAAAGTGTTTATTGGGAAAGAAATCAAGTGCATTGGGTAAATTGAAACGGTCTTCTATGTTTAGAAAGAAAGTGGTTATGAATATGAAGGGGATTTGCGAGGAAATTTGGAACACGATTAGGAAAAGCAGCAGCAGTATAGTGAGAGAGGTAGCTTTGGTCATTGGTGGGTGAAAATAATATTATATTGGTTATCTAGAACATCCAAGTAATTGTAACAAACCAACCGGGAATTTAATTTTGACTAACCGTCAAATGATCATGGTTGAGAGTGAAAGCAGCTGTAGATGTCGATGAGAAAATAGTAGTAGTAGTAGAGATCACACTATAACCACACTATTCAAAACAGTGTGTGACACATGTGTGCAAATATATGTTTTTGAGACGTGTGTTAACAGTGTGTAACACTGGGTTTTATCACTATGTGGCTACTATGTGATTTGGGGACGTGTGGTAACAGGGTGTACCGGTGTGTGTGTACGTGTGTGTGCAATATATGTTTTTGGGACGTGTGGTAACGGTAAGTAACACAGGATTTTATCACTATGTGGCTACTATGTGATTTGGGGACGTGAGGGAACACTGTATATACATGTACTACATTGTTACCACAATTTTGCCTTAATTTATAATAAAAAAAATATCGAATCGATGGTTCGAGGCGAGATTCGAGCCTCCGTCAGCAGAACAGAATAAACTTAAGGCCTGGTCACACCGCCCGACCTTTGCTGGAACGTTCCTTGAACGGTAGGGGGAGGGGGCCGAATTTCGACAACGCTCGTCGCCGCGCACAAAATGGGGAAAAGGAGCCTCAGTGGTGCACCGCTAAAGCCGGCGTTGCTTTAGCGTTGGTTTAACGGTAGCGAGCGTTGGTTTAGCCGTGACGCGAGCGTTGATAAAGCGGCGTTCTGCGCAAGCGGGCGTTGGCTCGGCGGGGGTTTAATGTTGGTTTAGCGGCAAACCGCTTTTGACTATACGGAGCTGAACGGATCTCTTTGATAGAAGTTCTGATAGATTCCAAATGGGCTCCTGGTCTATTTCTCCCCGTATTTATAGCCAAATGCTGGTCCCGCTCCAACACCTCCATACCATTTGTGTTCAGTATACCGAGTCTGGGGGATGAAAATGTGGTAAATGAATGATCTAATCTCTCACAGTGTGACAACACTATCAACACAGGGTGTACACATTGTTCAAAATAGACCATACTGTGTTCGATATACCAACTACTAGTATGTGGAAATTATGTGGAAAGCCACAATTTCAGACTGTGACGACACCAGTTCTATATACATATTTCTATATGCACACAACACTGTGGTATATTATGTTCCACTCTGTATTCAGAATGCCAACTCTGTGGGTAATTATGTGGTTAACTATGTGATCTTAAGTCCGACACTGTCACAACACTGTGACCACATGGTAAACACGCAATTACAACGGTCATCTATGTGAACACACTGTGGATAACACTATAAACACATGATTTACACATACGTAGTTCAATACATACCACACTGTGGTATTTGTGTGCCACTCTGTGTTCTGAATGCCAACTATGTGGGTAATTATGTGGTTAACTGTGTGACCTGAAGTCCCACACTGTAATAACAGTGTGACCACATGGTTAACACACAATTTACACATAGTAAACTATGTGAATACACTGTAGCAACACTGTATTTGTTACCCAACTATGTAGGTAATTATTTGGGTACCTATATATGTGATCTGAAGTCCCACACTGTGACCACATTTGCTAACAACACTGCTGCAACACTGTGATTGTTCATAAGGGTAGTAGGTGTAGTAGTAGTAGTATTATTATTGGTAGTAGTAGAAGTAGTAGTAGTAGTAATAGTAGTAGTAGTAGTAGTAGTAGTAGCAGTATTTTAAGTAGTAGTAGTAGGAGGAGGAGTAGTAGTAGTAGTAGGCGGAGGAGGAGGAGGAGGAATAGTAGAAGTAGTAGTAGTAGTAGTAGTAGTAGTAGTAGTAGCAGCAGTATTTGAAGTAGTAGTAGAAGTAGCAGCAACAGCAGCAGCAGTAGAAGTAGTAGTAGGAGGGGGAGGAGAAGTAGTAGTAGTAGTAGTAGTAGTAGTAGTAGTAGTAGTAGAAGTAGTAGTAGTAGAGGTACAGTAATAATGATAATAGTAATAGTAGAAGAAGAAGAAGAAGTAGTAGTAGTAGTAGTAGTAGTAGTAGTAGTAGTAGTAGTAGTAGTAGTAGTAGTAGTAGTAGTAGTAGTAGTAGTAGTAGTAGTATAGTATTAAAATTAGTAGTAGTTTTGATGTTGCTTGTACCGTTTAATACACTCTACAACAAGGTTCAACTTTCATGACTTTGTACTGTACCACAGTGACTTGAACAACAACAGCACCCAAAACCTTATACAAAGTACTAGTATATCGGTTCAGTATCCTTCCCAGAATGCAACGTTTTATTTTATGATGTATGAATTATAACCAGTTTAATGATACTCTTAATATCGTTTTCATTCATACAAAATTAAAAATTTCCAAGAGTCAACATACTTTCTATAGCCTATGCTACAAAAAAAAACACCACATATTCAGTTCAGTTCAGTTCAGTTTTATTTTTTCTCATTTCCAACAAAACAGTAGACAAAATCCATCATAAATACAGTTATAACAATTGAAATGTAATAAAGAAACATGTAACACAATATATATATATTCATCTAAATTATACATTTGAAACCTCAATATGGATCATGAAACATTTGTGGCTGAAAATAACATGCTGGAAATGGAGAGGTCCACTGTGAATCTGTGCTTGTAAATCGTGGACCCCTCAAAACAAATTATTCATTAGTATTAAATTACATAATTAAAATAATGATAGTGGCCAAAAGAGGGGAAGAAAAATGTGAAATAAACAATAACATAATGCATGAAATGAGTAATTTACGAAGAATAACGAGGAGAGACGATGATGAGAACATATCTGCATGTGGACTAAAATAAGAAAATGTTTCACAGGTGATGTATAACGAGTATGCAGTAAACGCGCATAGGAAACGGATCAAAGTTTATGCCTGGTTGAGAAGTGGTGACGAGTTCTTCGGATACCAACAATAATAACAATGACAGTAATAATAGAGATAATAATAATGTTAATGATATTGATAATCACAATAATAATAGTAATCATGATACTAATAACAAAAATAATCATGATAATAGTGATAATATTGACAATAACAAAAGGGACAACAAGGAGAGCTAGGTTTTATACGTAGCCAATAAAAATGTCTTCAGTTTTCTTTAGAAGACTGCGAGTGAAGGGGAGTTTTTCAAATCTATGCGCAAAGTGTTCCAAAATTTAGGACCTTCAAAAATGAATGTATTTTGTGCTGAATGTGTCTTTAGTAAAGGTAAATGAAATTCTTCAGACTGTCTAGTGGGATATTTATGAATAGTTTGATTCTTTATAAACATGTCAGGAAAAACTAAGGGAAGGGCACCAGAATTGAATTTATACATAAATTCTCTAAGATGAAACAGTAGAGATCGTTTACTTTGAGAATATTATGTTCGTGGAAAAGTGAATCCGAGTGGGCACAAAACGGAGCATTGCAGATTATAAGAATTACTTTTTTGTAACAATATAATTTTTTCTAACAGAGTTTGATGAGTGTTTCCCCAAAGCAAAAGTCCGTAATTTAGGTAGGGTAAAACAAGAGAATAATAAAGAATAAGCAAAGATGGTTGTGGAAAATGTGATTTTAGTCTGTTAATGATACCAATATTTCGAGAGATTGTTTTGCAAATATTTTCCATATGTAATGTCTAAGAGAGCTTGCTATCAACCAAAACACCTAAAAATTTTGTATGAGAAACCTGCTTAAGTGGGGGTATTGTCAAACATAATTTGAGTCGGTAATGAAGCTAAGGAGTTACTAAATAATATGTAATTCGTCTTCAAAAGATTTAATGACAGTTTATTGGTTCTTATCCATTCTAAAACATTTCGCAACTCTGCATTGACGACATCGACAAGAACATTTGGATCTCTATTTTTCTTCAAGAAAGTTATCATTCGAGTGAACACTATTTTTTCTAAAATTTTGGAAAAAGAAGACAATAACGAGATTGGCCGATAGTTACCTACTTCAATTGTGTCACCCTTCTTAAATATTGGTATGATTTTAGCAAGTTTCATGGCATTAGGAAATTCACCATGCAGCAGTGATAAATTAAAGATATGGACTAATGGATCTGCAATGTAAGGAAAACGTTACTGATTCCGTCAAAGCCGGAACTTTTTTTATTTTGTAAGTTGGAAACAATGTTTGTGACTTCTTGTCTATTCGTAGGAAAAAAGAAAATAGAACTTGGATTAGCAGGACCTAAAACGTCAGTAAAACACCTGTCAGAAGGAGGAATATTTTTAGCCAGATCGTTACCAATTGAGGAAAAGTAATTATTGAAAATATTCGCTATACATTTTGGATCTTCAACAATTTCATTATTAATCCTGATTCTATTTATTTCAGAAACTCCTTTAGTTAGGTTAATCGCCTGTTTGATGATTTTCCATGTGTTGTGGGTATCGTGTTGGAACATTTCCAAACGATTTACAAAATACTTTCTTTTTTCTAAACGAATGATATTGATTAATGTGTTTTTATAGGACGTATATACTTTTATTTTGCTTATTACCAGAACCCAATGAATATAATATTTTTCATGTAAATGTAAAATGTAAAAGTTATGAAATAAAAGACATTTTTTGTGACATATACTTCACATCCATATTGATAAACATGTGAACTAGTATTGAATCGGAATAGCGACATTCATCTTTTTTTTTTTTTTGGGGGGGGGGGGGATTTACCAACATTTAAATTTTGCTTAGATTGGATAGTTGCGCATGGATGCGGGGATTTCGAGGTTCCAGCCTTGGTCACTTCTTTTGGATGGTGACGTTCAAAATCGGCTCCTGACGTAAATAATTATAAACGATTGATACATGCCTGGAAATACGCAATACTCACAAACACACGCACCCCAACACCCTCACACACACACCCCCGACTCACATTGGGGCACTTTTTGAAAGGCATAACCTGTATTTTTCGAGTTGGCATACCATACTGTGTGTTGCTTTTTAAAGTCATGAAAAGGTGTATAATAAATTGACCCATCTATCATGTCTATATTCCCTTAGGCCTATATCATGTACAAGTACTGAGCCAGGAAATTTACAATTTACTACAGGGATGATCAATATAGGCCTACAAAATTATGCAGGCTAATTGCCTATTCAAAACCGAGATCTCGGTAGATTTGAATCATATTGTTACATCTCTCATAAATCACATTTTGCACTGTCTCGTACTCTCGATGACCAAAACAAACATTCAGAAAACACTCATCGTGCTTCTGATTGGTCTTCACATTGCTTTCAGGTTAATCCTCGTATCGTATTAAGAATATGATTAATGTGTTTATGCAAAAGAAGTGAAATTTCAAGAAAAAGGTGGGTATGCATGCTCATCGTTGACATTGTCAATAGGTACAGACAGCAGGGTGCATCAAAAGTTATTGCGAGTTTATCCATTGTCTTCATTTTTAATATAATGTAAAATCTTCAGCGTCTGTAAAATAATAAATCAGTCAAAATGAACAGCAGAGCTTCAAGCTATACATATAACAGGTACTTTTATAGCGCTTTACCAAAAATATGATCAAAGTGCTTTGGGGTCGTTTTCATCTTTGAATCAAATCAATCTATTTGGTGTCTCTGACGCAATCAGCCAATCAAATATCTAGAATTTAGTAGCTTTTAACGTATTTGATCAGCTATCGTAATTATTTCATTTCATTTCATTTCGTTTATTTCCATTTTCAACAATTACAGTTTGTTTTGTACATTTTGAAATATAAATAACATAACATATTTCAAGTATCCCTGTACAAAAATTATATTCAAGATTATTACATCTCAGGTTGGAAATGGAGGAGGCTGCTAAAAAGCGGAGCTTGTAGAGTGCAGCCTCCTAATAAATATTCTTCTAGTTACATAGCATATAAAAATCAAAATAACAACTTGAACATAAATCAGTTAAATTAAAAAGAAATAGGGGAAATTAGAATAGAAAAGGAAATAAGAAAAAGAGAGATTAAAAGTCTCAAGAATCCAGCCCCAGCACTCACAAACGGACCTCGCCGATCGACAGGAAAACGAAAGAGATGGAAAAGTGTACGTCACATGATAATCATTTTGATTAAAAAATACAAGAGTTTGAGTGATGAAGAGTTAAATTCAATGGTTATCTTGGATAAATTTTTTGAACTTATATTTGAAACAATTAAGGTTTGGTGATTCTTTGATGTTATTATTAATAGTTCCCCAGAGTCTAGGGCCTTCAAAAGTAAAAATTGATTTTGCAAGGATGGTCCGGGGTAGTGGTAAATGGAATTCATCTGATTGACGTGTGGGGTATTTGTGAAGAGTTTTTTTTTTGTTAAATTAAGAATTAAATAAGGGTGGTAACATATTATTGTTTAACTGATACATGAGTTGACCTAAGTTATTGGTACAGTGTTTTTATTTTTAGAATGTTATTGTTAAAAAACAACTGATCTGTGTGGGATCTCCAGGACATGTTGAAAATAACACGCAGTACCTTCTTTTGTAAAAGCAATATTCTATCTAGTTAGGTTAAGTGTGTCTTTCCCCAAACAATTGCTCCATAATTTGTAAAATTAATGTTGAATGAAGCATTTTTAGGGAGTAAGTTGAAAAAAAACTTAACTTTGTTGATTACACCAATATTGCGTGAAATTGTACTACATATACATGTATAATGTCAATGTGAGTTTTCCAAGATAATTTGTTGTCTATTATGAGACCTAAAAATTTGTTGTAGTAACAACTTCAATGTCTATATTGTCCAATTTGATATTAAATGGCAATTGTTCTAAAGAATTGCTAAAAAGCATGCATTTCGTTTTTTGTACATTAATTGACAATTTGTTAGCCCTAATCCATTGTACCAACTTATCCAGTTCAGTGTTCAGTACATTATAAATAGAAATATCGGGGTTAGGATGAGAGTAGAGTACATTTGAATTATCTGCAAAAAGGACATAAGATAATATTTCAGAGGAGTTCTGGATGTCATTTATATAGATTATATAACTAAAATTATGCTGGTAAATGTATTCTGAAACGAAGCAGTAACAGACAACTTCTGCCGTTTTTTTTAATAAAAGGCAAAGTCGACCCGATTACAAATTGATTTGGATAAACAGAAACGAGTCCAGCAAGTATGGTGCTGAATATTTTATTAGTCAAAATCGGATGTAAAAGAGGAAATTTATCATATTTTAAAGTTTCGCTAGCTCACGAACAAAATATAATGTACAAAACATGTAAACTTAAAAAATCACGTAAGAACGTTTATATTTATTTCTTCCTACTGTCCCTTAAATTTTCTTGAAAAGCGCCTTGAGCACCCAATAGAGTGGATTTGGCGCGATATATTAAATAGAAATGGTCGATTTCTGTAAAACTAAAAACTTCAGGGGTTGTTTTCCTCTTTTTTTTAAATTCGAATACATCTGCGAATTACAAAAAAATCTTTCCCGAAATTTTGTATTAATCTTTACTAATGGGGTTCGGGCACACATTCGAATATTGCTTAGTATTACCTATAATTACCAAAATGTCAGAATCTATTAGTTCATTTCGTTGCATGAGACATCAGTAAGATACAGATAATAAGCTTTTTTAAGGGGACGCTAACCCAAACAAAAAGTTGTTTTAGAGGAACAAGACAAATCAAACAAGTAGATAAGTGAAAGTTTGAACAATAGCAGACAAACAATAAGAAAGTTATGAATTTTTTACAATTAAAAAGAAATTGGTTTTCACCATAAGGAGACTTCAAATTGGCTTCACTAGGATCTTTATATTGATGTAAGGCAAGGAACAATTCATTTTTACTCACACACATAAAATAGCTGAAATGTCATTTTTTTTTCCAAAAATTTTACTTCAAATCATATTTTCTTTCATGAGGACATGAGGCACTATGCTACCTTGGTTATATCTTGATTACTGCCAAAGGGGAATAGGTAGAACTTAGGAGAAAATCATTGTCCCTGATAATTAAGTACATGGCCTATATGGGAAAGTGGTCCCTACCACTTATCATAAGTTTACTTACCCTTGACCCTAGCCAGAACTTTATTCTTGTCAGATTTCTTTCACTTTCACCATTCTTTTTTCTGATTTTTTCCCTCTCTCCCACATAATAATGTTCAAGGTTGTATTCCTCTTTGAATGCCCGTTTAAAGAAATTATAAAGCGCATGATATATTGTATTTATTTCAACGCATCAACCTGTCTTCAAATGATAATAATGTCTTCATGAAGGTTGATTGTTAATATTGTGCTCAGTGGTTATTTGTAAATGACACTTGGAATCATCGAAGTCCAACGAAACATATTACAATTGCAGGTAATTGGTTCATTGGAGGATATAACGTCAAGGTTCCATATGCTCTATTCTCGTTTACATGAGTTATTTTGCTGCCTTTTTGAGAAACTTGTTGATGTTATGTTTGGAGGAATAAAAGATGGCTAAGATCACCTACATTTTCTGCTCGGAGTGGCAGAAGGAGGTCAAAGGCGAGGAGTTATTGACCATTCCAAGGAGTAGATAAACAAGCCTTCTTCTTTAACGATGGAAAGAAACCATAACGACCATGTTTATGCCAGAGAGAAATTCAAAACTGAATCACCTTTCAAGAAAGGATCCCACGCGGTGCCGGTTACCAGCGACGATCCTCACTATCACTCGACCCCGTCAGCTTCGGCGACGCGATCACTTAGCGTTCAGTTCGCCAGCCCACCTACCTCGCTCTCGTAATGTGTGGTCTGTAGAGATATATAACACGGGTTCTGTTGCCATGCTATACACAGGCAAGAACAACATTTGCACGAGGTCTTTTGTCTTTAGCCGTCTTTATGGCTTCTCCTCCCTTGTTTTCCCTCATTTTTTATCGCACTTTAATTAATCCGACAAGGCCCAGATCACATATTTCATCGCTTTTAAAACATCTTGAGGTATGTGAAGGTTATCTCGACCCCGTAGGTAAGCTGTCTCGTATCGAGGGGAGTTCGGCCTGTTTCACCAGATAACCCACAACCCATCACCCCTAGAGGTTCGCGATGATAGGCCTGGACTGTGCCCTTGAAAAATAAAAAGGCTTCATATCTCACTACAATTATATTTATCTTTTGATAACCATTTAATCTCTTAAGTAAACAGTAATAGAAGTACATTGTCCCAAATATCTCCCAAGGGTAAATGGATCAATGCATTTTATCAAGATCAATTTGGAATATGTAAGAATCAATTTTGTTACGGTCGTATAGAACATATTCTTATTACAGCAATTTCGCCTAATTTCTCCTCTCCGAGTTAAATTATAATTATATACATTAAACTTGCTTTTTTACTATGCACTGATGTATAGTGGCCTGCAAAATTGAAGAAATGTGTACTTACCTAATTAGATTCCACCACTTTTGTGGTTTTTTTTAGCAGAAACTCCTCTCCAAGTTATTGTACTTATTGTAGTTTTTGAATAATTTGTTGATTTTCCGTACATGTTCACTTTTTCAAATATATATTGTTTTCCATTTATTCTCTGTTTTATCATGTATGAATTATTATGAATTGTAAATGAAAGCAAAAGTGGAAAAATATAAATTCAAATCAAATCAAATCAAACCTTCCTTCGGTTGATTTCTCTTGACTGAAGAGGTGTAACGGATATTTCTTTTTCATACAGCCAACATTTATTTTCTAATTTTTTATTTCTTTTATTTGAAGCAAATAGCACGTTTCTGTCAAATCAAGTTTAAAATCGTGTTGCTAGTCACTGAAAGTTAAATGTTTGTGAGCAATAAATGAGGAATGCGAATAGAATGAATTGCAATGCCATATGATATAAAGTCTGATAACGATTAGGCAATTAAATGATAATTGATGTGACAAAACATGACACAACATGAAAAAGTGGGAATAAATGCTTAAGGCCTGATATGAATATAGATATTGATATTACAAGACAGTAATAAATAATAATAAATCAAGTGCATTCTTAAATCGAAAAAGGCAGAGAAACAATTACTACAAAGCCCTATTATGCCTAGAATCAGATGGCTTCAACTGTTTCGTTTATCTTCGTAACTGGTAAATTGGTCCAATAGCCATTTAGTCCATATATCATTCGGTCTAAGTGTTAAGTTGTGCAAAATGAGTGAAAATGAAATGGATATTAGACCAACTGGTTATGAGACGAAATGGTGATTAGACGAAGTGATGATTGGACCAAATGGTTAATGGACCAAATGGTTGTTAGACGAAATGTATATGGACGGAATGGCGTTAGACTAAGTGAAAGTAGACCGTGAGGTGAGTGGACGAATTGGCAGAAGACGAATTGGCAATTTACCATTCATTTTAGGATTAAGAGTTTTTTTCATAAATGTGTTGTTAAAATCGTTATTGACCATTCTTTCTTTCTTGTATAAACAACCCGAGTTTTTTTCGAAGCAATATTCCAAACATTTACCAAGACGTTATAAATCTGCTTACTTTTTCGGCGAGATATTACCCAGAAATACATCTTTCTGCTAATTTAGATTTCACTTATTTTATCGTTGGGCATTATTATTCGTGTTTTCAACTCAGAAATATTTTCTAATTTTCAAATCTATGAGCGATATGAGTATGTAAGATTCCTTTCCGAATACCCCAACTAAGGTTTGCATTTCTTGTAGAAAATTATTCTCTTTCGATAACGTTGACTTCAAGGTGCATTATCATTTTGACACTTATCTCTGACTGGTTTACATTGATGAAATGGAGATATTATTACATGTAGTTAATTTTGTAGAGAAAATACATTTAAAAGGGAAGAACGATGGACCTCCCATGCATGAAATCCTGTACGAGAAAAGATGATTGTGATTCATGGCGACGGTGCCAATATTGGTTGCATTCAAACATGTCCCCAGAACATTATTCGTAAAATTATTAACATGGTGATTGATAGCAGACATTTCACTCTTATTTTCATTTCATATTTACTTTTTTTCACTATTATGGGGGCGTCATGATCATGCAAATATTGAACGTATCAACCAGTGTATTTTAATGCGTTTTATTGTTTACAAAGACGACAAGACAAAGTAACTTCAACTCTATTTTTTAAAAGCATGATTAAGATTAAATCAAAATTGAACAAACTTCTAAAAAATGTATTTTAAGAAATCTTACTGATATGAAATCTTTCCGTGCGTATTTCTCTAAAATGTTCATGTCCAATGATTTTTTGTTACTAACGTGTTTTCTTTTACCACGGCCTCGACGACTATAGCTATAGATCTTCTTAAGACCCCCCCCCCCCCCCTCCCCGTCTTGTCCCATCATGATGTCAGCATTTTTTTTCCAGGTGATCTCCTTCGCAGTTGCTTCCTTTGTTTGAAAATAGCCCATCACCACCTTTCCTATCAAGGCGCCCCTTTTTACCCTTTCTAGACAATTTCAGGCGCCTATTCGATTGAGCTAGTTTCTTGCAATGCGCAAGAAAACAAAAAAGAAACGAAGAAATAACATTCCTTTTGTTTTAATGTTCAATAAAGACTGCATTATGGGAGTGAAGTACGGCGATTAAAAAAGAAAACAAAATGACATGACATTTGCCTCTCTGTTTGATCTGTTGTCATAAATTTGTTTTTTAAAAATCAGAGAGACCTGAAAAAATTCTAGGCCAATTGTTTGAGAAGAGCCAATCAGCTCGTTGAAAACAAGTGGGCAAAGGCACATCAACGCGCCAAAAATCTTAGGTCGATTTCCTAATCCGTTGTCTTCTTATAGTTTTATCTGAAATTTTATCCTTTTTTCGACAGACCAGGCGTCGAATGGTAGTAGAAAAGCTTGAATTTGTCAATCGATTTGTTTGTTTATATGGTCCCAGTGATAGCCATGTTGAGGTAGGGGCATCACGAACTCGGAAATGATTTGTATATATTGAGGTTTGTGAGTTACAAGACGGCGTTGATAGCATAATGCAGGGACGTTTTCCTTTTCAAGAAAATCAGCCGTTTTCCAGTCGTTTTAAAAGCAAGATAACACAAACAGAAAGAATGAGAATGCAGTTTTTAAATGGTCCATGCCAAAGAAAATAGAACTTTTCAGTTTCATGCTCAATTGAAGAAATGCTTGATTCACTCATTCTTGGATTAGTAATTGTGGATTTAATTTGATAAGTAGATTTTTAATCTGAAGTGCATGTTCCTTGCGTCCTTTTTTTGACGAATATGAATATTGTTATCTTCTTACAATCCGAAGTGGTAAAACTTTATCAATTATGTACCTTGAATTTAAAGTGATTTTTCATTCCATTATCAATATTCTTGTAATACTAATGGGGAAAAAATGAACATCTTGGGGGAAAATGTTTTGAGTAAAAATATAATGATATGTTCCAAAAATCATTTAAGTTAATACAATTGTAACACTATTGCAGAGTTTTTGCAAATTTATCAGTATTTGTACTTTCACGAGCGCCCCCATAAATGAAATTGTCTAAAAAATAACATATTCTTCTATGCTGCATACACGTTTCCCACTTCAATGTGTAATTGCCCCTAATTTTGTAAAAGACCCCCCCCAAAAAAAAAAAAATAGTAATAATAATAATAATAAAATAAATAAAAAAATAAAAAGAAAATAAATAAAAACATGTAGGCTTTCAAGTAGAATTCTGCTTCACTACATCACGGAGCTTCTGCGCCATTGATATTATCATAACTAGGAACATGCTAACAATGCGTGGGGGTTTTTTGGAAAGGGGGGGGTCGTTTTCTGCCGGAAATCGTGGAAGAGCATTGCTTCATCAATCATTCCATCTTACTTTAAAAAAATAGATTTGGGGGACTAAGTTATTTCGTTGAGAATATACTAACTTTACGGTTGGTAGCTCCATTGTTATTTTATATAGGGTGAAAAGACTGCAGATAAATCCTCTCGTTGTAGTTATCTTTGTTGAACTACGAGAATGATACAGCAAAAGTACATCAGTATCTATGTATTGGTGTATACCCTTGTTAGGTGTTCATTTAATCTGCATGTGGGTTTATAAAAAGGGTTAAAATGCTATATAAGAGCAGAATATATGGAATACACAAGGATCCATTTTATCAGTTCGGAGTACTAGCTATGCTCTTCATTTTTGCCAGTTCTGTAAAACTGATCATGTGATGGCGTCTTTGCCTTATACTGCAAACGCTAGATTGAAGGAACGTCCCTCTCCACTCTCTCTCCCCCTCTTTCTCTCTTTCGTGTATAATGACTGTCATCAGGTCGGGAGAGAAAAGTGGGAAGGAAAAGAAATGTCGTGGGAGAAGGGAGTGGTATACTCAAATTTGATTCCAACTGAGAAAGGCCGTTGAAGCCCCAAACCCTCATCCAAAAAAAAAAAAAAAAAAGAAGCAATTACAGGAACATTCATACTAAGTTGCGCAGAACGTTATTTAATTAATTACTATGAAGGGGGCTGATTATTGTCTTTGACAAAATTCTTAGACTTTGTGTAATTACATTATACAATAGCAACCACTAAGGGTTAGTGATGGCAGGGGCGATAACGTGATATTTATCACTATTTTTGTTAAATTTATTTTTTTAATAATTTTTTTATATATTTTCAAATTTTTTATTCTTTATTTTGTTTCATTTAATTAAATTTTACTTCATTATTGTATTTTTATAGGGGAAGGGGTATGCAAGACGATCTAAAGGTGAAGAAAAGGTGAAGACTTTTTTTCTCAATTGAATAACACAGACGACTTTCCCCTTCATTGTGTAGCCCCCCCCCCCCCCCCCTTGAGTAATTCAACCGAGTACTTTATAGTAAATGTCTGCTCCCTTACGACTTCTCTCCAATGTCTGATCGAAGAGATACAAATCATCGTTGAAAAAGAAAAAATATGGCGTATGTGATTGACTAATCAGCATCAATCGACATTTGATCTTTTCCAATGTTTATTATCAACTGATCAATTTGGAGAGCAGCTTCGCTAATGAAAGCAGTTGGGCCCTTCTCTCTGGAACTAAGCTCGATCGCCCCGAGTATTTGTTGTGAAATATCGCCACCTCGTGTTCACTGCGATTTATTGCTTTGGCGTAGTCTTTTATTCTAGCCGTTCTACTTTGATATAATATTTGTAGGATTATGATTAAAGGAAAATATAATATAAGAATTGCAACTAACCACGTATCATATTTTCTTAGATAAAAACTGTATGCATAATGTTTTAGCCTAATTCATGTAGAATAAATCTTTGAAATTTGAATTTTACGGTAATGATATTACAAATAAAAAGACTTCGGGATAGTCGATAAGAAACAAAACGCATAGAAACTCTACACTGTAAAAAAAAATGAAGTGCTAATTTAGCACTTACAGTGCTTGTATAGTGACTGCACTACGAGTGCTGATTTTTTAGTTTAGATTTAAACTAGAAAAATAGCACTCGTAGTACAGTCACTATACAAGCACTGTAAGTGCTAAATTAGCACTTCATTTCTTACAGTGTATGCATTTTAATTTATATATTTCGATGTTTTCAACCGATCGTAAAATCAAACAAATGTTTGCTTTCATGAATATTTACTGCATTCTTGTTTTTACCCACGTCAAAATTAGGGAATGAATTAAATAATTAGTAATATTAAGAATTATGAAACATGATATCTAAATGGACTTTACTCTTGTATGGATATTAAACAGAGGTGATTTCAGGCTTGACCAAAGTCGATTGACAAGATCCGCGCCTTATTGCAAATGCCAGTAAAGTGAAGTAAAGTTTGTTTGTGATTTCTCATTTTGCCGTGACAAACCCGTGCTGCAAGCTGGTTAACGTGTGTAAAATGAAGAGCGCCAGCTATAGGAAGATGCACAGACAAAGTTCGGACGCTGCACTGATTGCAAACGGAGAGAAATCCCTGGTAATACCAAAAAAAATCATCAATTAAAAAAAAATAATAATTCCCCCATATACTGGTACGTATTTGTTTTTATATAGAAGAGCAGATTAATACGCTGATAATTAAAAACATGATGATAAACAGAAGAAAAACGGGGAAAACATCGAAATCGACAGCTGAGAAATGTTTCTTTATCCTGGCTACCACCCCAATCCCCACCAAAAAATAAAAAATAAACCTGAAACCTGATAATTACTTATTTTGTACAATATTTTGTAGAATATACGCTGCAGTGGCGTACGCAGGGGGTGGTTACAGGTGTTCACACCCCCTTCATTTTTTTTTTTTGGGGGGGGGTGTCAACATTTCATTCAGCTTGAACCCCCCCTTTCAAAAATCCAGCTTATACGCCACTGGTACGCTGCTACCTCCAAGTAAAATTAAATCAATGGCAATGAACAAAATAACAGTGGCTGGATAATAAGGTTTTTTTCACGATTTATCCTTTATCAAATTAACTTTAGCTGATTTTCCTTTTCTTTCAACAAAAGTGAAGTTTCGTGATATTATACTTTGCGATCACAATCAATATTCGTTCACTTGGTGTCTACAATTCCATTCTCTTTATCTTATCTTTTGGGAATGCCCCAAAATAAATTGGTCTTTATTTATACACCTGATCGATTTGTTTCCTCCATATTGTCAATTGTCTACTGAGAGTTCTCAACTCGTTTATATAATACAATAGAACTCTGAAATACAGGTAAATGCCCTCGAAACCAATCTGGGCTGAGGGGGGGGGGGGGGGCGGTCCTGTGGGGAGTACAAAATAGCTCAGAAATAAGTGACCCGCACACCAGGTGATTTGCAGGTAAGATCAAAACTATACGCCACGGAGAGAAGAGATCGAGTCATCAACTCCCAACCATCGCCTCGGGGCCCTGGCCGCCTGGAACGATACTAGCACTCCCATCAAACAGAAAATGGCATACCTGTTTACTGCTATATAACCCATCGGAATACTATCTGGCCTTATATATATTTGATCCCATCATTCCATTCTATTATAACCATACGGCCCACCTACCAAGAAGGATGTTTTTTTCCTTGATATTTTGGGAAATACAACTTATTTTTCAATAAATAAGTTTTCACTTTCCGTAAAAAAAAATGGGTCTATTGTGTCATTTTTTTTAAAAATTAAGATTGGAATTACCGAGTAATTAAGAAACATAATGATAGAGCCTGTAATAAACCGAGCAAACACTGGGACCATGCATGATAGTTTTTTTTTAATAACACTTAACAACTTGTGATGATTATGTTATTATGTTCTTGTAATTTAAATAAAGACTCTCTAATGAAGAGTAAGCAATCATAGCAGAGGCCTATTCATATCTCTCTTTCTATAGGATAACAACAACAACCATGACAACAGTAATATTCAGAAAAAAGATAATTTCGCATAAATATCATCATTGCGTCTTTACATTAATATTTTACAGAACTGATGCTGATTTATGTTAAAGTAATCTTGTTGGGAGGGTTTGGAGAAGGGAGGGGTGGTGGGTGGTATATAGGAGACGATCCTTACTCACATTGGATGCTGTACAAAATTCGACATTCTAGGCGGTGGGAGGGGAGGGGGGGGGGGCTCATCTACCCGTCCCCAAGGATTGTCGCCCATGATCGTGGACGTATTATTAACAAATTACCACCAGCCTAATTGATTTTTATACACAGGGTACATCTTACACATTATTTTTTACCAAGGAGATTGACAATTTTCAGTGCATCGTTATGATAGTCATATAGGACTCGAGTGATCATTTTCAATTATCTGCCCTCTTCGTCAAAATGTCTAACATATCTCCCTGTCTATTCTTAATTTAAATCGGTTACCCCACCCCCTAAAAAAGAAGGATTGTGGTTTTATTAGTTATCAACCAATACAAGGAAGAGATAACTACAAAATATCTTATCAGTTAGCTCTTCTTTCTTCAACGTTTCGTTCTATTTCCTCCATCCTACTCTCCTTCTTCTTCCGTTGTTCTCCTCCTTCTCTCCACGGAATCATCATCATCATCGTGGACTACATCGTTTGTCGCGTATTGTGTGCCTGTCATTGTGGGGGCTTGTTCGCTTGGGGGCCGGGAGATAGGGTCAATTATGGGTTGAGCAATTTGATTAGAGAAGATACTGAAAAGCACCTGGACGATCGACTCCAATCCACCTCCAGAAAGGCCAATTTTTCAATCTTTGGTGGAGGTTGGTGACCTTCTAGCAGAGTGCAGATTTTTTTTCGTTGATATGGATATGGTGGTTATGAGGCTTCTAGCTTTCCTGGTATGCTATGGGAAGATACAGGGAGAGAAAGAGAGAGAGAGAGAGCAGGGGGTGAAAATTAAATCAGTTTCGATTTTGTAAAGAGTATTCACATGTTAAGAATCATTTTAATACGTTTTAATACGTTGAGAATAGCGTTCTAAGCATGATGCATGAGAGAGTAAAAAACTAATTAAGAGGAATTTCAAGATGCTAGAATAAACGTAGGGCAGGGTGACGAGCACATTGAGAGAAAAATATAAATAAAAAGGCGAGGGAGAGAAACGAAGAGAGAATCGAGAAATCCGGAAGAGCTGGAAATTGAGAGATAAAAAGCCCCCAAAGCATACGAGATTTAACGCAGACGACACTGTGAAGGAAACTGCCAAGAAGCGCGCCAAAAGTGCCCTGCCATGCCTTGGTGACAATAAGCAATGTATATGGATTAAGGGGAAGGAAACCAGAGAGGGGGGGATAAGGAATTGAAAATTTGGAGACGCTAAACGTAGTTGAAATTGAATTAGTAAAGAAAGATTGGGGAAAGATGTATTTTGGGATGACTGCCTCAACAGGGTCATTGGGGCGTACAGAATTGGGAGTTGAAAAGAAGAAAGGAGGGAAATGAGGAAAGGTAAAATCCATAGACGTTTTTGTCATCGGAGTTGTGTCTTCCCATGTGGCAAGTGCGAGGGCCGCTGGGCCTTAGTTTGTAGTGAAACTTTGGGATTGCTTGAGGAGCAGCGAAAAGCAGATGATTTTTGAATCGCTCGAGCTACCTTCGTTTGTCATATATGACGTTGTTGCTAATTAAGCGCGAATCAACGATTAGTACAGTGTATTGAACCTTTCACTATCTTTTCAGGAAAAGGAAGTGACAGAAAAATGCTTCAACCACTACCCCATTTCTCCTCTTTTCACCACTCTCTCGCCTGTATTTTACGCTATGAGTGCTGTGAAAAGTAACACAACATTCAGAGGTGCTCTACATTTCTCTCAGATGATTAACGGTCAAGTTGGTGGATATTTTTTTTCTTCACTCACTCCATGGGTTGAAATATTATTTGAGATAAATCATCAATATTATAATATCAACAATAATTGTGTAATTGTGGTATTGGTTCTTTCATCAATTCAAATCTTTTCCAACAGAAGATAAAATGCGCATTCCCTTTTTAGGTCTGTCTGTTATACCATGTAACAATATGTTAACACAATCTATAGTAGATGTTGAAATAGCGTTATTAAAAACAATCAGAAGTATGTCAGTTGTGTTTCGTCTCAATTCTTAATTCAAATTAGTTCTAGATGACGGAAATGCTCTCCTACAGATACGATATCATACTGGATGTGCGGATGTGTGGTTATTTTGAAGATGTGCGCGTGTGGGGTGGACGTATTGACGCGGGAGTGTTGTTGTTTTTCTTAATTTTCTGTATCAAATTGTGTGGGTGTTTTAATACATTTTAAATTCTCTGTGCAATCACTTATGGTGTGGTTGAGTGTGCATATATAAAGATAGAGAGGTGCTCACGCGTGTGTGGGATGTGTGTGTGTGTGTGTGCGAGGGTGTTTATGTGGGGGAACGAGGAAGTGTATTTGTGTGAGTGTGTTTTGGGTGTGGGTTTGTGTATGGTGTGATCGAGAAATGTTGCATGGGTATTTTCTATTCAGTTCAACCTATTAATCCTACATAAATTGTTTCTGTGTGTGTGTGTGTGGGGGGGGGGGGATGATTGTTTCTTGTTTGATGTATTACTGAGATGGGCATGTGTTTCATGTTTTTAATCCAGAATTTATATAATTTCGGTTTTGTGTATATGTGAAGGGTAATTATCGATCTGCTTATTTGTTACAAGGAACCAAACCAGGGGATGCTTAATAAAAGTAAAAAAAAAAGTTAAAACGATTAGTTTAGCTGAAGCTATTGGCAGAAGCCTATCAATATTTTCTTACTGTTTTTGGAACATTTTAAGGGCAAAGTATATGTTTTTGTTTACTGTAATATCAACAATTATTTGAAATGCAGGCAAAGATTGCTTTGATGTAATATCCATGATATCTGGCGATTGATATTGCAGCCACTCATAAAATAGCTCGCAGTGTCAAGATAATATTATGAAACACCTCTTCACTGACACGTTTAAGAGTGTAACGAATACACAAATTAATATTTTCCAAGGTTCATTTCTTTTTTTTACTTACTATTATTATTATTATCATCATCATTATTCACCATGCCTCCATTTAACTTCCTATCCGAGGGATGGAATGTTTTCAACTGTATCATAATTTGCATCTCTGGAATATCCACCAAGGACTCGAACCCACGACCTTTGGTTCAACAGGCAGACGCTTTAATACCGACTCAACTAACTCTCTCCATGTACATGTATAAACATAAATAATTATGATTTCATTTAATAACATAATATTAAGGAAAGTGGGAGGAATGACATCATCAGCCCACATAATGAAAAGGGGCCTATTTATGACCGCGTGAAAACTGTTTTTACAAAATATTGCTTAACTTTAAAGTTCAATAATTTATTTTTTTATACTTTCAGAAGTTTGATGAAACCTCTGGTAACTTCGGAGCACCCGTTTAAACACAGTTACTTTGACTGAAGTAAAATTTTGATTCAAAGAAAATTATACACAATGATGAGTCCCAGAGAACTTCGTATATTGTTTTTTTGTGATGTAGTGTGAAGAATTAAATAGAGGATACTCTGGGTAACAACTCTGGGTAGAAAAATATTCAAATACCGTTCTAAAGTGTTGTGTAGGCATATACACTCATATATCGAAAACTTCGTCATAGTGTTAAATCGTGATTTTGAAATGTAAAAGTGTTTTTAATTAAAGCTCCACTTCTTTGCTCAATTTCTACTTTTATTTTTTGTTTGGGCTTACAGTCATCTAACCTTTCATTGGGTTTATACCTGACCTATCGGACCATGCACCCAAGCACAGCGGTAAACACCAATCATTTATCTGGAATGTGCTCGGATAATTGATGGTAGACTTTTCTTATCAAAGAATGTCACTCCCTTCTCCTATCCATTTCATTTCCTCACGAAGATAGTATAATAATCTTGACAAATCCGTGTGCGCAAAGCGTATCGCTTAGAGTAAGCTATCGGGAGAGTTTCGGGGAGGTCAACCATTGATAGCCCGCATGATACATGCCGCAGCAGCCTTGCCGCGGGGACCAGCGTTCTCAATGAGGCCGTTGACACCAATATCTGTAACGTTACACTTCGTAGGGCCTTCCCTGCGCAGCGGGAGTCAGCGAAACCGTATACCACCACTCTTTACGCATGGTGCCGTGGCTGAGCGAAATCAAATCCTGATTGTGCGATGCGCAAGCTTAGACTCTCAAAACAGACGTAATTATCTAATTAATCATTTTCTTTCCATGAATTTACTCCACAATATATCAAATTAGTGTAAGTTGAAATGTATGATATAAATGCATTCTGTCTATTTTATTGGAGATGTGATCGTTTTCTTCCCACGAAATATGTTTGTGTGTTTTACAAAAAGTTTTGGTAAAAACGACTGAACATTCCATACAATGACATTTTGTGTGGCCTAGTGACGATTTGAGAGCATCGGTTGTGGGGTAGAAACCCTCACCTCTCTCTCGCTCCATGTGGCTTGGAGCTTTCACCCCCAATTCCCTTTCTCGTGCTTTGCCTGGCACGGTTGAGCGGGACGGGCCCTCATTAGACCCCCTCCTGGGCCGCTTGAAACCAAACCTGGGATTAAGACGTGAGTAAAATTAGCAAGGGTCTGGTGTTAATCTCGTAGCAAGGGTACCCACTACGAGGCGAGAAGGGCCCCGGGCTTTGCTCTTCCACTCTTTCGATTGTCAAAGGTTCAGATAGACCAGATACCTGTTGACGGCAGGCGTCTTTAGGCACGGATGGACAGAAATTCCGGAAACCAGCGATATTCAAGAAAATGGGTGTTTTCCATCAAATCTGGGAGAGGCCCGACGGTTAAGAAGCTTGCAGCAAAAGTTGATTGACCTCTCCATTTTCAGAATGCAACGACTTTGGAATAATTCATGTTTGTTTCTCTTGATGGCTATAATAAACATGTACGATATAAATGATATGACATGATAATCATGATCATGGTAGAGATCTGTAGTGATAAATTTGCTTCCACGCAGCCTTATGAAAAATCCCTGATTGCAAATTTTATAAGATTGAACGGATTTTGTGCAACGTTGAATAACAAAGTTACATAAATACAACGAAAAACATAATGTAATTCGTAGAACCAATGCAACGAAAAATTATGGCGAGAAAACGAAAATATATCAAACTATATAGAGAGGAAAATGTGAGTGCCTAAGTGCAGAGTGTTTGTGCGTAAGCGTGTGAGTGAATTAATTGTAGAATAGGGATAACATTACCAATACAAAAAGGTATGAGGGAATAAGATACTGTATATAAATAAGAGAGATAAGGTCGAAGAGAAATATAGGGAGACAGACAGTGAGAGAGAGTAAGAGAGAGAGAGAGAGAGAGAGGGGGGGGGAGAGTCATACCACCATGAACATTGTGCCACGCCGTTAAACCACCTCAAGTCACGTGATATGATGAGCTATTAATGGCATGCGCCATTTATATAGCAACATCAAACTGAAAGATTAACGTCAAAAGTAAGATGCTGGAATGCTGACGCATGATGTTTGCTTGTCTTGGAAATTTGCAGTTTATGTCGCTCCTAGATCTTTTACTTCTTAATTTTCTGTATTTCTTACGAATGTAACGAATATTGTATTTGTTTACGATAATGAATTACAGGTAACGCAAAACCTGTGAAAGGTTGACACTGCTATCTGTCATCTTACGAGGACACACACACACACACACACAGAACGTACCACCAACATGACACACAAAAAAATGATAGAAATACCAGCTCAGCGTCAACAACATGGATGTAATTGGGCTGGCTTTGCAATGATTTGATTTTAAAACATGTGCATGGGATAATATAATGGGGCGATGTCTGCTGGAGCACCTGGCTTTTATCATTAGCACCCCGTAGAGAATGACGAGACCAATTCAAAATGGCCGACAACATCACTCTGTCAGTAATGGCGGACGCTTTTACGCGAGACGGTGGAAGGTGTCATAGATGGGATAAATTGGTGTTATAAAAACACGAAAAATGTGAAAATTGGAATTGAGTGTGGCCGAATGGTGATCGTAATTTCCTATTCATTCTTTGGTGGTGAGAGTTAAGTGCAATTGAAGTGAAAAATAAAACAGAGAAGTTTAATCTGAACACGAAGTCTCGGAGAATGGTGCCAATGCGATTGGAGAGAATAGGATTCCGCGCGAAGATTGCTACGTTCAGGTACCTTACATTCATACCCTTGGTTTCAAGCATACACTCACCTCCTTACACACACATAGATCTTCCCTAATTTTTTTCTTAAGTACGGATTCCATTCAAAATTAACAATCATACCGCACACGCGCATGCACACAAACGCACACACACCCGAATATGCACGCACATTTTACCTCACACGGTCAAACCAACTTGTCTGCGCATTCTTGAACGCATCCCTAAAACTGTTGGTGTGGTTATATGAACCGATGCCGTTCTGCATGCTTCTGCGATTTTACAAAGGAGGTTTCAATCTCATTGTGGTGTACCCAATATTAAGAGGGGGATATTCTGCCTTCTTGTTCATATTCCAGGTGATAATAAGCACCCACACTCACCAGGCATTAATATTTTCCCACTGGTATTCCATGATTTCTTGGTGACACGGTGCTCATCAAATTTGTCAAGAAGCAGCAGGGGTAGTGCGGAGTCAATGATCGAAGTTGAGCCTTGTAGTCTATCATGCAAACCCGCCAACGCCAACTGAGAGCTGTGAAGCCTTCCTCTGATCCAGCTCTAAGTGAAATACTGAGGTCAGGTCACAACTTTGTACTACTGATGTCTGTCTGCAGACATCAAATTATTATAAGTGATGCAGCACCCACGCCCACACGCACACACACGCGCACCCTCATACACACTCTCTTATACACACATGTAGACTGAATATTGCATGGGGGTGGGTTAATTCAGAGTAAATAGGATTAAAAGGGGCCCTTTTAACATATGTCGTTAAGTAATAACACCTTTTCACTTTAATAACAATTTAAAAACCTTTACAGTATTTCAGTTCATTTTCACTTTAGTTATACCAAATAATATATTGAATATCAAAAAGGGAGGCTAACTACAAACGGTTCATTTGACATTCACTCATGTTTGATTTGACTAAGCATCATGCAGAAGTCTGTGAAAAGTCAACAGTAACTTCTTGTACTCGAATAAATGAGATCTGGAACAAACGAATTTGCGTTTATTGTATAAATATGGAAGGGGTGCTAAATTTAAGGACAAACTATGGACCAAAAACAGACATAATTATTTTGAAAAATAGAATACTGATATATGTATGACTGAATGTTGAAAATAAACCATGAATTGTATTTGATTCCAGTTTCAAGTACTCCTCGAAAGGTCACGTATTCAAAATCAAAAGGATGTACGCCCAATGTGGGGCTTGAACCCACGACCCTGAGATTAAGAGTCTCATGCTCTGCCGACTGAGCTAACCGGGCTACGCAAAGACTGTTAATAACGATAAAGATTAATTTCAATTTGATTTTTATCTTAACGATTTGTATATGATTCATTTTGTGCACTATTCAAACAACATTTGGAAAAAAATATTCTCTTAATACTTTATTGTAGAATATGAAGACTTGAATTTTATTTGATTCGTAACCATCAATTATTTGCCACAATACTCCTAATCTTTATGAATAAAATATATACTTTATAAATAGCACTTCGAATAAACTCGAATTCGGGAGCATATCTCTGAAAAGTATAAAAACAGCATTTCTTGTTTTTTTTTATTACAAATCCGTTTACTCGTAGGCTTACCATAAAAGCCAACATATGCTGTTAAATAAAAACGATATTAGACCAAAACCTTTTCAACTTTTTACTACAATGATCAAAGTTTAAAACCTTAAAACATTGCAGGTCATTTTCACTTTAGTTATGCTGAATAAATATATACTGAATATTAAAAAGGCAAGCTAACTACAAACTTTCCATTTGTCATTCACTCATGTTTCCTTTGACTAAGCATCATGTTTAAGTCTGTGAAAAGTCAACGGTAACTTCTTGTACTCGAATAAATGAGATTTGGAACAAATGAATTTGCGTTTATTGTATATAAATCGAAGGGATGCTAAATTCGAGGACAAAATATGGACAAAAAAGATAAAATAACGATATATGTATGACTGAAAGTTAAAAAAAAAGACCATATCGTAGCATTTGATCCCATTTTTCAGGTACTCCTTCAAATGTCATGTATTCAAAATCAAAAGGATGTGCGCCCAATGTGGGGCTCGAACCCACGACCCTGAGATTAAGAGTCTCATGCTCTACAGACTGAGCTAACCGGGCTACGCGAAGATTGTTAATAACGATAACAATTTATTTTATTTGATTTTTATCATAACGATTTATTTACGATTCATGTTGTTTATAATTCAAACCAACTTTAAAAAAAAAAAAATTCTTCTCGAAATACTTATATTGTAAAATATGAAGACTTGTATTTTATTTGATTCGTAGCCATCAATTTATTTGCCACAATACATTTAATCTTTATTAATACACTATATACTTTATAAATAATACCTGGAATGAATTGAATTCGGCAGCATCTCACTAAAAAGTATTAAAATAGTATTTATTTTTAGTTTTTACTACAAATGCGTTTACTCGTAGGCTTACCACAAAAAGCCAACATAATTATGTCGTTAAATAACAATAATTATAGACCAAAGCCTTTTCAACTTTTTCACTGTAATGATCGAAGTTTAAAACCCTTGAAAAATTGCAATTCATTTTCACTTTAGTTAGGCCTATGCCAAATAATATACTGAATATTAATAAAGGCAAGCTAAATACAAACTTTCAATTTTACATTCACTCATGCTTCCTTTGACTAAGCATCATGCACAAGTCTCTGGAAAGTCAATAGTAACTTCTTGTACTCGAATAATGAGATTTGGAACTAAGGAATTTGCGTTTGTTGTATAAAAATCGAAGGGATGCCAAATTTGAGGACAAAGTATGGACCAAAAAGATAAAATAATGATATATGTTTGACTGAAAGTTGAAAAATATACCATATTGTAGCATTTGATACCAGTTTTCAGGTATTTTTTCAAAGGTCATGTATCAAAAATGAAAAGTATGTGCGCCCAATGTGGGGCTCGAACCCACGACCCTGAGATTAAGAGTCTCATGCTCTACCGACTGAGCTAACCGGGCTACGTAATGCCTGCAAAAACCGATAAACATTAATTTCAATTTGATTTTTATCTTAACGATTTGTATATGATTCATTTTGTGCACTATTTAAACAAAATTAGGAAGAAAAAAATATTCTCCTAATACTTTTATTGTAGAATATGAAGACTTGAATTTTATTTGATTCGTAACCATCAATTATTTGCCACAGTACTCCTAATCTTTATGAATAAAATATATACTTTATAAATAGCACTTCGAATAAACTCGAGTTCGGGAGCATATCTCTGAAAAGTATAAAAACAGCATTTCTTGTTTTTTTTTATTACAAATCCGTTTACTCGTAGGCTTACCATAAAAGCCAACATATGCTGTTAAATAAAAACGATATTAGACCAAAACCTTTTCAACTTTTTACTATAATGATCAAAGTTTAAACCCTTAAAACATTGCAGGTCATTTTCACTTTAGTTATGCTGAATAAATATATACTGAATATTAAAAAGGCAAGCTAACTAAAACATTCCATTTGTCATTCACTCATGTTTCCTTTGACAAAGCATCATGTTTAAGTCTGTGAAAAGTCAACAGTAACTTCTTGTACTCGAATAAATGAGATTTGGAACAAACGAATTTGCGTTTATTGTATATATATCGAAGGGATGCTAAATTCGAGGACAAAATATGGACCAAAACGGACATAATTATTTTGAAAAATAGAATAACGATATATGTATGACTGAAAGTTAAAAATAAACCTTATTGTAGCATTTGATCCCAGTTTTCAGGTATTTTTTCAAAGGTCATGTTTCAAAATTCAAAAGGATGTGCGCCCAATGTGGGGCTCGAACCCACGACCCTGAGATTAAGAGTCTCATGCTCTGCCGACTGAGCTAACCGGGCTACGTGAAGACTGTTAATAACGATAAAGATTAATTTCAATTTGATTTTTATCTTAACGATTTGTATATGATTCATTTTGTGCACTATTCAAACAACATTTGGAAAAAAATATTCTCTTAATACTTTTATTATAGAATATAAAGACTTTAATTTGATTTGATTCGTAACCATCAATTATTTGCCACAATACTCCTAATCTTTATGAATAAAATATATACTTTATAAATAGCACTTCGAATAAACTCGAATTCGGGAGCATATATCTGAAAAGTATAAAAACAGCATTTCTTGTTTTTTTTTATTACAAATCCGTTTACCCGTAGGCTTACCATAAAAGCCAACATATTCTGTTAAATAAAAACGATATTAGACCAAAACCTTTTCAACTTTTTACTATAATGATCAAAGTTTAAAACCTTAAAACATTGCAGGTCATTTTCACTTTAGTTATGCTGAATAAATATATACTGAATATTAAAAAGGCAAGCTAACTACAAACTTTCCATTTGTCATTCACTCATGTTTCCTTTGACTAAGCATCATGTTTAAGTCTGTGAAAAGTCAACGGTAACTTCTTGTACTCGAATAAATGAGATTTGGAACAAATGAATTTGCGTTTATTGTATATAAATCGAAGGGATGATAAATTCGAGGACAAAATATGGACAAAAAAGATAAAATAACGATATATGTATGACTGAAAGTAAAAAAAAAAAGACCATATCGTAGCATTTGATCCCATTTTTCAGGTACTCCTTCAAATGTCATGTATTCAAAATCAAAAGGATGTGCGCCCAATGTGGGGCTCGAACCCACGACCCTGAGATTAAGAGTCTCATGCTCTACCGACTGAGCTAACCGGGCTACGCGAAGATTGTTAATAACGATAACAATTTATTTTATTTGATTTTTATCATAACGATTTATTTACGATTCATGTTGTTTATAATTCAAACCAACTTTAAAAAAAAAAAAATTCTTCTCGAAATACTTATATTGTAAAATATGAAGACTTGTATTTTATTTGATTCGTAGCCATCAATTTATTTGCCACAATACATTTAATCTTTATTAATACACTATATACTTTATAAATAATACCTGGAATGAATTGAATTCGGCAGCATCTCACTAAAAAGTATTAAAATAGTATTTATTTTTAGTTTTTACTACAAATGCGTTTACTCGTAGGCTTACCACAAAAAGCCAACATAATTATGTCGTTAAATAACAATAATTATAGACCAAAGCCTTTTCAACTTTTTCACTGTAATGATCGAAGTTTAAAACCCTTGAAAAATTGCAATTCATTTTCACTTTAGTTAGGCCTATGCCAAATAATATACTGAATATTAATAAAGGCAAGCTAAATACAAACTTTCAATTTTACATTCACTCATGCTTCCTTTGACTAAGCATCATGCACAAGTCTCTGGAAAGTCAATAGTAACTTCTTGTACTCGAATAATGAGATTTGGAACTAAGGAATTTGCGTTTGTTGTATAAAAATCGAAGGGATGCCAAATTTGAGGACAAAGTATGGACCAAAAAGATAAAATAATGATATATGTTTGACTGAAAGTTGAAAAATATACCATATTGTAGCATTTGATACCAGTTTTCAGGTATTTTTTCAAAGGTCATGTATCAAAAATGAAAAGTATGTGCGCCCAATGTGGGGCTCGAACCCACGACCCTGAGATTAAGAGTCTCATGCTCTACCGACTGAGCTAACCGGGCTACGTAATGCCTGCAAAAACCGATAAACATTAATTTCAATTTGATTTTTATCTTAACGATTTGTATATGATTCATTTTGTGCACTATTTAAACAAAATTAGGAAGAAAAAAATATTCTCCTAATACTTTTATTGTAGAATATGAAGACTTGAATTTTATTTGATTCGTAACCATCAATTATTTGCCACAATACTCCTAATCTTTATGAATAAAATATATACTTTATAAATAGCACTTCGAATAAACTCGAGTTCGGGAGCATATCTCTGAAAAGTATAAAAACAGCATTTCTTGTTTTTTTTTATTACAAATCCGTTTACTCGTAGGCTTACCATAAAAGCCAACATATGCTGTTAAATAAAAACGATATTAGACCAAAACCTTTTCAACTTTTTACTATAATGATCAAAGTTTAAACCCTTAAAACATTGCAGGTCATTTTCACTTTAGTTATGCTGAATAAATATATACTGAATATTAAAAAGGCAAGCTAACTAAAACATTCCATTTGTCATTCACTCATGTTTCCTTTGACAAAGCATCATGTTTAAGTCTGTGAAAAGTCAACAGTAACTTCTTGTACTCGAATAAATGAGATTTGGAACAAACGAATTTGCGTTTATTGTATATATATCGAAGGGATGCTAAATTCGAGGACAAAATATGGACCAAAACGGACATAATTATTTTGAAAAATAGAATAACGATATATGTATGACTGAAAGTTAAAAATAAACCTTATTGTAGCATTTGATCCCAGTTTTCAGGTATTTTTTCAAAGGTCATGTTTCAAAATCAAAAGGATGTGCGCCCAATGTGGGGCTCGAACCCACGACCCTGAGATTAAGAGTCTCATGCTCTACCGACTGAGCTAACCGGGCTACGTGAAGCCTGTTAATAACGATAAAGATTAATTTCAATTTGATTTTTATCTTAACGATTTGTATATGATTCATTTTGTGCACTATTCAAATTCAAATTTTCAAATTCAAATTCAAATTCAAATTCATTTATTTCACTTCCATCAAACAAAAACAAATTGTATACCATATATAAAACATAAATATTTGTATCCGTTGCAAACAAAATTAATTATACATATGTAGTGAAAAAAAAAAACCACTTAGACGATTTGGGCAACACATTGTAGGTTTTAAATAAATATACTATTTTTCAATAGAAATTAAATTAAGATGGAAATGGAGGGACCCACTAAAAAGCAATGCTTGTACAATGTGGGCCCCTCAAGAAATAGATAACACAACAAATAACAAAATAACAAAGTATAAATACAGATAATCAAATGAGAAAAGAATGAATAAATGAGAGGGAAATACTCACAAAATAAATACAAAGTAATAAAAAATATACAGTTTGGTGAAGGACAAAACAACCCGTCCTAAAAATATCTACCCTTCCCACCCCCCCCCCCCCAAACAAAATTCAAACAAAATTTGGAAAAAAATATTCTCTTAATACTTTTATTGTAGAATATAAAGACTTGTATTTTATTTGATTCGTAACCATCAATTATTTGCCACAATACTCCTAATCTTTATGAATAAAATATATACTTTATAAATAGCACTTCGAATAAACTCGAATTCGGGAGCATATCTCTGAAAAGTATAAAAACAGCATTTCTTGGTTTTTTTTTATTACAAATCCGTTTACTCGTAGGCTTACCATAAAAGCCAACATATGCTGTTAAATAAAAACGATATTAGACCAAAACCTTTTCAACTTTTTACTATAATGATCAAAGTTTAAACCCTTAAAATATTGCAGGTCATTTTCACTTTAGTTATGCTGAATAAATATATACTGAATATTAAAAAGGCAAGCTAACTACAAACTTTCCATTTGTCATTCACTCATGTTTCCTTTGACTAAGCATCATGTTTAAGTCTGTGAAAAGTCAACGGTAACTTCTTGTACTCGAATAAATGAGATTTGGAACAAATGAATTTGCGTTTATTGTATATAAATCGAAGGGATGCTAAATTCGAGGACAAAATATGGACAAAAAAGATAAAATAACGATATATGTATGACTGAAAGTAAAAAAAAAAAGACCATATCGTAGCATTTGATCCCATTTGTCAGGTACTCCTTCAAATGTCATGTATTCAAAATCAAAAGGATGTGCGCCCAATGTGGGGCTCGAACCCACGACCCTGAGATTAAGAGTCTCATGCTCTACCGACTGAGCTAACCGGGCTACGCGAAGCTTGTTAATAACGATAACAATTTAGTTTTATTTGATTTTTATCATAACGATTTATTTACGATTCATGCTGTTTATAATTCAAACCAACTTTAGAAAAAACAATTCTTCTCGAAATACTTATATTGTAAAATATGAAGACTTGTATTTTATTTGATTCGTAGCCATCAATTTATTTGCCACAATACATTTAATCTTTATTAATACACTATATACTTTATAAATAATACCTGGAATGAATTTGAATTCGGCAGCATCTCACTAAAAAGTATTAAAACAGTATTTATTTTTAGTTTTTACTACAAATGCGTTTACTCGTAGGCTTACCACAAAAAGCCAACATAATTATGTCGTTAAATAACAATAATTATAGACCAAAGCCTTTTAAACTTTTTCACTATAATGATCGAAGTTTAAAACCCTTGAAAAATTGCAATTCATTTTCACTTTAGTTAGGCCTATGCCAAATAATATACTGAATATTAATAAAGGCAAGCTAAATACAAACTTTCAATTTTACATTCACTCATGCTTCCTTTGACTAAGCATCATGCACAAGTCTCTGGAAAGTCAATAGTAACGTCTTGTACTCGAATAATGAGATTTGGAACTAAGGAATTTGCGTTTGTTGTATAAAAATCGAAGGGATGCCAAATTTGAGGACAAAGTATGGACCAAAAAGATAAAATAATGATATATGTTTGACTGAAAGTTGAAAAATAGACCATATTGTAGCATTTGATACCAGTTTTCAGGTATTTTTTCAAAGGTCATGTTTCAAAATTCAAAAGGATGTGCGCCCAATGTGGGGCTCGAACCCACGACCCTGAGATTAAGAGTCTCATGCTCTACCGACTGACTTAACCGGGCTACGTGAAGACTGTTAATAACGATAAAGATTAATTTCAATTTGATTTTTATCTTAACGATTTGTATATGATTCATTTTGTGCACTATTCAAACAAAATTTGGAAAAAAATATTCTCTTAATACTTTTATTGTAGAATATAAAGACTTTAATTTTATTTGATTCGTAACCATCAATTATTTGCCACAATACTCCTAATCTTTATGAATAAAATATATACTTTATAAATAGCACTTCGAATAAACTCGAATTCGGGAGCATATCTCGGAAAAGTATAAAAACAGCATTTCTTGTTTTTTTTATTACAAATCCGTTTACTCGTAGGCTTACCATAAAAGCCAACATATGCTGTTAAATAAAAACGATATTAGATTAAAACCTTTTC
This sequence comes from Lytechinus pictus, assembly GCF_037042905.1. Lineage (NCBI taxonomy): Eukaryota > Metazoa > Echinodermata > Echinoidea > Temnopleuroida > Toxopneustidae > Lytechinus > Lytechinus pictus. Next base: position 787,170 of record NW_026974145.1, on the reverse strand, counting down.
AATTTTTTACTATACACTCTTAAAAATGTTGGGCAACATACGGTCCACACAACAATTGGTTAAAACTTTATCCAATTCTGGGTAGTTTTACACCAATACTGTGTAGTTTTCACCCAAAGCACACATTATTGGTGTAAAACTACCCAGAATTGGATAAAGTTTTAACCAATTGTTGTGTGGACCGTATGTTGCCCAACATTTTTAAGAGTGTAATGATCAAAGTTTAAACCCTTAAAATATTGCAGGTCATTTTCACTTTAGTTATGCTGAATAAATATATACTGAATATTAAAAAGGCAAGCTAACTACAAACTTTCCATTTGTCATTCACTCATGTTTCCTTTGACTAAGCATCATGTTTAAGTCTGTGAAAAGTCAACGGTAACTTCTTGTACTCGAATAAATGAGATTTGGAACAAATGAATTTGCGTTTATTGTATATAAATCGAAGGGATGCTAAATTCGAGGACAAAATATGGACAAAAAAGATAAAATAACGATATATGTATGACTGAAAGTAAAAAAAAAAAGACCATATCGTAGCATTTGATCCCATTTGTCAGGTACTCCTTCAAATGTCATGTATTCAAAATCAAAAGGATGTGCGCCCAATGTGGGGCTCGAACCCACGACCCTGAGATTAAGAGTCTCATGCTCTACCGACTGAGCTAACCGGGCTACGCGAAGCTTGTTAATAACGATAACAATTTAGTTTTATTTGATTTTTATCATAACGATTTATTTACGATTCATGCTGTTTATAATTCAAACCAACTTTAGAAAAAACAATTCTTCTCGAAATACTTATATTGTAAAATATGAAGACTTGTATTTTATTTGATTCGTAGCCATCAATTTATTTGCCACAATACATTTAATCTTTATTAATACACTATATACTTTATAAATAATACCTGGAATGAATTTGAATTCGGCAGCATCTCACTAAAAAGTATTAAAACAGTATTTATTTTTAGTTTTTACTACAAATGCGTTTACTCGTAGGCTTACCACAAAAAGCCAACATAATTATGTCGTTAAATAACAATAATTATAGATTAAAGCCTTTTAAACTTTTTCACTATAATGATCGAAGTTTAAAACCCTTGAAAAATTGCAATTCATTTTCACTTTAGTTAGGCCTATGCCAAATAATATACTGAATATTAATAAAGGCAAGCTAAATACAAACTTTCAATTTTACATTCACTCATGCTTCCTTTGACTAAGCATCATGCACAAGTCTCTGGAAAGTCAATAGTAACGTCTTGTACTCGAATAATGAGATTTGGAACTAAGGAATTTGCGTTTGTTGTATAAAAATCGAAGGGATGCCAAATTTGAGGACAAAGTATGGACCAAAAAGATAAAATAATGATATATGTTTGACTGAAAGTTGAAAAATAGACCATATTGTAGCATTTGATACCAGTTTTCAGGTATTTTTTCAAAGGTCATGTTTCAAAATTCAAAAGGATGTGCGCCCAATGTGGGGCTCGAACCCACGACCCTGAGATTAAGAGTCTCATGCTCTACCGACTGACTTAACCGGGCTACGTGAAGACTGTTAATAACGATAAAGATTAATTTCAATTTGATTTTTATCTTAACGATTTGTATATGATTCATTTTGTGCACTATTCAAACAAAATTTGGAAAAAAATATTCTCTTAATACTTTTATTGTAGAATATAAAGACTTTAATTTTATTTGATTCGTAACCATCAATTATTTGCCACAATACTCCTAATCTTTATGAATAAAATATATACTTTATAAATAGCACTTCGAATAAACTCGAATTCGGGAGCATATCTCGGAAAAGTATAAAAACAGCATTTCTTGTTTTTTTTATTACAAATCCGTTTACTCGTAGGCTTACCATAAAAGCCAACATATGCTGTTAAATAAAAACGATATTAGATTAAAACCTTTTCAATTTTTTACTATAATGATCAAAGTTTAAACCCTTAAAATATTGCAGGTCATTTTCACTTTAGTTATGCTGAATAAATATATACTGAATATTAAAAAGGCAAGCTAACTACAAACTTTCCATTTGTCATTCGCTCATGTTTCCTTTGACTAAGCATCATGTTTAAGTCTGTGAAAAGTCAACGGTAACTTCTTGTACTCGAATAAATGAGATTTGGAACAAACGAATTTGCGTTTATTGTATATATATCGAAGGGATGCTAAATTCGAGGACAAAATATGGACAAAAAAGATAAACTAACGATATATGTTTGACTGAAAGTTGAAAAATAGACCATATTGTAGCATTTGATACCAGTTTTCAGGTATTTTTTCAAAGGTCATGTTTCAAAATTCAAAAGGATGTGCGCCCAATGTGGGGCTCGAACCCACGACCCTGAGATTAAGAGTCTCATGCTCTACCGACTGACTTAACCGGGCTACGTGAAGACTGTTAATAACGATAAAGATTAATTTCAATTTGATTTTTATCTTAACGATTTGTATATGATTCATTTTGTGCACTATTCAAACAAAATTTGGAAAAAAATATTCTCTTAATACTTTTATTGTAGAATATAAAGACTTTAATTTTATTTGATTCGTAACCATCAATTATTTGCCACAATACTCCTAATCTTTATGAATAAAATATATACTTTATAAATAGCACTTCGAATAAACTCGAATTCGGGAGCATATCTCGGAAAAGTATAAAAACAGCATTTCTTGTTTTTTTTATTACAAATCCGTTTACTCGTAGGCTTACCATAAAAGCCAACATATGCTGTTAAATAAAAACGATATTAGATTAAAACCTTTTCAATTTTTTACTATAATGATCAAAGTTTAAACCCTTAAAATATTGCAGGTCATTTTCACTTTAGTTATGCTGAATAAATATATACTGAATATTAAAAAGGCAAGCTAACTACAAACTTTCCATTTGTCATTCGCTCATGTTTCCTTTGACTAAGCATCATGTTTAAGTCTGTGAAAAGTCAACGGTAACTTCTTGTACTCGAATAAATGAGATTTGGAACAAACGAATTTGCGTTTATTGTATATATATCGAAGGGATGCTAAATTCGAGGACAAAATATGGACAAAAAAGATAAACTAACGATATATGTATGACTGAAAGTTAAAAAATAGACCATATTGTAGCATTTGATCCCAGTTTTCAGGTACTCCTCCAAATGTCATGTATTCAAAATCAAAAGGATGTGCGCCCAATGTGGGGCTCGAACCCACGACCCTGAGATTAAGAGTCTCATGCTCTACCGACTGAGCTAACCGGGCTACGCGAAGATTGTTAATAACGATACAAATTTATTTTATTTGGTTTTTATCATAACGATTTATTTACGATTCATGTTGTTTATAATTCAAACAAACTTTAGAAAAAACAATTCTTCTCGAAATACTTATATTGTAAAATATGAAGACTTGTATTGTATTTGATTCGTAACCATCAATTTATTTGCCACAATACTCTTAATCTTTATGAATACACTCTTTACTTTATAAATAATACCTGGAATGAATTTGAATTCGGCAGCATCTCACTAAAAAGTATTAAAACAGTATTTATTTTTAGTTTTTACTACAAATGCGTTTACTCGTAGGCTTACCACAAAAAGCCAACATAATGTATTTTAAAGACGACTCGGCGATTTAAAATGATTTATTAGTCGGTGAACAATGCCAGGTCATGAAGGTATTTGTAATTTGGAATGGCGCGGTTGACGAGGTGATACGTCACAATGGAGCGTCAGCCTGTTTGGTTTATGCGCACAATGATAATAATTTGTACTGGGCGCAAGGAGCGCGCATGTTTTGGCGCGCGCGCCTAGGTGTGAAGGCGCGAAAAATCCTTCATTTTAGTCTTGGCTTTCAACGGAGATGAACGTCCAAAATATTCGCTTGTAATTTTTCTTACGACCTTGCATTTTTGAAGACGTCGTAATCTACAAAGAACAACGAAATCTACAAGAATTTTTTGTTGAAACCATCATCGATAGGGACTCACAACAATTTCGCTTATGAAGCTGAAAATGCAGTCCGAATTACTTGATGATGCTCCATTTCTTGCCTGGCCTAACATTAACAATTATAACTCGTCTGCTTTGACTTTGAACCAAGTTTAATACGACGGGGAGCGACCGTATCGATTACAGCAGTCAGCAGATCGGCTGGGCCCTAACTTTGAGCTGTTTGGTTTCAGCAACGATGGGAACGAATGATGAGAATGTGACTCAAGCTGCTAGGTGGAATTCAGTTCATTCGGCTTTTCATAAGCCTGGAATTTTTATTGAGTCTGAGAGTCTTGTCGTTAACGAGCAGGATTTGGGACTGGCAACAGCCAACCCAGCCAACAAAACATTTGAGCACGGGCCCTGGCACAAGGTTAGAGACTAGGCCTAGGCCTACATTGGCAACGAAATCATGCATAAGTTAGACATTGTCGGCGACGCCATGATACAGTCGACTATGATTCATCATGATCACCCAATGATATGACTATGAGTATTGAATGTTTGTCGGAAGTCAGAGGTCCTACTCCTGAGGCTGAGTCCGAGCTCTCGAGTCTGCTTGTGGGAGGTGAGGCGACGGTCTGGATTGGCAGACGGAACGGGGAACGGGGTACTCGTGGTCGGTAAGACGGTACCACTACCAGACAATTCACAAGTTCCAGTCTCTACAAGACCTAGCCTATCCGGTGAGTACGAAGCAGGAATAGATCTAGGCTAGACTCAGTCTAGATTTAGGTCTACGGTTTAGTGTCAAATAGTATAGGCCTAGGCCTAGTAGTAGGTCTAGGCCTAACGCTAAGCCTATTGATGTAGTGCTAACTTAGAGTAGAAGTTAGGCTTAAATGAATCGTAGAAGAGGCCTGCTTTGTAACGAGCAGGTAGGCCTGTCTAGGCCTGGCTTTAGATTTCGAACAAAATCATGTTCTTATTGGTCAGGAGTTAATAGGCTCTGAGTCCTTTTCATTTCAATTTCATGGCCCGTCAACCCCCCCCCCCCCCGGTTTTCACGTTAGAACGCGAAGATCCTATTACCAACCATAGGCCAGGCATAAGACTAGTTAAGGTAGTCAGGCAAACATGGTTCGATGGGGGGGGGGGGGGCTATTTGGCTTGTTAACACAACTGGGGTTTAGATTTGAATGTAGGTCATATGTCAAGCCATAATAAGACATAGCTTGGACTTGGCCTGGAATTAATTTTAAATTTGGTCCAAGCGGTTTATACGATCATGATGGAAAAGGGAGGGGTTATCGTCATAATTCAAACACGGGCCTAGGCCTGTTCCTACTTGACGACTTGTTTTAGTGTCTGAACTAGGTCACTAGGTGTGTCATGGTGATTTTTAAAATGAGTTCAACAATTTTATTAACGTTAATTACCGTATCGTATTAGGTGTAGGCCCTAGTTCATGGCTGTGATTAATATGGATGTAAATACATTTTCACAGCCGGTGGTTTGGAAATTGGGGTTAGTCTCCTCAGTATATGCCTACATTGAGGTTCTAAAACTTCGGCCAGAATCGATGTATATTTACGATGGAAAATCAAAGAAAAATGAAGTCTATAGAGGCCGATATGAAATTGGTTCTAGCATTACAGCTTATTCTAGGCCTAGTGATGGGCTAGGCTAAAATGTATTTAAGACCATGATTAATTTTAAGCCGCCGTTTTTGGCAAAAATGGTGAGAATAGCAGAGGGTCTACTAGTGATTGGCAAAAAGTTCGAATTTTTTCGGTACTGATAAATAACTGAGTGAGAAATGTCACTTTGTCTTTGTTATAAATTTACAAGTAGTCTACTACTAGAACAGGTACTCGGACTACAATTTAATGGTGACACCACAGAGGAAATTAGGCTAGGTCCAACGTTAGATCTACTTACAGTAGACGCGGTTTTACATGTCTGTTTTGGGGATAAATCAGCTGGTTCAGTTAGGCCTATAAAAGTAGTATTTGACCTCTGTGACTTTTTCTGGATATTGGCCAGCATGAGCTGTGTTCCCGGTCTAAAAATTATGTGGATAGACCGGTAGTGGAAGAGCTTATACTAGATATGCATACGTCTACTCAGTTTTTAAATGAACATCTACAGACTGCGACGGGCATGATATTATTGTTGAATCAGTCACTTGAAAAGTAGCGGATGTGGCTTAGCATTATGACATGTGATTGTATGGATTTCTTACAGTCTTTCAAAGGAAAATAACTAGAGTTTATAGTATTGAAAATAATACTATTTATTGCTGATGTTGATGATACAGTGTGATAATGATTATACATTAAATATAAATACCTCCACCTTGCAACAAGGAGTTCTGTTTATACATTTACGCCTTGAAAGGGGTTGGTTTTTTGGAATTCACTTTGCATGAATTGAATGCCGATGCTTGCTGGAAATGTGAGCTTCACGTTTCGAGGAAACATGGTACACGTAAAAGTAGACTTACCATGCACATAATAGTCGGATGTAATTTCGAACTAGCTTGGAATCCCCAAATTAGTTTAGATTGAAGTCAAGGGGTTCAACGAGCAGTTTGTTATAATATTATAGGCCTCCTAATAAGAAACCTTTATGTAATAGGAGTCGTTTATGTGCGATGATTTTGTGTGGATTTTATTTTGTGTAAAAGAAATAGAAATGCTTAGGCCCTATTGGAATTGAATTTAATTACTGGTTGTTATATAGCGCTTTATATCAACCTCGAAGTCGAACTGCTCAAAGCGCTTCACAATTGAACCTAGTTACACCTCATGGTTCAAGGTATGTATCAAATAGGCCTATTTGGCTGGTCAATGATTTGAACTGAGATAATATCGATAATATCATTTTAAAAAGAATGATAATTATTATAGATTTGGTATAAATGATCAAGGCGGCAAATAAAATAATAAATAATGAGGAGTTAATTCCTGGAAGGCATTGAGTGTAAATGGGCATGTGTGGGAAAGTCTGAAATCTTGTAGATGCACCATGCTGTCATCCCCCCTTTGCTTTCGGGGGACACAATACGGATGCCTTTAATGCAATAAGCCATGTAGGTAAACTGGCCAATCAAACGAAATTTACCGATTGCACAATCAGGAACCAGGTTACAAAAGTACATCTTCTTTTTTGGAATTGTACAGCGTGTGAAATATTTTGTTGGTGGCCCGTTGAGTATGAAAATGTTTCCAATGGGCTGGATGCAATAATTTGGCTCGATTATTTCTGCAGTGATATAGAGGTAAACTGAATACTGAAATAATAATGATAATATATTTCAAAATAATAACAGTTATAGTCATTTGGAACAGATTATTTGAAGCTTAATCTGGTTTTGAAATATTGTCTAAGTTGCGACACGCACATGTATGCAGATGATATTGCATCGCTGGTTGGGGTTGTACTGTAGGGAATTGGAAAATTAAAGTTAAAAATGAAACATAAGGAGCAGGACTACTGATTATTCCGTGAAGGCGGTTTTCAGATGTTTCGGGAAGCTGCTCCTTTCGTGTTAAGCTCATAATTGAGTGATAAATTGAAAGGGAAAGCAGAGGGACAAACCCGTTTTGGTACGAGATACAGATTTAGGTGTTCTGCCCAGGCTTTTTTCTTGTTTTCTTTTGCAGAGTCGGCTCTTTGGATAAAATGGATTCAAGCTGACTACTGCGAGGCAAGGTAGGCTGGCAGGAAAGTTTGATGACAATTGGACCTACTATAGTATGACCTAGAACGCTCCAAGTCTGGCTGCAAAGAGTTTCCCTTTGGTTGGATCTAGTTCCTGACCAGATAGCCTAGAGTCCATGGTAATGGATGTCAATTTTGGCGTTAATACGCTCTTGTAATAAATAGAAATGAACTGGGTATAGCCTGAGAACTATGCTGCCGGAAATTACCGTAATTGGAGCAGTGGTCAACGTCTTCATCTAAATAATTTACCGACAGGTGTGGATTTATAATACGTAGTCCAAGGAATAGAGGTTTTCTTCAGTAAAAAAAAAAACTGGTGAACAAACATCTTAGCCTTCAAGGAACAGTATTGCAGCAGGGAAAACAATTTCCCTGCTGCAATACTGTTCCTTGAAGGCTAAGATGTTTGTTCACCAGTTTTTTTTTTTACTGAAGAAAACCTCTATTCCTTGGACTACGTATTATAAATCCACACCTGTCGGTAAATTATTTAGATGAAGACGTTGACCACTGCTCCAAACATCATGATACAGTGGGCTATCTTGAATAATGAGTCCATGATATGAGGATGAGTTCATTATGATTTCATTTTCAGACTTTTTATTAGGTCCTCCACATTGTTCACTTGGAAGGGATTGGAACTTGAACATATGAAGAAAGCCCTTTGCCTCTTTGTGCTTTTGCCAACAAGAATGTAACATATTGTTCAGGACAAATATATATATATATATATGGATGTATAAATGTATAAGGCACTTCAAATTTTATTCATTATCCTTTGAAGGACTACTCGTCGGATGTTATTTTATTTTTGAAATAAACAATTATTTCATGGATGTGGTGAAAATGATAAGACAAAAAGTCAGTCATGTTTTACGTCGATATGTGAATACATAATCGAAAAATGAAACATCCCCAGTAAAATTCCAGTTTATGTTCACTGGTTCTTAGTTTAGCTGCATGAGGAGTGTAGCTCTAACGGAGTAGTCCTGATCGGGAAGGTTTCATGTTCAAATTGGTTTTAGTGCCTTCAATTATCATGGTTATACTCTATTGGTTATATGGGGTTATTCTGTGGATGTTACTCTAGTTTTCAGTTTCAGTTTTTATTTTATCTCATTTCCAACAGAACAGTATTCAAAATCCATTATAACTCAGGAATGGTATGATGTGTGTTTGTTGGCATTAAGAGTGAGGTGACTAACTAAATGCTGTGGTTGGATTTTAATTGATCGATTGTCCACAATTGAATCATATGGGTGCATGGAGTTAAGTCATGCACTGTTATAATTATATGGCAAATGGGACAACAAGAAAGTGGCAGTACCTCAGTGCGGCATGCATTGTTGGTTTAGCTATGTTGGGATGCTAGTATGTGTTAACTATATGGTCAAACTGATGGCTTTCGGCCATCTAATTGGTTTTAGTGCCTTCAGTTATCATGGTTATACTCCATTGGTAATATGGGGTTATTCTGTGGATGTTACTCAAGTTTTCAGTTTCAGATTTTATCTTATCTCATTTCCAACAGAACAGTATATAAAATCCATAAAAAATACTAATAATGAAAAAATGAATAAAATAAAATTACAACTCAGAATGGTATGATATGTACCGTATTTGTTGGAATTAAGTGTGAAGTGACTAGCTAAATGCCGTGTTTGGTTTTTATCGATCGATTGTCCACAATTGAATTATTTGTGTGCATAGGGTTAAATTATGCACTGTTATACATGTATGGCAAATGGGACAACAAGACAGAGGCAGTACCTCAGTGCGGCATGCATTGCTAGTTTAGCAATGTTGGGATGCCAGTATTTGTTAATTATATTGTTAATTATATTATTGATAACTTATCAAAATTAGTGATGCAATGAATTTCAATTTTGAAGATTGCAATAGATTTGTATCAAAATCATGATACTTCAAATGGCATATTATCTTGTCTTCCTTCATATGTTTTGTTTAGTTTTGCGCATGGTAATCAGATTTTAATTGTGAATGAAGTTCTGACACGGTTATGTTTTAATGTATTTCTATTGGGAGATTTTTCCAACAGCTGAATACATTGAAGTGTTTTTCATGCTCTCATTATACTTGAGATGGATATTTGTTCATATACTTGAATTGAATTTTTCTATCTGGTTTTGGAATGCAATAAGTGAAATATTCAGGTGCAAAGTATTTGTCATTTCATGCTGGTTTAAAACGGGCTGGTATGTTGGTCAAGAATAGAAAACGGGTATACTGCATATAAAATGATCACTCTTATATCAGCCAGAATAGCTAGAGGCAAAGAATGCCAGCCTTCAGGTAACTGTGTCATGTAATACAGCGACGTCAAGGCTGTACAAAGATTTTATACAAAGATGATATATTTTAAATTCATTTAAAATTATTGGAGGGCTTGGAGGCCTACTTGACTACATATGCATGATAACTGATTTAGCTTGGCCAGCTAATGCAAAACTAGACTAAATTATGAACGAAGGCTTAAAAAATGAATGAAGTGTTTGGCGGCCGATCATATATATAAAATATATTCTCGTTTGGCGGTAATTTGTCAAATTATGCCGCCTAAACACTGTTGTCATAAGATATATTGGCATGGCATATGTTCTTTAATCCACAATGGTCACTTTTGCAAGGTGTTTAAAGCAGTGAATTATATTTTCGCCTCTAGTTATTAGATTTTCCACTTTGATGCCATGTACGTTGATTAATATTTCATATTGAATCGGGTCCTCATTCGGTACCTAGACGAAGGGGATTTATTTATAACTTTACATAGTACTTTAAGAACGCAATTGTAGATTTGAATGTAAGGGTGTCACGCTCGAACTTTCAGTTTAGGCCTCACCTGATCTCATAGGCGGGGAGGCTGGTATTCTGTATACATTTATATTTTTCGTGAAATTTAGGCCTCACCCAATTTCTCATGCGGGAAGGCTGGTATATATATATGTATATTATATGATATAAGTATGACATCTGTAATCCACCGATTTGCCGGTAGCTCATAAATGTAGTTCATAGCTGTGCTGGTATTCCTGTCCGGCTAGCAGAGAACCAGTGGGAAAGCAGCCGCGAAATTTAACGTTGAATTTTCTGGGAGGGGGGCCTTCTAGCCGGGGGTTTAACCCCCCTTCGGGGAGCTAATTCGAGGCTATCGGTTGGTTTCAGATATACATGAATGTAAGTCTCTAATCAGAGGTATTCATATCCATGTTTTATACTTATGTGATTGTGACACCAATTTCGGGAAGCGTTCATCTCTATTGAATAAAGCCACGACATAATCGCATATTATTTTGTTTTGTCATTTTGTTTTCCGAGAATAATGTATTTTAAAGACGACTCGGCGATTTAAAATGATTTATTAGTCGGTGAACAATGCCAGGTCATGAAGGTATTTGTAATTTGGAATGGCGCGGTTGACGAGGTGATACGTCACAATGGAGCGTCAGCCTGTTTGGTTTATGCGCACAATGATAATAATTTGTACTGGGCGCAAGGAGCGCGCATGTTTTGGCGCGCGCGCCTAGGTGTGAAGGCGCGAAAAATCCTTCATTTTAGTCTTGGCTTTCAACGGAGATGAACGTCCAAAATATTCGCTTGTAATTTTCCCACCTCCTCCCCAACAACCACCCATGTAAACGGTACGTTTGGGTCAAACGATGTTGGAATATTGTTTAAACACATGCGTTGGAGAAGGTCGAGAATGAAGATACGCTATACGTATCATTCAGAATTGATTTGTGTTTTATTGGAATGTACAGCTCGTTCAGAATGGAATAACGGGATGTAGAGCTGTCGATAATGGACATTTGAATTAGTTTACTTACATTAATATAATATTGATTTATATAACGAAACACGAATTCAAATCCGGAGGCAGTTTGCCTGGTCGCACACCAAAACAATACAAAGATCGTCGTGCATTTAGAAATGTGGGCCGTAAGGGAATTTTATCCTTCTGATCTATTTTGGACTGTGGTCAGGTGGGTTTTTGCCCTTACCCGTTTTTGTGGCTGGGTGTTCGTTATATATTGGTAATTCACATGAATTGTATTGTCTTATTATTGGCATGGCATATGTTCTTTAATCCACAATGGTCACTTTTGCAAGGTGTTTAAAGCAGTGAATTATATTTTCGCCTCTAGTTATTAGATTTTCCACTTTGATGCCATGTACGTTGATTAATATTTCATATTGAATCGGGTCCTCATTCGGTACCTAGACGAAGGGGATTTATTTATAACTTTACATAGTACTTTAAGAACGCAATTGTAGATTTGAATGTAAGGGTGTCACGCTCGAACTTTCAGTTTAGGCCTCACCTGATCTCATAGGCGGGGAGGCTGGTATTCTGTATACATTTATATTTTTCGTGAAATTTAGGCCTCACCCAATTTCTCATGCGGGAAGGCTGGTATATATATATGTATATTATATGATATAAGTATGACATCTGTAATCCACCGATTTGCCGGTAGCTCATAAATGTAGTTCATAGCTGTGCTGGTATTCCTGTCCGGCTAGCAGAGAACCAGTGGGAAAGCAGCCGCGAAATTTAACGTTGAATTTTCTGGGAGGGGGGCCTTCTAGCCGGGGGTTTAACCCCCCTTCGGGGAGCTAATTCGAGGCTATCGGTTGGTTTCAGATATACATGAATGTAAGTCTCTAATCAGAGGTATTCATATCCATGTTTTATACTTATGTGATTGTGACACCAATTTCGGGAAGCGTTCATCTCTATTGAATAAAGCCACGACATAATCGCATATTATTTTGTTTTGTCATTTTGTTTTCCGAGAATAATTATGTCGTTAAATAACAATAATTATAGACCAAAGCCATTTCAACTTTTTCACTATAATGATCGAAGTTTAAAACCCTTGAAATATTGCAATTCCTTTTCACTTTAGTTAGGCCTATGCCAAATAATATACTGGATATTAATAAAGGCGAGCTAAATACAAACTTTCAATTTTACATTCACTCATGCTTCCTTTGACTAAGCATCATGCACAAGTCTCTGGAAAGTCAATAGTAACTTCTTGTACTCGAATAATGAGATTTGGAACTAAGGAATTTGCGTTTGTTGTATAAAAATCGAAGGGATGCCAAATTTGAGGACAAAGTATGGACCAAAAAGATAAAATAATGATATATGTTTGACTGAAACTTGAGAAATAGACCATATTGTAGCAATTGATCCCAGTTTTTAGGTATTTTTTCAAAGGTCATACTTTTATTGTAGAATATGAAGATTGGAATTTTATTTGATTCGTAACCATCAATTATTTGCCACAATACTCCTAATCTTTATGAATAAAATATATACTTTATAAATAGCACTTCGAATAAACTCGAATTCGGGAGCATCTCTATAAAGTATAAAAACAATATTTCTTGTTTTTTAATTACAAATCCGTTTACTCGTAGGCTTACCATAAAAGCCAACATATGCTGTTAAATAAAAACGATATTAGACAAAAACCTTTTCAACTTTTTACTATAATGATCAAAGTTTAAACCCTTAAAACATTGCAGGTCATTTTCACTTTAGTTATGCTGAATAAATATATACTGAATATTAAAAAGGCAAGCTAACTAAAACATTCAATTTGACATTCACTCATGTTTCCTTTGACAAAGCATCATGTTTAAGTCTGTGAAAAGTCAACAGTAACTTCTTGTACTCGAATAAATGAGATTTGGAACAAACGAATTTGCGTTTATTGTATATAAATCGAAGGGATTCTAAATTCGAAGACAAAATATGGACCAAAACGGACATAATTATTTTAAAAGATGAAATAACGATATGTATGACTGAAAGTTAAAAATAAACCTTATTGTAGCATTTGATCCCAGTTTTCAGGTACTCCTTCAAATGTCATGTATTCAAAATCAAAAGGATGTGCGCCCAATGTGGGGCTCGAACCCACGACCCTGAGATTAAGAGTCTCATGCTCTACCGACTGAGCTAACCGGGCTACGCGAAGATTGATATTAACAATAAAAATTGATTTTATTTGATTTTTATCTTAACGATTTGTTTACGATTCATGTTGTTTATAATTCAAACCAACTTTAGAAAAAACAATTATTCTCGAAATACTTATATTGTAAAATATGAAGACTTGTATTTTATTTGATTCGTAACCATCAATTTATTTGCCACAATATTCTCAATCTTTTTGAATACCTATATACTTTATAAATAACACCTGGAATAAATTTGAATTCGGGAGCATCTCACAAAAAGTATTAAAACAGTATTTATTTTTATTTTTCATTACAAATCCGTTTACTCATATAGGCTTACCACAAAAAGCCAACATAATTATGTCGTTAAATAAATATGATAATAGATTAATACCATTTCACCTTTCCACTGTAATAAAAATGTGAAAACTTTAATAGTATTGCAGTTCTTTTTTAGTTTACTTATGCCAAAATATTACACTGAATATTAAAGAGGGCAAGCTAACTACAAACTGTTAGTCTGACATTCACTCATGTTTCCTTTGACCAAGCATTATAGAAGTTTGTAAAAACTCAACGATTTGGATCAAATGAATTTGCATTTATTGTATAGAAATCGAAGGGATGCTAAATTTGAGCACAATTATGATATGGACCCCAAAAAACCAGAATTATCAAAAATATAGAATAACGATATATCCATGACTTTAAGGTGAAAATAAACCTAAATTTGTATCATTTGATCCCAGTTTTCAGGTATTCTTCAAAAGGTAATGTATGATGAAATCAAAAGGATGTGCGCCCAATGTGGGGCTCGAACCCACGACCCTGAGATTAAGAGTCTCATGCTCTACCGACTGAGCTAACCGGGCTGCGCGATGATTGTTGATAACAATAAAAATCAATTTTAATTTGACTTTTATCTCGACGATTTGTATAGGATTCATGTTATGTACTATTCAAACAACATTTAGATAACAAATATCATCTAAATTATATACTGATATTGTAAATATGATTACTTGAATTTGCGTTTATTGTATACAAATCGAAGGAATTCTAAATGTAAGGCCAACATATGGCTCCTAAGCAAATTAACTGAAAAAAATTCATCCAGACATTTGGACCAAATAATGGACCGAAAACAAACATAATGTATGTATGTATATGTGTATATATATATGTATGTATATGTATACATGTATATGTATATAATTACGAATATATGTCCCCTGCATGCTTATAACTCCCTTCTATTATTTATGCCATGATGCATTTACTATTTATAAGTAGACATAAGTTGTTTTTCTTTTTTGACGAAATTCTCTTTTGTTTTTGTTTATCTGCTTATATTCCTTGAATTGTAAATTTGTTTTGTATTATTTTGTACTTCTTGTTTTGAACAAAATATTGGCGAATGCCAGAGACGTTCTAATAAATTCAATTCAATTCATAATTAATTTGAAAAAAATAGAATAACGATATATGTATGACTGAAAGTTGAAAATATGCCGTAATGTAGTATTTAATCCCAGTTTTCAGGTATTCCTCCGAAGGTCATATATTCAAAATCAAAAGGATGTGCGCCCAATGTGGGGCTCGAACAAACGACCCTGAGATTAAGATTCTCATGCTCTACCGACTGAGCTAACCGGGCTGCGTAGACACTTTTAAGACGATAAAACAATTTTTATTTGATTTTTGTCCTGACATATTTTTTATGATTAAAATTGTAGACTATTAAAACAGAATTTAGAAGAAAAAAAACATTTGTTCACAATTTAACCGAAATATGAAAATACTTATATTGCAATATATTATGCAGAAATGTATTATATTCATGTCACGTTGTTAGTAATCATAGTCGTTATCTTTATGACTACTCTATTTGAACTATATATTTTACAAATAACACCAATCATACCAATAGGGAGCATCCTACTAGGAAGTTTTATAACAGTAACTCTTTCTTTTATTACAATTCTTTTTTACTGGTATACCAAAAATATAAAAATGAATAATAATTAAAAGAGACGTTTCAATGAATGGCAGATAAAACAATGAATGGTGATCATTTTATTTTACAGGTATTCTACAGGCAACCAGAAAACACATTTAGAATTACCCTTTGAATTGTATGATATAATCACATGTTAAAATTGAGATAGGAATTGCTTAAGTCTGAAAGGAGAATATGTGAATTTAACTGATGCGTTATTACACGTAAGCGTAGTTTGAGATGTCTGGGTTGCAGATCTCGAGATTTTCTTTCGATGAGTGAAACATTTGTTTAATTACGCTTGCAAACATAATTAAAGTCCTCTTTTTATTTCTGTAGTCTAACACCATACACCTTTGTTGATCAAGCCCCACCGTTTTCTCTTTTCTAGTTTGAAAATAGGAGATATTGTCCTCATTATATTTGTGATAAGCATGGGTGTAGAAACTAGTATTACAATTATTTAATTAAGTTGTTAGTGTTTTCACTTGCTATGATAAGGTGATATTTCAAATGAGAGAAAATGTATGATTGATGAAGACTAGGACTGCTTCTTTTCGAGCTAGATCGCATTAGCTGTTTGTCAACATGAGCCAGTATTGGTTTCTCGATGACAGGAGATATGGGGAATGACACTGCATGTTTATCACTCTCATCATTACCATGGTAATCCGCATCCTTAAATTGGAATTTCTGATTTGATGAAATTCGTCTTGAGCAGACGACCGACGATGGGGGTGTGCGTTCGACCTCGCGATCACGTGATTTAGCTAACCGCGCAACAAGGCTTTGTATTTTTTTATTTTTCACGCTTTAATTGCAGACTTTAATTTTGAATATACCGTAAGCTAGTAAAGTTATGTTTGTTGATTCATTTCTACTGATTCATGATTTTACCGTGATATTTTTTTTCTTTCTACTGAAAGAAAATTATTTGCATTATTTTCTGAGAGGTTTGTAAAAAAAAAAATGCATTCCATTTGAAACTCGCGGAATTTTTTTTTGCATGATACGTCAATTCTTTCACTGCTTTCTCTTTTAGTTTTTGTCTTTCATTTTGTTCCCATATTTTCACATTTTCCCTTCATATAAATTTTGAAAAGTGCAAGAGCTCTTTTGTGGAGTCTAGCTCTGGGATACCCATTCAGACATGAACGCATTCAAATTTTAGGGGCGGAAGACGGTAAAATTAATGAAGACGACGGATGGTCGACAACCGTCCCCCATAGCATAAAAAGTGAAGATCTTTCGGTTATGTCCTCATTACAATTCCTTTCCCTGATACCATATACTTTTCACTTTCTATCTCGATTTGCCAACCCAATCCCCTCTCTCTCCCTCTTTCTCTTCTTTCCCCATTCCTCACATTATCCTCTCTTTATTATCTATTATGATATCATATCAGTACACTTTATCTCTTCTTGATTCACTTTCTATTTCATTTTAGAATGTACATTATATTTTTTCTATTATAGTTCGTCCACACACCCTCGCTCACACACACCCCCTCACACCCACACACACACACACACACGTTCTTACTTTATACAGGATTTGAGAATATACATTCTGTTTCGAGGTATTATATTCTGAAGAGTCTGTTATAGCCTTTCCTCTCTACCTGCCCATTGTGTTTGAGGGTGTGCTGCGGCCTGGTGTGGATGTGGATGTGTGTGAGGTTGGGTGGGTGTGGGCATGGATATGGATAATAATAATACATGATAATACATTTATGTTGATTTCTATTTTCCTGCAAATCATTCAGTCATTTAATATTAATTATTATTAAAATACATAGAGGGTTGGGGGCTCAGTTTAGTTAGTTTGTTTTTGTTTTGTTTTGTTTTTAGATATAAAAGTATATTTTAAGGAATTTCATTCCGTCCTTATTTGTTTCAGTTTTTGGTAAACATATATATATATATTTTGCATATCCTTGTTGATATAAAATGAAGATTTGTAATTTTTTGTATTTATCTGGAGTTTATGTAATCCATTTGAATGAAATCCTTAATAAAAACATGTTAAAAAAAATATGGATATAGATATAAAGTTTGAGGGTGAGCTGGTGTGAGTGTGGGCGTGGGTAAGGATGATGTGTGTGAGTGTGAGGGTGAATGGGTGTGGGTTTGGATGGAGTTATATAGTGTGAGGATGGGTGGGTGTAAGTGTGTGTGTGTGTGTGTATGGAAGGGTGCGTGTGTGGGTGAGTGTGAGGTGTGGTTATGGGTTATAGATATGACTGTCTGCATAACGTCTTTGGTTTTTTTGTCTATCTCTCATTTTGTACATTTCCTTTCTTCTTCTCTCTCTTTCTCCATCCACATTTCCGCTCGTTTCCTTACCTTTCTTCACTTTCTTCATTCACGAGTTCGATATATCCCGTAAATTTCTATACTCGCTCCTTTCTTCTCGTATGACCCCTTTTAATTTTCAATTGAACCCAAGTGAGGTGCACTTCTGATCGCATGGTGACGCCATCAATTACAATCTTCCCAAAGTCTAGTCAACTATTTATATTTCCCTAATTGAATGGACAAATGTATAACTCCACGTCTATTTTCATTAGATGCAGCAGATAATTGCTGTCAAACTTTTGACTATGGTTAAATATTGAATCATTGATGTATGGACTAATTTATTTACAATTAAGATATTTCTTTTCGAGAGTGGAACAGAATGATCTTATGTGATTTTACAGAGCGTGTACATTTGCTTTAGTTGATTTTACAGTTATTTATCTGTTCCATGTTTTTAAAGAACTTTTTGTTCATTTTTATTGGAAAGTATACTTTGAAAAACTATTAGGTTGGTTATTATATGAGGCTTCGGAAAGAAAACGAATATGGTTGGTGGGTATATATTTATATATCACCCATTATGATCGGATAGTTAGAAAAAAATTGATAACTTTTTTGTTAGATCAGCAGATACATCGTCATATAAAACAAACAAACTTCTGAACTTCCAAATTTTCACTCATTATTATCTTGAATTAGGTTCAATCAATTTCAAGGGGGTGGTGTATTAATTTCGAATCCTTTTGTTAATATATTCGTTCTCATTCTTCATATTCTTTACACATTCATGATATTAAACATTGTAGGTGTTTGTTCTGCCTTCCATTATGTCCATCATGTCGATATGTCTTCCCACATCCTCTAGAACCAATAAAAAAACTTTCTATCTAGATTCGACAGTGATGTTTAATGGTGGCATATTCTACTTTTTTCGTTTAGATGCATGGTTTAATCATCTCCACCCGTGAGATTGTGTGAACTCCTTTGCCCCCTTGCATACCTATCTACCAAGCATGTCTCCCTCGCAATTTGATGCTAGCTTTCTCCCTCAGTCTGCGTCTTCGCCTTTTGCACTTTTCATATTAACCATAGCACGCGAAGGAAATTGTATGCCAATTTTCTGAAAGTTCTGTGACAGATTGATTTGACCACCTACCAGAACAAGCCCGAAGATTTTTCCAAGTGATTTCGTTGACAGATCGCACATACGATCTTGGTGAAAACTCAGAAAGGCGAATTTATACTGAGCTTATAGATATAGGCCTATTTGACGTGTTTTTGAATTTTTGGATCGAGAAGCATTGTTTTTGTTTTATATGAACACGGAAATCCATACAAATAAAGAAGATAATTAATAGCAGAAGCAATTAATAGCAGAAGTAGTAGTAGCAATAGAAGTAGTAGTAGTAGTAGCAGTAGTAGTAGTGGTAGTAGTAGTAGTAGTAGTAGTAGTAGTAGTAGTCGCAGTAGTAGTATATTCAACATCACACGGAAGATATTCACAACTTATTAGCTTTTATTAAATTGGTTATCGAATCTGTGAACCATGTGACCACAGTCACAGTGATCACTTTTTTATATTCTAGCATTTGATATTTTCCCTCAGAACTGTGCGCTTCCGTAAAAAATAAAATACCTGGGGTAAAATGTCATTCCGTCGGGGAATAAAATGTTAGAATGAACATCTAGGTAGGCAATATCTGTAAAATAATATTAATTGCTTCTAATCACATTCTAATTCGTGAAAATAAAAATAGGTAAAGGATCAGACAAGAATATAATATATTACTGAACATAATTACGATGAAGTTGGATTCAAATATCATAAACATACACTTTTGTTTCAGAATTTGGTTCGAATACTTAGGCCTACCTGTAAAGCTATTTTCTGGGGATGCTGAGTATGTTTTACACAGCATCCCCTGGAAATTTAATAGGTTGTTATGTTCAAATGTAGATATTTGACCAAAATTACCTTAATTTTTTTTGCTTGTCATCTTTTTAAATCAACATACCCTCTTCAAAAATCGTTTCCAGGCCCCTGCATGAAGCGTTGTGCACTAAAAAAAAATTGGGTATAAGTGCTCCATGAGGGTAATTACGTGTCCACCCAATATTGGGCATTTTTATTTATCCAGTTTGATGAAAATTTTGCCCATTAATGTACAGTATGCTTCCCGCATTTGGGTAAAATACTGCCCCAAATTGGTTGGACACATACTTACCCTCGTGGTGGTAAAAATTTTACCCAATATTTTTTTACAGTGCCCCCCCCCCCCGAAATTGAGAAATGAAGACAAAGTGTGGAGTATCCGCCCTTGTCCCCTGATGCCGCCTGTGCTTACCCCTCCCTTACTTCCCCCTTCCTGTCCTCCCTATATCTGTTCCACCACCCCTCCCCATCGACCCCACCCCTCCGTACGATCCTCAGGGGAGAAAGGCCGCGCGTCATCAGAGGGCTCTAAGCCTGAAATGGAGTTCGGATGCTGGTCGATGGAATCCCAGCCCGGGGGCATCCCCTCTTATTGCCCCGGTTCGGGACCTAGACTTGACAAGTGATGGGTGCAAAGAGAGGTAAGTTAAGGGAACCTGTCTTCACCTCTTCCTCCTCAATCCATCTCCATCTTTCACCCTTTCATGCCCACTTAGACTTCATCAAGCCGTTCGAGTTTTGTTAATATCAATTTTCTAAAACATGCCTAATTTCTTTTCAGTTTTATTTTTAAAATGTATATTTTGTTTTCCGATTCGGCACCACACTTCTCCTACAAATGACTATTACTTATAGATGTCGGTTATTCCTGCACTTCTTGTTAATTCATTATTGAAATTTATTATGACATAGACATTGAAAAGATAACCTTTATTTTAAATAATCATTTTTATAATTGAAGTGGCATTGTGTTTACTATAAATGGAGAAAGTTTCAGAGCTAAACACATCCAAATGGATCTCTCACAAGGCTAAACAAATGCCCGGTTAAATGTTCTTTCGCTCCATATTTTACACCTGCAATGCCAAATGATTAGTTTTCTTTTTTTGAAAATGTTGATCGTGGTCGACTGGAACGAGCCTAAGTTTATCTCTGACTTGTTTTGCTATCATTCACATCCACCATCCTCTTCCCTCAAGCTAAACCAAGAGAGTGCAATGACATCTCGCATGAACTTTCTTGGTCCTTCGAAAAGAAGAGTCCCAAACTCTTCTTCAAGTCTTATACAGTTTGAACCTAACATCGCATGGCCAAGTCAGACAGAGTTTTAATTGACAATCATCAATCCACAGTCCCACTTTTCCTTGATTGTCCTGAGTGTCTCAGACGATTCAGGATATAGCAGGAAAATGAGTTAATGGAAATGCGTTTTGGCCGAGCCAAATATTTTTCTAAAAATATTTTATTTCAGAAAACAAAATAACATACAATTTTTTTTGTATTTATATGTACATATACAAAACAAGATGATACAGTCGTGATAAGAACATAAGATTTCCCTAATCGTGAAAACGAATTCGTATTCAAATGACTATAATAATATATGTATTAATTAGATAACTCTGTATGTAATCAACAGGAGCTAGAGATTTAGCCCCCCCCCCTCCTTTGTTACTGTACCGATGTAAAAAAATAAGAAAAAAACTTGAAAATGATCTTAAAATTTTATGTAGGTTCAGCCACCCTTTCGGATCAGCCCCCACCCCTTATTTACACACACCCTCACACACTCACACCCCACACGTGCACACACGTCGCCCCCCCCCCCCCACACACACACAATTCTTAGTGCGGCCTCTGATTAACATATTGTGCGGAAGTTTAATAAGTCTAAGACAAGTTGGTGTGCAGGGTTTGATGAAGCACAGTGGGCTTACACTGCAAATACGACGGTGTTTAAACTACATGGTGTTAGTTCGACACACGGCAACGGGAAAATGTTTTTTTTTTTTTTTACAGGGGTTGCTAATCTAAATTTGACAAGCAAAAAAAACAACAACAAATAAACCAAAAAAGATCACTTTGGTCCCGAGAAATTTGACAAGCAATTAAAAAAGGGGGGTTTCTATACAAAATGTAGATTAGTTTTGGTTACACTTCTGCATTTTGTCACACCAACCAGAATTCCAGGGGGTGCTGCAAATGGAGAAAATACACGCAGCACCCCACATCAGGAAAATCACCCCCGCTTACCAAGACCATGGTTTGACACCCAATTGTGATATTGTGCTTTTATATTGATATTATTTTGTGTTATATTTAAACTCAATCATGTCAATGGTGTATGTTAACACATTATGGGTGTGGTGCTCTCATAACACCGATTGGCGTTGTTTCTATTAAAAAGGGAAGTTCACTTATTGTAAAAATAGCAGAAAGAATAATAAAAAAATATTGGTGAAGGTTACGGGAAAATCCATTAAGATTAAGAAATTTATCAGAAATTTAAGTTTTACATTTGTAACGTCATGTACGAACAGCTGCCCCATATGTTATGTAATATAAAATGCATAAATTTCAATTATTTTAATAGTTCATGGTGATAAAAAAATAAAATTTCACGACCGGGTGTGAAATAATTTGTCTGTTAATATAATACTAAAAGTATGATAAAACCCATTTTCACTTTTTTTTAGAAAATAAAATTAAAATTGATTTGTCAAATTCACGATACATGTGAAGGTGCTTGTATGTTACGTCACAAATCAAAACATTAAAGTTCTAATAACTTTTCAAATCTTTGATGGATTTACCTCAAACCTTCACCAATATTTTTTTCTGCTATTTTGACAATAAACTTTTCAGGGTGAACTTCCTCTTTAACACCATAATATTTGCAATTTATTAGTTAGTCTCCGTATTTAGATCACTTTGAATACAAAAACAAAGATAATAGCAATTTTCAACTAGCAAGAACATTTTATCCTTTACTGTAAGTAGCAAAATATAGAAAATGAATAACACGAATGATTTATGTGATAGGGATATGGGTTTCCCTGCTTAGATGCCCGAAGGCCATGTTGATGAAGATAGTTTACTCTTAATGATCAATACACATACAGTAGTATGTATATATATATATATATATATATATATATATATATATATTCAATAGTACAGCATTGAATTTGCATTCACTCTAGTATTTATGACAAAATGACGCCAATGATGACACATAAGCTGTCAAGAATCCCAAGTATGTTGGCATCATATTCGTCTTGGCAATCTCTTGTATACGATTGTTCCCGTGATGACGAATATGGCCCCCTTTTCACTCTAAATTTCTCCTTTTTTCTGGGAGGTCAACCTGGCCCGGTCTCATTGCCCTGGTTTCATCTTAGCTAAGTCACAGACGGTCTTAATCCACCAAGTTGAAAGACAAGTCGCACTTAGTAGCCGGTCACTGACAACAGCCCAAGACACTCTGAGCGATATACGAGTCGAGAGGAGAAACTAAGCGTGGCCGGGCGAGGTGACGATCAGGTGTTGAAACTTGGCGAACCCACAAAAGCAGATGGCATCGGAAAAGTACAAACCAACCAAAATATAGGAGAACTCTTTCGGGTCTTGACCTAGATGCAGAAAGTTTTTGAGAAACGACATGGCCTGCGAAGAGAAACGAGTGAAAGAATGGAAAAGGAAAGCATAAATAAAGAAATAAAGGAATAAGTTTAAAAGGTACAAAATGCAATCAGTCGTAGTTTATTTTTTTTATTTGTATCGTTCTCTTTTATGAAACTATTTTTTGAACGATCTGTATGATCAGTCAATTGTGGAATTTGTCACTACTTGTGAGCTCTGTTTCTGTTTTTTCAATGCCTTCCTTTTTTCAATCATAATACAAAACATATTTCTAATAGTGACGTTATAGAGCTACTATATCAAAGTCATTCTTCGTGTCAGTGAAGCTCCAACAGCAAAAGCCCGTAATATAAACTAGTAATGATAAATCCGATTTCTTTAATAATAACATTATGTACATTAAGAATTAGTCCTGAAAATGAAAAAAAAAACGAAATGAAGTGGGAATTAGAGGGGGGAAGAGTTTTAATTAATTGCGGTATTTTTCTTTTACTCTTGGAATCCGCATCCACTTAATTGAAATTGGCGATGAGGATATTCCATTTATCATGCTTAGGTTTGGGCTTACTCCATCCAGATGCCCATCGATTTCTGCGTAAGAAAGTGTTAAAAGAATTTCTTTCTTTCATGTTGTCCGGCTGCGATTCGAACCCTCAATCCCGTAACGAATCGGCCATCACATGAATGAACCACAGAAACTCATAATAGCAGTCAAATACACTGGCGTATGAATGGGGGATGGAGGCAATTGAACCGCCGCAGTGACACCCCTCCCCCCCAAAAAAAAAAATGAGAAGAATAAAGACAATGTCAACCATTACCACACAATGGAGAATTGAGCACCTAACTACAGATTGGAAGCAAGGGAGAAAAATTGCTATTGGTGATTGGTGGGGGTGGGTTAGTCGTAGCAATAGCGAAAAGGGGTTGCTGTCCTTTTCTAACACTTCCGGTTGCTGGTGTTTTTAAGGAAAACCTCGAAGTCAAAATCTTACCTCCAAGGCGATAAAGCAAAAAATGGAGATGGATGGCAGCTCAGGAGATTGACGTAGAATATGGAATGTTGGAAAGGTGACTGAGGGGGGGGGGGGGGAGTATAAAAAGAGGAATATCAAGAGCGAGAGAAGTGGGTAGGGGCTAGGACAGGGGAAAAAGGGAATTGTACAGAGAAAAAAGGGAGAGAGAAATATTCAAATATGAATAAGAGACAGGAAGAGTATAGGAAATAAAAGCGAATACAAAGTTACAGAAATAGAGACGGAGGCAGAGAGATATAGAGAGAGAGGGGGGGGGAGATGAGAGAAATAGGGGGTGGATGATCCGATGCTATCGGGAGATTATATTACAAGGTATATGGCAGATAGATAACCCAAATATATAGTTAAATGAAGACTTAAAAAATAATAAATTCATTTCAGATCAATAAAAGAGGCGAGGAAAGCTAAAATGTAATAAATGGTAAAATTAGCATGTTTATTCCTTTTGAAGATTGTATTTGTTTATATTTTGATATCCCGATTGTCTGGTCTCCTCTTTAATCTCTATGCCTCCGTCACTATGCATCATAATTTGATTTTTGAATTTTTCGGCGAAAATTGCAAAATTTCCCCAAATAAACAAATTTGGTTACACACACACACACCCCCACACCCTCACACACAATATTCAAATGAGAAAAAAACAAAACAACAACGATAACTACATTAAACTTATTCTACTTCACGCATTTACAAACGCATGTCAAAAACTGTTTTGCTCCTGAACTCACAATGAAACAGAAAAAAATAGCACAAGTCATTTTATGCTTTTCCCCTTTTGTAAGGCTCCTGGCAATCTATCGCCAATAAAAAAAAACGAAGCCCAATTTGGGCTTACATGGGTGTCAAAGGAAATAATAAAATTATAAAACCACTGATATAATAGTCCCAATACAATGGTCGAAATGTGT
The DNA here is from genome assembly GCF_037042905.1 of Lytechinus pictus. Lineage (NCBI taxonomy): Eukaryota > Metazoa > Echinodermata > Echinoidea > Temnopleuroida > Toxopneustidae > Lytechinus > Lytechinus pictus. The sequence continues at coordinate 761,675 of NW_026974145.1, read as the reverse complement.
GGTTTATTATCCTGTCACGTATTTAGAAACGATGTGGAAATAGTGTTCTTTGACGGAGGCACAAAGGGCAATATACCTGAATAGGGATTTTCGTCTAAAATGAAGTGATAATTGTTAAAAGCAGGTAGACTGCATTGTAAAGGTTGCGGTTGTAAAAATTCTAAGACAGAATTCTGACACCTTCCGGATTTTGTCTGAGCAGAATTCAACGAACATAGACTCTAGATAAGGTTAATCATTTGTTTGATAGAAGCCCCCCCCCCCCTAAAAAAATCTATAAATGGGGGAAAATAGGAGTTTCGGTGATTGTATTTTTCATTGATACCAATGCTTATCGCCTGCTTGTGGTCGTGCATATACGGCTTCAAAATGGAAATGTATGATTGCAAATTTTGGTTATCAACTAATGTTTTTCAAATGTGTCGGAGCTGCCAGAATTAAGACATCTAAGAAGTTGGTAATGGACTAATTACCTTTAAGCATGTTAAGATGAAAAGAAAAAATAAATACTAGGAACTAAATGTGATCCCGTTGACGAAAATTACTCTGATAACAAATGCTATCAGTAACTGCACTAAAGTATGGCTTTGCAATGGCTGATATATAATTCTGTATTTTGTTATTGATAATATCTTTATGTAATTGGAGGGCTTATAGTGAACGACTTTCTTATCGAAATATTGAATAGTCACGTCAAAATATTTTTGAATGACAAATACCACGATTATAGTAGCATTTTAATAATTTTTAATTTTCCCACTCCTGACACCAATAAGGTAACCAATGTATCCATCCCACTCCTGGCACCAATAATGTCACAAATGTAACCATCTCACTCCTGACACCAACATTGTAACCGATGTATCCATCCCATTCCTAACACTTATAGTTTTACCATTGTAACCCCCTTTCCTCACACTAATAGTTTCATTAATGTAACCATCCCACTGCTGACATCAATGATATTACCAATGGAAACTTCCCACTCCTGATATTAATAATGGATCAATTGTAACCACCCATTCCAGACACTACTAATTAAACCAATTTATTCATCCCACTCCTGACACCAATACTGAAACTACTGTAACCATCCCACTTCTCTGATAAACATAATTTAACCAATGTAACATCCCTCTCCTGACACCAATAATGTAACCAACTCGCTCCTGGTACCAATAATGTAACTAATGTAACCATCCCAATCCTCATACCAATGATGTAACCCATTAACGATCCCATTCCTGACACCGATATTGTAACCAATGTGTCCTTCCTACTCTTAACTCCAACAATATAATCAAATAGATGCGAATGATACGTCGGTTTGTATAAGAAAACAACAACTAACAACGTGAAATGTATATTCAAGCAGTGCCAACTCAAATGTTCACTCCTTCTAATATCTATTGCAGTGACTATAACACATCCATCAATTTATGGTAATCAGGCTAAATTACTGCTCCGAAATAACCTCTATTATTACGTATTCATGAATTTTGTTAACAATTTCGCAAAACAGGACTTTTTATGTTGGGAGTGGAGACAGAGAGGGGTGGGGAGGGGGAGTTTCAGTTCCTCCTACTCCAAACGTGGGTTAATCAGGGTAGCGTTACTGAAAGTGATTTGTTAGTGATTTTCGTTGACAAATATCACAAGCTGCTCGAATTCTTGCATCTGATTGGCTGGACGCAAACTTGGATCATTGACAAATCGCTTTATACAGAACCGTCCCCCACGATCCTCCTAAGAATAATGGTCACGCCATCGTTGTGAGTTACCTTGACTTTATGTCGAGGAATAGATGAAATGATACATGGATGTTTACAAACATCAACCCATCATCCATCAATCTTACCAATGGGCCGTAACTTGTCCCTGTTTCACTGGCTTGGCGCTAGGTGTAACTGCAAGAAAGACCTTATGATCATGTCCAAACGTCATTTTTTGGCAGTGCCGTGACGGATCCTCCAAGAATCAGTGTGTACACGTGTATTCTACAAAAGACATGCACTTACATCATGGGGATTTTTGTTGCGATATACTGCTGCAATCGTGTAGGAAATCACCCGTTTTTCTCTCTCTTTTCTGCTATTTTTATTGAAAGTTTCGAACATTTATTTCATATTTCCTAGTCTCCGATTCAGGTTCCGAGAAGATTTTGTTGTTCTTCATAACTTTACTTGACATACCGCACCCATAAAAGTAGACAATGATGAATGGTCCAAAATACATAGAAAGCGAGATGAATAATTGACCAATAACGTAATGGGGAAGGGGACGAGAGAGAGAAAGATAGAGAGAGTAGGGGTGGAGAGGGAGAGAGAGGGGGGCAAGAAGCCTTTGTTGAAGCAGTGATCTATATTGGTCTAGGGATTATTGCAATTCAAAACAGTTACAGGTAATTTTGATTCAATATTTTTGTATTCGAATAGCATTTGTTCATGTTCATTGCATATCGATTTTCGTTTGAAACGATTCTCTCTTTTATCATGTAGATGAGTTTGCCATGACTTTTATTTGGTGAGCCTTTTGTTATTCATAAGCACTTTACATCGGGTCATTTCCTTGATCACATATAGTATTGAAGTTTCATGTGGATTATTTTGTACCATTGTATATACATGAGAGAGACACACATGTTTGAGAGCTTGAGCATCTTAAACAACTTTCTACTTTAATTTCAGTAAATCTCATAATGGAGATAACAAATGAACATATCATTGGGAATAAAAAAAATGATTCATTACATACAAGTTAAATTTCATGCAGAGAGATCAATTCAAAAAGCAGCAGATGCAGCAACATTGTGGTTCATTTTTGGTAATGGTTCGATTGTAAACTATTATTAAACTTGGTGGAATTCGAGCTCCTCGGGCACGAAACTGATGAAGAAGTGCAACTTCCCTCAGTCCATGTACAAATCAAACGACAAATAAGTTGTAAGAAAACATGTCCACCTAGAAGACGATTGAAAAACATACGCTCAATAAACAGAGGCATATCTTGCCCCGAAGACACTGCAAACACCAAGATCATCCCCAACGATTAGCTAGAGATTCCCTCGACAAAAGAAGGGCAGAAAAAAGGCTGTGTATCAATGAAAAAGAAGAAAAGGGCGCGAACCATTTTGATAGCTGTGGAAGAAAAGATGTCACTTAAGCCAATGCGTGGGACTGCAGAGAGAGTCCGCCACGCCTCGCCGTAATTTGTACAATAACTTGGTTAAGTCAATACTCGCCACGAGTTTGTAGCTCTCTCGTTTCACCATCTAAACATGGTTTTGTTTGTCGTGATAACACCAATTCACACGTGCTGGGATTAGTCAAAGCCCGCCAACTGAACATTTCCTATCCATGTATTTCTACTGATTCCAAACTTTTATCTTGTTCAAATAAGAAAAGCTAGCAATTGCTATTTATATCGGGCTAAGGGGATAGGTAACGAATATCCGATGACTTTTGTTTGATTGACTGGCCGATTGCAGACTTTTTTTCGTTGGGTTGGGGTCTTGAAAATTAGTGGAAAATCGAACAAAACAGCTTTACTCCAAGTTCCCGAGCAATTTAGTTTATATTTTCTTATGGGAGTGAAAAAAAAACAACTTTCAAATCACAATTCAAAATAAAGAGCCTTTTGTTTTTGAATCACCATTATGAAGCTTTATAGTGGGGTAAATGGGTAAAAACAAGTATCATAATTTAAAAAGGGGGCTGCTTATCGAGTTTAGAAATTTTAGAACTGTATAGCATATTATGTGTGAATAGATTTTCGCTTCAGAATCAAAGAAATTCTTGTAAAATGCTTCTATGAAAATAACAAACTAATTTTTAAAACCATATCCTGCATGTCAATAACTCACAACAAAATGATAAATGAATAACAAACAATATAATTATAAGAAGCTTTTTAAAAAAGCATGGATGTTACATATTATTTTACGTTGAAATTGGGAAGTAATTTCCAGAGCAAACTAGACCCTATAACTTGAGTAAAATACATTTTTTTAAATGTCTTTTGAGCATAAATCAAGATGAAATTCAATAAAAGACGAGAAGAAAAAGCAAACTTGGAAAATGCAAAGAAGGAGCACTGCACTATTAATTTCGTTTCCATGATTGATTGTAATTAATTCATGGTCACCACAAGACGAATTTCAACTGTTGAAACCCGTTCTTACCAGTCGCAATCATTCAATCATATTTTCGGAGTCAATCCACCTTCCTCTTTATCAAATTTATTTGATGCATTTATCATCTTGGATGATTAGATTCTTTAGGTTTTATTCATTTCAATGCATTTACGCTTTTTAACGCGATGCATGGAGTTATGCTTGCAACATCTTCCCATTCAACAAACAATTCCTTAAAAGTTTATGTGATGTTAATGCAAATGCACGTATCAATTTGGATATGTAGGGAGAAACATTTGCTGTAAATTTGCTGCAAACTATTTAAATTTTAAAGTTAAATCTATTGTATAAATTAAGTGCAACAATTATATGTTTCTATTTCGTTCTATATACAGATTTATGATTACAATCTTAACATGATTATACATGTATTGAAATGATTCATGGGAAATTTCATGGTACATTGAACCAAAATAATGTTGCAAGGAGAAAAATTCAAAAAAATCAATTTGATCACGGACATGATGGCAGTCAGAATGCGGAGAGTCGCTAGATCGTGCATTACCACAGTACCAGCATGCAGAAATATTGTTAAAAATGAATTAGATAATACAAAATGCGCACTGAATTTCACAATTAAACAAATTTGGCCTAGAATATCCACTTGATTACAACATAAACTATTGATGCGTAAAGAAACTGACGTTCGTTTTTAGCTCAGGTGGAAAAAAAAAGAATTTTTCTTTCCGCTTTTTGCTGTCTGCCATAATCACATCTCCCACTGCATTGAAGGGGAAGAAGAAAACTGTTGCCGATTTTACTTATCTCAAATAGGGAAGAAAAAAAATCGAAATTAATTTGATAATCTTCCAGATGATGAATAAAACATGAATAAAATTACATTATCGCCTCTTTTCACTCTCGCATCTTAAACACGTGTACAAGTCAAGGCTTATAAAATGTTTCCAATTCTGCACTTCAGTACTAGAAGGCTGTAACAACAATTTAACGTCATTGTTGCTCTAAACGAATCAGAATACAATTTCATGTTAGATAGATATATCTAACCCCGAAAGAAACAAAGCATTTAGGTTTGGGGTTATTGTTATAATGAATTTTCCTTTGTATAGACGCATTTTCTTGTACTGTGGATATATTCTGCAAGTACGTAGTTATATATATTTTTGTGGTCAGATAAATATTTATACCTCTGTCTTGACCATGTGTGCCAAAGCTCTTTTTTTATATCAATTCAATTCAATCCAATAAACTGATTTCCTCATTTTGTCCAAAATTGTTAAAAATGCATGGAAATTTGCTTTCATCACACATTTTTATCATTATTAAGATGTAATCGTTTTTGAAATATTGGCGTTGAATCATTAAGAATAAAGGTCAATTCATTTTGGCTTCCTGTGGGTCAAATGGGCATACATGTACAGTCATGATGTATGTTGAATACTAGATTTATGGCAACCTTATAGATTTGAATTTCAATTACTTTCAATTACCCCCCCCCCCAAAAAAAAAAAAAAAAAAAAGACCAATAAAAAAGGAAGTAAAAGAGAGAAATTGAAAAGAAAAGAAATATTATATTACTTTTGTTTAATGTTATGTAAAAAATTGTCACAAATTTAGGTTTTTGTATTAACAAAGTCATTTTCTGCTCGATTGCTTTACCAGAAACTTGGTCCCAAACACCATACACTAACCCTGATTTTTTGCACTCACTAGGCTACTAATTTAAACTTTAGAGCTTCGAATTCAAATTTGAAAGTAAATATTTAGCTTTCAAATTAATTCCTATGGAAAAGGATATTATTTGAAACACTTGTATAGATCTTTTAATTGCAACCAATATGAATCAACAATTTGAAAATCAATCGTGTTTACGTATTTTATTATATAGATTGCTGTTTTATCTTTTTTTCGGAAGTGTTGGTATGAATAAAATCGGATTTCAAATGATACTAACATAAATCATTCTATAAACATAATTGATGATAATAGGCCTAATTAAAAATTAATAATTCAGATAAAATGCACTGTTTTATTTTCTATATAATTTTGCACACATACTATTTTAAAAAATCCTACGAATCAATAACCTTAGAATAAGGACATGGAAACATATTTAGATGTAAGCAGGAAATAAAAATATTCATAAAATTACAAAAATGAGAGCATTTTCTATAGTCTAGAATGATAATCATATATATCATGTAAATGATATTATAATATAAATTAATAGTAGTAAACAAAATTTTCCTTATATGTAAGATATTAGAAAACAGAAAGAAAACAGTTATAAAGAAAGAAGGAATGAGAGACGAGTAGAGGGAGATTGGTTAGAATGAGAAGGGGGTGATAGAGAGGAAGAGAGAGAGAGAGGGGGAGGGAGAGAGGGAGAGACGGAGGGGGAGAGATTTGAGTGACGCTTGGGGTGTCGAAGTTGTAGCTAATATGCGAGCGGATTTTCAATATAGCACAATAGAATCAATCAGAAATTGCATTTCCCATATGATGAACCTGACGGCTTTTTACGGAAGCCTTCAATAAAAACCCCCAGACCTCAATACCTCCAAAACGCAATCCCACACAAAATGGAGCTTCTAGCTACTTAGAGGAACGGACAATAGCTGAATTTGTTTGTGAACATTTGAAAAATATCTGCCCTAGTTAATTTCTTTCAACTGGCCTGTCTCTCAAAGCGATATTAGGGCACTGCCATGACTGGCTTGATTGCTAGACCAGTCTCAAGCAGGATAGATCCCTTAGGCCAATCAGGATAGAAAGAGAGAAGAAATTGAACTTCGGTATTAGATAGATTGAGGGATGGGAAGAAAATTGAGAGATCATAGTGAGAAGAAAAAAAATAAATGGAAAGGGGGGAAAGAAAAACTTCTACGACAGAAAGGACAAATATATCTGAAAATAAAGAGACATAGCCAGAAATATATACACAATCACCCAGCATGCCCAGAAAATAACAATATATTTAAAAAAACGAGATAAGATGAGATATACAGCAACTGAGATCCAAATAAATAAAGAATAGAGAAGAGATAGATAATAAGAAAATAAGTAAAAGAAGGGAAGGGGGAGAAAGAAAGGGAGAGAGAGGGGCGAGTGAGGGGGACATGGGGGGGGGGGGTGAAAGGTGGATCGGGAGGGGTACGGTAGCAAGCTTGTACGGGAAAGAGAAGGCATGGAATATTTTTAGGAGAGCACACCGTGCCTAAAAGTGATATATCGCCCTCTGTAGATTACTCGCGAAGATTAATTTGTGCAGTTCGACACCCTCCGCAAACCCCGTTAAAATCATGCGACACAAACAAACGTTGTAATCGTGTTCAATTACATGACGATGCATCATTGTATCAGTATAAACTAATCAACATGATAAGTGTTTGCTAAAGAAAAATGGTATTCCCCAACAAAAACTTATGCTATAATAGCACCGACGATACCGACCCCAGAACGATAACAACTGCGTCATTTCGAATGACTGTATAATTATTATTAATTTGCAAACACGGATTGTGGACCCGGTTGTGGACTCAATATGTTGATAATATGTCTCCTCGATGGGTAGCATTCTCTACGAAAAACAAACCGATAGCCAGTTGATCATTGTGAAGCATTTTGTCAGGTCATTCAATTCGCTTCCATCAGGTGGAGCGGAAAGGACATTTTTTGGACGAGGAAGAATGAAAAAAAAAGAGAAAATGAAGTGCCCATATCCTCTTTGAGTTTGACTACGGTCGAGGTAGCTTGGCGTATACTATTACACACACTTTCATTTATGCATTGTGTTTGGCGTGGGAAAGTTGAAAACTTGTAAAGGAAAGACTCAACGCACAGAGAGCTCTCAGTGCCGAGGATTAGCTCAATTTCACGTTTCAATTCCGTCTTTTTGGAGTGTTTCTTTCCCCCAACTCTTTATTTGCCAATTTTACTTTCCCGATTCCTCAAAATCAAATATCCGATTTAAGAAAATCAAATATTAGATAATTCCCTTTCAGTCACGTCAATTTGTGGAAATATGCGCTGCGGCTAGCTCAACAATTTTCGCTTTAATTTTGATAAGTCGATGTGAATACTGTAATTTAAATTGTCATTAATGGAGTACCGATCAAATCTTATTGACTACAAGTAAAAACGATTTGTATGCCCGCAAAATGAATTATGATACCAGGTAAAAGGTTATAACAATATTAATGAAAACATTCCGATTTAGGATTCATGTATTTGTACATGTGTATGCACTTCGTATAGCATACCTTAGTACATCTATGTCGTATTGTGTGTCTCGTGTGTTTAGGCATAATTATACAGCGCCGTCGTTGCAGATTGATATTAATCACAAGTATCAGAATAGGCAATGCAGATGAAAGCATGAGATCGAATTATTCCCAGCAATAATTGTCGCTTTAAAATCGTTTAACAAGACACATATGAAATATTTACCCAATATTGGGTAGAAAGGGAACATGCATGTTTACTGTGTATTTTTTTTCTTCAGTATGGGGCAAAATACATGTTTTAAGGGTGAATTCCAACGCAACATTGCGCAAACTTTACATAATAGTTGGTACCTTTTTACTCAACAAACATGCATGCTCCCATTTTACCCAATATTGGGTAAACTTTTTTTTGAGTGAAGTTAACGCAAGTTCTGTATGCAAAAGGACGGTAGAAACGAGGGATAGGGATAAAGAAATTGTAAAAATGGCAAACCTCATGAAAAGGGAAGAGCAATGATTTGCTGACAATGAAAAAAATATATATTGATAAAGGTCAACAAAGAGGGACGCTAACACAGTCATGTACCATAATTCATTTCCCATTTACGAGTAAGGTTTTCAGTGATTAATATTCTTTTCGAGCATAATTATCTTCTATATCTCCACATTATCGCATTCCTTTACCATTAGTAGGTTTTTCAAAAGCGCGTGAAAAGGGAAAGGTTTCAGTCGGTCAGTGACAGCTCGCCTGTATCCCTGGCCGCGTGTAAAGCGTTGACCACCCCTGTGTTTCTGCTACCAGCTGTGTTCTATAATTCATATGACACACAAAGCAATTAAGATGGAATGCTCTTAGGAGAATCCAAGCTTGATCGTTATCATTAATACCCTTAATCAGAGTTTACCTAGAATGAAAGCTGCTGTTGACCGAGTTATCAGCAATCATTTATGCATGGAGCTCCATGATTTATGCGTGCAAAGCCATGAGAGAGAAGTCAAGAGTCAAACTCGTTTGATAAACCATGGACCCTAGAAACTCAAGGTAGGCATATACCACGGACCTAGAGTTGCAGCTACTGGTTTGACCATAGAGCTATAGCTCCATGGTTTGACATTTGGCAATATTGAATAACATCGCAATTCATTCGCTCCTGTTATGCATTGTTCTCCAACGCTTGTATGCCTACATGATTATTACGAATGATATGCTCCAATAATTACTGTACGGACAAAATATAAACAATCAGGAAACATAGTAGGCCTAAAGTAGAAACAATGTCTTTATGACGTAGACTTCCATTCAAAATATAGGCCTATAATTATTGTAGGCCTAAATTCACTAAGAATAAATGAGAGAGATCGGACAAAATAGAAAATGGTCGATGGGGGTGGGGTGATAATGATGGTACCCATTTCATTTCACAACATTCATGATATTGAAATGATGTTGCTAGTACTATTTCACGGAATCATTAAACAACAAAAATATGTAATAATTTTGTTCGTGCTGTAATTAATATGAGGTCGACGGGCAAACTGGGAAACACTTTTTGTTATAAATCTAAAGACGATTTTGAAAATTAAAAATAAATCGGAAAAATTATCAACTTAGAATCACAGAGCAGTCGGGTCCCCATGAAATTTTCACCTCTTTCTGGAACTAAAATTGATTTATGACTAAAAGTTAAACACAGTTTAGCATGCCTATATAATCATTCTAGAACTTTCATAACAGTACATAATGCACAGAGTAGCCGTCATAAGTCAGAAAAGTTAAAATAAAAATAACTTCTTCGAAATGTTTACAACCCTCATGTACAAGCTCTTACTACACTCTAAAAAAGGTGTACCCAATATTTTGTAAATTTTACTCAATGTTGCGTTGAAATAGCCCAATATGGGGTAAAAAGATACCCAGCAAACATGCATGTTCCCTTTCTACCCAATATTGGGTAAAATTTTACTCAGTGTTTTTAGAGTGTAATACTAACAGGTTTTAGCGAGTACATGTCTAAATTCTTTACGACCCCGACAATATCACCTGAGCACTGAACTGCTGAAAATAAAGAACTGCGGTCTATTTCGTGATTTACAATACAGGGTGATATAATATTTTGTTGGTCAATCATATTTCCCCACAATACTTGTACTTCATAAGATAATTCTACCAGCATGACCAGGGGAAATATTCCAAATAATGCTTTCGGGTAAAGTAACCTTTTGTTGCCGAAATTTCAATGATAAATTAAATCAAGAGATATTGAGGTATTCATAAATCTTTATCGCTAAATCATACTGTGGATATATAGAATTGACCCGATAAATAGTTAAATTATATGCCTGTGTGCACTTGAATGAAGCAGAGATTTATTTAGTATTGTACTGTATTGTAAGTTTTGTTCTCTCTCTCGCTCTCTTTCCAGGGATATCTTTCTTTCCCCCTTTTTTGCAATGGTGTTGTGTTCAAGTCTTATACGTTGCGTGTTACAAGGGCTTACATTGGAAAGTCTGTTTTGTCGTAGGTAGAGAAAGTTCAAATAAACTAGTCGAATTAGTGCCGATTTAAGTCCTTATTAGCCCCTGATTTGTCTGCTACGTGTATGTACACAGCCTACCCCTAATGATGACCCAACTACGTGATTTTTTTTTCTTCAAGCAAAGAACTGTTGAACGCAATCCCTGGTTTCGAGGGGTACAACACGGATCGATACACGCATAGGATTTGATGGATATTTCGTGCTAGGCGCAAGTGAGCTGGAACATGAAATATCTGTGCAGTTTCATAATTAATCTTGAAGATGAATATGGTATAAGTGGAGCAATTAGCTCATTTAGACGTCAGAGATTGTAAGGGAAAAGTAGCCGTCAATATACGAACGGTAACATCGCATACGCTGTGTGTGGCCAGGTCATCATGTGCGGTAGTGAACGACAGCGCTGATTGGCTCAACGTGCCGAATGGGGGCGGAGCGAGCAAAATGGTGAAAGAGTAGTATAGGTTGAATAGCTTTGATGGTTGGATATTCTGGGTTACGAATCTCTGTCGTGAAACACGTCGAAATCCCGAATCAAGACTGTGAGATAAACATCCATGCCAATGTACGCTTCACGCACCTCGCCAGGCGAAGTCCACCCCGGCAGCGCCCCGGTGTCGAACCAAGGAATGGCGATGCAACCTTACCATTCGGCGGCTCCTTCAATACCCGGCGTCATGCACTCTGTTTTTCCACCAGACCAGGGCTACTACCGTCATCCGACCTACTCGGGGATGTCGATGTCGATGTATGGTCACGAACAATACCCTGGTATGGCTCGATCACCGTATGGACCTTACGCTCCTCAACAGGCCAACCCCAAGGACATGGTAAAACCTCCTTATTCTTACATCGCTCTCATAGCCATGGCTATTATGAATGCTTCGGACAAGAAGATAACCCTGAACGGAATATACCAATTTATCATGGACAGGTTTCCGTTCTACAGGGAAAACAAACAGGGTTGGCAGAACTCGATACGCCATAATTTGTCTTTGAATGACTGCTTTGTCAAAATACCTCGGGACGATAAGAAACCAGGAAAGGGGAGCTACTGGAGCCTGGATCCTGACAGCTATAACATGTTCGACAATGGGAGTTATCTGAGGAGGAGAAAACGCTTCAAGAAGAAGGATTTGATGAAAGGAGACAAGGAGGATCGTGAGTGCGACCTGAGGAAGGGACAAGAAGAAGGGGTCAGTCATCCAACAGGACAGAATGAGGAGAAATTGGGTAAGACCAATGGGGTTGTGTGTACTGGTGAAATGGTTGATGGGGGCATGAATCGTGATGTGGTTCAGACGAGTGCCGCTTTGATTACACCCAAAGTAGAACCCATGGACTCCCCTTCGGACGTTTTAAACGAACCCTCCCCAACCCAGCCCCATCATCCAATGGCTGTTGACAACCCGCTGCTCGAACCCTCACACCACTCGGCGAATTACACCGTAGAAAACCTCATGGCCATGCGACAACGCGAAGGCGTCGTCACACACGGGAACTGTGGGACGGGCAGCGAAATCCAGGCCAGCACCCACGCCTTACCTCCCCGCACGGGTCAGCTTCTATCTCCGCAGCCGCTCGGGTACAGCTCTCCACAACTCAACCAGTCTCAGCTCAATCGAATCACTTGCTCGAAACGGCCGGTGGTCAGCTCGCTCAATCATAATCAATACCAGTGTCCAACTTCATATGACCCCGAAGCTATGGCGATGGGTAAGCATATGGCCATCGCACCAACACCTGAAGAAATTCAGCAGGAGCATGGACTCAATCAACGCCTCAGCCCTCCCGGCTCTACCCCGATCCTTGCCACGCCGTCGAGCACCGTAAACGTTCACCGCTCGAACTCGTGGTACCACGGAACAAGTCCCGATGTGCACTCCTCGACGTCGAGTCAAGACCATTACGGTGGTATGTACAACCCTCAAAGATCTATTTCTCTATCTCATGCTGCACATCAAAACGGTCAACTATCATCATCGGCGAACGCCAATGAAAGCTGTCAGCTCTCTATGTCGACGATGAGTGGCTACCGGTCATCATCCTCAGGCTCAACCTCTGCTTCAATGTACCCGTCATCGGCGCATTACAGCTATGATTGTTCAAAGTACTGAGACTATGCCAAACCAATTTGACTTTTAAACTTTCGATTGACGAAAGGGAAAAAAGAAACAATAAAAAAACGCTTGATACCAAAATCATTTTGAACATTGTCCGGTTGTTTGTTTAGTATAGTCAAAAGTTCACGATGATTGTGATGATATGAATCTTTTAAAAACTTTCTGGGAAAGAAGGAACATCAAGAAGACAGACGCACAGACAGACATACAACAATACCGGTGGGTCAAGTCTATGATCATTATTCATTTTATATATTTGTATTTATAAATCTAATAAGTAATGTTTTAAGTATAACAGTAACATCTGCCACAATATAATGTTTACATAACCTTTGTAAAGTCCGCAAACTCCGCATGGATAAAAATCATATGTTTTTTTTTTTTTTTAACTTAAGATGCCCCTAGCAGTGAAAGTCTTTCAAAGTTATCATGATGGAGATCTTTTAAATAATATTAGAGATTGATTTCTTTTTTTTTTGGAAAGTTAAAATATTGATATACCAAAGTTAACAATGGGGTGGTAATGTGCATTATAGTTATGTGTTTGTTTTATGTATTTTATCTTACCTCGTCTTTGTTTTCTCTCAATTGATATGGGTTCCTTAAGTTTTTGATACAGTAGCAATGCTAGTCTTGATGTATGTTTATTTAGGAACATTAATTAATGATCTCGAAACACAATTAAGCCTGTTGCTGTATTTCATTTGTCAATTTTTGTTGAAATTTCTTAGAAGTTTTAAATAATGCATGTTCCTCCAAATGCATCTTTATTTCCATTTGAATAACTTTTTTCGGAAATAATATGATTTCGAAATCGGATGAGCATTTCTTATATTTATTGTTAATACAATTATCTACTTCATCAAATAGCTTAAAATTTTCAAATTTATTTCATTTTTCTTCCTTCACAAATCACGTTGCTGAGCAACATGTCATTTGTAAACAAACTAAAATATCACAAACCATCCCTGTTACTTGGTTGTACAAACAAGGCACCAGCACACAAAAGCTAAAATCATAGTATATAATTCCAACAAAAAGCTAATCTCGGCTTTACTTGCAAATGTATGCTTGGAGAGAATTAGTAGACCACCAATAATGATAATAATAATAATATAATCTCAACAATGACAATGAATTGTCGGCTCCTTTGATCTTGACGTCATTTATGGGGGAAATATCGTTCACAAAGTGATAGGCATCGTTCTTTTTTTCTGCTCTTTATTGTATTTCCACTGAACAACAGTTAAAGCTTGATATTTTTCTGCCTGATTACATACAAAGATCTACCACATGAAATTATCCTGTACGATGTAGTCTTGCTTGGGCTCAAGTTGAAATAATACCGGAAGGTCTCTATTGAACAATCTCGCATGAAATCATTCACTGCAAGTCTGTAACTCTATTAACTTCTGCAGAATTCATTCAAAATTATTCAAAATAATTATTTATGATAGTCCCTGAATTATGGTCTGGAGACTGATATAAATCGATTAAGTCTAAGATTAATGTTTTTGTTTGTTTCGGGGGCAATTTCTTACCAGGCTGTTGCAGAAAAAAAAACCGTTTCAGATTATTACGATTTTGCACAAGTGTCCGTAATGGAATTGGTCGCAGGAAAGTGTGGAAAGTTGTACTTTTTTTGTCGTTTGTATGTTAATGCAGGGTTCACCTTATGCAAAATGACTATAAAGGGCTGCTGAAATTTTTAAGAGTTGTTCAACTGTCAAGGGTGTATATTTGTAGTGTTATACATGTACCTGTTCGAATTTGTTGTAAGAAAATAATGGTCGTTGTTCTGTAATAATAATAGGTGTAGATTTTATTCGTCGACGGGGAATGAGGGAAAAGGATCACGAATGTTCAGTCTTGTCTTCCACTTCTCACTCGAAACCTATCACAAGAGACCATATGTAAATTAGGACACGGATAAACAGGGTTATTTCTTCTCTCTCTTACTTCTTACGAAAGTTTTATGTGCATATCATTATAGATCTGACCAATCAGAAGAGTTTATTGACTGTGATCATTAGATGCCTGTTAGAGCTAGCTATTATTTTATGTTAGAGCTATAGCTAAATTCTCGTGTAGAGTCTGAGCTGATTGAGTCGCCATAAGTCACATTTTTTTCCAGGAGATAATTTATTTATGATGTAGGGTTCCCCCTTTCTCAATTGTAATATTAACCGCTTGATTTATAATTATTTTCCCTCTTGAATTCTCCTTACTTTCAAAACAGATAAACGCCATTTCTGGCAATGATTCGTCGAATTCGCTCACAACTTTTTAATGATAATAGAAGAAAATAGGGAGCGATGACCCCAATATGATGAAACTGTTCTGAAATATTTTTCGGAAAAGAGCAAGAAAAGGTTACTAACCGGTCTAAATCCTTTCTATTTCATCTCACCTTTCAGTTCAAATTGAATTAGTTCTTGAATGCATAGATTAAACTCCATGTATAAATAGAAATGTCAATACAGTACCGGCTCTCTGGTGCACTATTGTTATGGGTGAGGTCGGCTGGAGATTTCTTGCAGTATTTCACTCTCACTGATATGGGTTTCTCCAATGTGTTGCATTTTGGGTGTGAAATTGTCCTGTACTTTGATTTTACTGTTAAAGTACAAGAGTGGTATATAAATTGTGAGATGAAGTAGTTACGGATATTAGTAAGTGTGTAGATAAACTTTAGATAATAAGGAGGAAGGACTTTTGCCCCAATTACGTCGTGAAATAGGGTCGTTCTTGATAACAAAAGACATTTCTCAAGTTTCTAATTCCCTTTACCGGTTTAATATGAATGTTGAAAAGAGGTTGAAGAAACGTCCTTAGAATGTGTGAGAATGTTATCAACTCCCGAAGCGCTAAAAGAAAGAAAAAAAGATAATTTAAATAAACACTATCATTGACTGGTTTAGAGTAACAAGTCAAATTTGCAGATCCAAATTGGGGGTAAGTCTCCATGGAATCATATTCCTATTAAGAGTCGAACCCGTGAGACCTGAATTTAGACTATGGTGTAATATGTGGAGTGCCATATTTCAGGCCATCTTATTATGTCCTTATATAGTTTTCATCCCACGATTCACATGCATCGACTTAATATGCCGTACATGAAATAAATCAATATGGCAGTTTGGGAAGAGTGTGAGGTTGTGTCGCTATGTAAATGTTGCCCGTCACTTGAGCCGTACACACGGGGTAGCTCACGCGTCGGTAATCTCTACGTTCTTCGTTGCATTCGAGTCGCTCCGTCGAATCTCTTATCGGAGACTGAAAAGAAAGAAAAAAAAATGTATGGGGAGAGACAGAGAAAAATGGCTTCAATCGGATTAATTTTCCATGAGTGAATTTTGAGATTACGATTTAATTGAAATCTCGACCCGGTCTGACAGCAAGCCTGGTGTGATTCAGACGGAGATATATATATGAAAGAAGACACCAGCGTTGTGTGTATATTTTTCACGTAAATTATTCTTGCCATAAATCATATCCATATTATATACGTCATGCATTTTTTGTGTGCCAAGAACAACACTTTAACTTAATCGAGATAGAGTTTAGATGTTCGAATTGCTACGTGGCTAAGTTATTAATTGTTTTAAGTTTCCTGCTTTAAGATATGATTTTGACATCATTCATAATTTACTTTGTCAGTCTGTCTGAATAAGTGCATAATTTAACGAAATAGCTACACAAATCCTCACAACTCCTGTGATTCCATTATTATTTTAGATACCACACCGTGTTTGATTATGGTTATTATTTTATTTTGATAGATCTCGTGTAAATTATTTTTCGTTAACTGTTCAGTTCATCGTTTAATAAGCCCCTCTATATGTTTGTGTTGGTAATCATGTTTAAGTGAAATGTAAGTAGTCCTTTTTTTATTTACTAATATATCAACGGCAACAAAATTTGCCAGAGTGAAATGGATTTGTGAGAGGGCCCAATGTGTACATTCTGTAGTCTTAAGTCATGAATGTAGAAGTAAATGACTAGCGAATGAAACGATATTTACTATTTCAATTTTTGCAGTCAGCCACGTGTAAGAAAATCTTTGAGAATTGTCAGTTCTGGAAATCGAATATTTTAATTTTCCTGTTTGTATGTCACATCACTTTTTATCGTGTTTCTTATTTTCTCTCATGTCAGGGACAATAACTGATTATAGTCCAAGCAAAGTTTATAAATGTTCAGTGAAAAATATTAACTATTGTTTTTATGAATATTGAAAATAAACAGAGGCATCATTCTTGCTCATTGAAAAGGAAATACCTGTTCTTCATGACTTATTAATTTATTTGTTTTAAGGAGAATGCAATACACTTTTGCCTGAGAAATGAACTTAGAAAAAGAAAAATTTTCTTGAATTAATTTCATCATTTCATTTTGTTAACACATTATTTTTTCATAGCGGTCATATCAAATTTTAAAAGGAATATTAAATCAGGAGTGTATTTCATGTCGAATCAATCAAATGCAAGTCTTGCCACAATTTCCGAACATATTCCGAAAATTGCATTGTCGCTTTCAACACCGAATTCTTTAGGTGGAAAAATACATTTACTCCATGTCCATAATACACATCTCCAATTTAGGATATCATTGAATAAAATTATGGATCTTGCCCATAGCAAACTGGTGTTTATTGATCCTCTTCACAACCACGAGAAACAGTCCATTCGACCACCAAAAATGGACTGACAATACCCCAAAGGGAGATTTGTTTCTTTTAAACAACGATTTAGCAGAGGGTGATGATAGGCTGAAGGGATTTCGTAAGCACAATGTGAATTATAACTCTAGTCTACAGTTTATGAATATTCATCCAGTGTATTTGAAATTTTTGAAAGGGGAAATTTGATTGTGGGAATTGAAAATGATGGGGGAGGATGTGAAGGGGGGGGGCTATAGTTGTTTACCATTTTGTTGTTAACATTGGATGTGGCCATGGATCATGGAATGTTTCCTGTGGCCCGTAACACATATAGCTTAGCAATGATCTTAGAACATTTTTCTACGATTGATTGCAACAATGCATTGCCTACAATGTACAATCAATCGTGAAAATCAATCGTACAATTAATCGCAAATCTTTGTGTAACGGGACTCTGGTGTGGTTGTGATGATGTT